>NW_021939798.1:85009-433783 GCF_001715985.3 Manacus vitellinus | reverse complement strand
CTCCCCCCAGGGAAGAGCTGCAGCCCCACAAGGCCGAGGTGCAGGAGGAGTGAAATCCCTGCCCTGGGCTCCTCACCACCAACTCCCTCTCCCCACACAGGAGGAGCTTTCCAATGTCAACCTCTCCAAGTTCCGCAAGATCCAGCATGAGCTGGAGGAAGCCGAGGAACGAGCTGACATTGCAGAGTCACAGGTCAACAAGCTCCGAGTGAAGAGTCGGGAGTTTCACAGCAAGAAAATAGGAGAGGAAGAGTGAGGATGCCACGAGGCAGCAAAGTGACCTGAGGGCTGCAAAAATATGAACCCTTTGTCACTTCCTTCTGCCATGAGTCTTTATAACCATGTCATATGTAGAGAATAAAGGCCATAGATTCTTTTGCATGCTCATCCAAGCACTGCTTTCAGTAGTTACAATTTAATTCTAAAGTTATTTAAGTATTGATTGTTTTCAAACAATTAATTTTCAGGAATAAGCCCCTGAATTTTCTGGAGTAAGATTCAGAAGGTCCAGTACTGCTACTACAGTAACAGTTATCGACATGAGAGCAAACAAAATTTTTTGCACTGCATTAGTGTTTCCTAGCAATAGAATTGTGATTTGAAATATTAAATAAATAAAGTTCTATAAGAAGAGTAATTGTAAACCTATGCTTTACAAGTTTACAAGGATATATATCAAGAGGAACTTGTTTTTACTTTTCTAAAACTGGAATTGAGAACAACTCTTGTAACATGAAACCATAAAGAAATCTCCAAGTCTGACACCCTGAGAATACAGGGAATCACTAAACCTGATGGCTCTGCACTGCCAACCAGTGCTTCCTACCTGCCTTTTGCATCAACATAGGAAATTTGCTGCATAAGTGAACTGACACTGGGTGGAAAGAAGTAGCTGACAGTCACTGGCTTTTTATTCATCCCATATAGAGTAACATTGCAGAATGTAATGTATGAACAAGACAAAAATGAGGAAAAGCTGACCAAGAGGAAGAGCCTCAAGGCAGCAACGATGTCTCCCAGCCCCAACTGTTCTCGTCAGTGCCCTGAGGTGCTGTGCAGCTTGAGGAAGTCTGGGGAACACCAGTGCCTCCACGCAGAAGCAAAGACATTGCAGCCACTGGGACATCACAATGACACTCACATTAGAGCTTCATTTATCTAGAACAGGTGTATGTGCACAGCATATACAGAGAAGCCATTCATAGACCTGGCACATCCCAGAGCTGCTGAGGGCAGATTCTACAAGCAGATACAAGAAATGGTAAATGAGACTTGGCTCTTACTACAGGAACACATACAGGTCCCTCAAGGTTCCTGGCCAGCTCTGCACCACTGCATTTCCAGGGAGTACTTAAGGAGCTGTAAATTAACTCGGCAAGGGAGCTGGAAATGTCAGACGACCTTTTGCACTGACACAGTTGTTTTGCAGCAACAGCATTCAGGACTGGGAGGTCCTCCTCCTCCTAAACACGCTGAGGTTTACACACAGGGAATCCTCCCATGTTATAACTAAATATGGAAGCAGTTTGCTAAATGGCAGCAACTAAATATATTTAGGAAAAGATGATGCCCCGTGTTGACTCCTGTGTCACCGTGATGCTCCTCAGAGATAGCATCACTATGTGTGAAGCTGTGAAAACTGTATCCGTGACAGTGAGATCTGGGCACCAAAGAAGGAAAACCTTGGATACCTTTTTAAACCTGCTGACTGATTAGCAAATATCACAACAACTTTGGGAACCATAAGTTGATGCCGAAAATCCCTGCTCCCTTTGGACAATGTTATAATGACCCTCCAAAATGAACAGCCTGGTCTGACTGTGGAAAAATCAGCACTTGGAGCGCTTGAAACTGTTGGGGCTCATCTCTCAGCTGATGGCCCAAGGATTTATTCCTAAATGCTCAGCTGATGAAAGGTAACATTGCAGGTTCCTTAAATGACAACACCTCGGGCCAATTATCTGCTTCAAACGGCATGTGTGGGAAAGGCTGAGGAGTCCCACACGTTGCACTGGGCTGACCTGGCCTTGCCACCAGCCATCCTGGAAAGCTTGGCTAAGGACTTTCTGGAATCAGAGTGGAATATTAAAGGGAGGGTTAAGGAAAACCAGTTTCTCCTCACTTTGTGATTTGCTGCCTTAGCTGGAGAACAGGAGTCATTTTGCATCAACACACTATTTCTGGAGTCAGACTGCTTGTGCCCTGAAATGTGCTGATGCACAGGTAACTGATCTTGGGAAAAACATGGGCCCATTGCAGGCATAAAGGAACATCTCTAAGAGAAGGTTTAAAACAGATGCAGCTGATGAGCTTCGCTAAAGCTGCTGCCTCATGTGGACTATGGAGTTCTCTGACCTTAAACAGCTTGGCCATGAAAGATAGGAGGCATCAATCTTAGAAGAGGCACTAAAATGTGCCTCTGACCTTAAGAAAGAAGTTCCTTACAATAATCACAGAATATTCTGAGTTGGAAGGGACCTGCAAGGATCATTGAGTCCAACTCCTAAATGAATGGCCCGGACAGGGATCAAACCCACAACTGGGCATTAACCATCACCATGCTCTCACCAACTGAGCTGATAATGCCAGATCCAGCTTTCCAGTTCTCCAGGTACTCACTGTCCGTGCCCTCAGGCCACAGGAACAGTGCCTTGACCAGAAAGGGCTTTCCTCCCCAGTGACAGAAAAGGAGGGGACCAGAGAGCAAAAGAGGGAAAGGAACAGAGACACAAAGGAGGGAGAGGGAGGAGAGAAGAGGATGAGGGGGGTCAGGAGCAACTGAGAGAAAGAAATTGAGAAAGAGAATGAAATGCAAAAAAAGACAGAAAAGAGGGGAAGGGAGGAAGAGATTGAGAAAGATTAAAAAGAAAGCAAGACTGGGAAAGAAAAATTGAGGTGGGGAACAAGGAACTGGATGAAGGAGAGGGGAGAAAGAGTGGAGATGGAAGGAAGGAAAAAAGAAAAAGAGAAAGGAAGAGAGCCATCAATTTAACATCGTTTGGCTGTTGGTACCTGACCCTGGACTTCAACTCTGCTGCTTTTGATCATCTGAGAAAGTGTTTGCAAGTTACAACATCAGCCCTCTTCAAGTATCTGGGTCACAGCGTGAGTAGCTGCTGTTCCCAGGGGCTGAAAAGTGGCTGCATTGGACAGAGGTGTGATAAGAAGAACAAAGGGATGCAGGGAGAGACTGTAGCAGCGGTACCTACAGTCTGCAGAAGGGGAATCCTCCCTGCTCTTGTGAACCCATTGTCCACTCACCCATTTCATGCCCATTGCCCTACAATGGCTGTCTTGATGGGTCACAGAGTGCCTCAAGAAACAGATCTGTTCTCTGAGTCTCTGCTTTGTCCTGGCACCGAAGGAGGGGCAGGCAGGTTGTGTCTGGTGCATCCTCACACCCCAAGTCCTTGTGAGCAGTGGTGTTGAAAGAAACAGCTTAAAACACTGAACTAGGGGCACCTTGGGGTAGCAGAAGTGCTGGTGGGGACTGGAAGGGCAGGTAGAGTGTAGAGATAGAATGTGGAACAGGTAGAGTGTGGTATAGGTAGAGTCTTTGGAGAGCAGAGAATGGGTTCACACTCTGGGCCTTCCATTGACATTCAACTACTTTGTAAGCTGGTAATGCTTTTAGGTAGAGTCTAAATGTGATGGTCTTCATGGCAGACACATAAGTCAGTGAACAGAGTATTAGAATTTAAGCTAGGCAGAAAGTTTTCCCATCCTTAAGTGCTCTTGGAAATGTTCAGAATTTCCTCCTCTCTTGGTATTCCAAAACACCTTTTAGTCTTTGTCCCATCCTGAAAGACACCTGCTTTTGGTAGCCAAAAATCTGGCTTTAATGAAGGCTGAACTATGTCCCTGCCTCTACATTGCAATACAGAACCACTGAAATCAATCAAGAAGACATAGGATTAACACAGAGAAAAACCTCTTCTTCCTAGGAGCGATTTGAGACTGTGGATGCATAAGTGAGGGGGAAGTGGGCATGAAAAGCATAATACAAGATAATGCACAATAGTTCTGCTTGTAACTGCCTGCACCTTACTCTTCAGTCAGGAGGTATTCTATATGTTAATACAGAACACAAAAGCAAACAGGTTTTGGATCATAAGTAATATGTGACAATTCCTAAGAGGAGTTCAGCCACATCTCAAACAAGGATGATATGCATGTTCCTTCCATTTATGGCATTCAAAAGCAAGGTATCAAAACCAGATTAGTTGGCTGCCTTTCCGCCACTTGTTATCTTTCAGTGATTTCAAATGCTCAGCACTATTCTCAGACATTTGCTGTTGGGATTAGTTGCTTTCTCAAAAACCTTGATTTCCTTTCCATCCAAATCATTCTCCATCTTCAACTCCTTCTACCACTTGTTGTCTCTCTTTTTGACTATCCTACCCAGACACCACGCAGCCTTCTCAACCCACTCACCTGTTCTGTAACAGGAGCTCTTCAGCTGCTTTGGTGAGTGACAGAAAGGACATCCAGGTCATGTCCTCATCCAGGCTGTGTCCTCATCCAGGGCCCCCTCTCCAGTTCTCTTCAATGGGTGCTTCCTGGAAAGATAGGAGGAGCCTAAGTAACTGTGCAACTTTGATATTCACTAAGCCCCTGCCCAGGTATTATTTTTTACCTTCTTCTTCATTTTACAGTTAAGTGATGCTGAGATATCCTTGGAGTCCCAGTTGCTCTCTTCCTTCTCTCTTTTCTGAAAGACAGAAGTGTGAAACATCAAACATAATCATGTGACAGACTATGCTATACCATTAAGCTATACCATAAATGCATTGAAAAAATTAGCCTTGAAGCAGCCTTAAGAGTACAATCAGGAGAAAGAAAGAACTCCAGAGTCCCTCCATGCTTTGATGCATGGCACCGGGCAGTCTTCCCAAATAAGTTCTAGCCCCAGGAATGCTAGCTTACCTTTGCCATGGCCAAAATTGCCCAGTACATATTCTGTATGTCTCCCTCTGAATATTTTTAAGTATGTGGTGGTTCTGTTCATCAATCTGTTTTCCTCAAAAATCAATTAATACCTCCAGTCTTATGCAGAAATTTTGAACTATGTAGCACTGTGACACCACTTAGGATTAGACCCTTCCTGCAGGGAAGCATGTATTTCATCAAATCCATGCATCTTATTAGTCAACAGGAGAAAGGGAGGTTTGGTTAAGGAAAGTCTGTCCTGCCATCTCCAGAGTCCAGTGCCCAGCTGCATCTTAATGTTGGGAAGTGTTGGGATGAAAAGCCATGTTCTGAACGACTGGTGTTTGAGCAATTCTGTTTCTTTGGTGTTAACATTCCTGGCAGCTCTCCTTTTACACAGAGGGCAGCAGAAATGCTGCTGCAGCAGGGGCTGAGGACTCCCTGTCAGAGGGCTCACCAGAGGTCCACAGAGCTCACACTGAGAGCATGGCTGACAACAGCACTGGCAAGCTGCAAATCCCATGGGGAATGTTCCTCAAATGAAGTGTCGCACTGAATAATCCATAGATTATTTAAGATCTGACCACCATTTTTTTTCTTTTTTCTGCAGAAGGAAAAAAACTACACTGCATAAGTACCAGCACAGCTTTTAGAGAATAAAAACAAAGTGTGTGCCAAAAAGTGTCCTCATCAATGCTGGGCACTGCAGTGCTCACACTGAGCAGGGAAATTCAGTTAAGGTTACTGCCCAGTGCAGAACTGTGCTTGATCAGATCTAAAGAAAATATCTAGAAGGTTATCAAGGAAAACAGAATTGCCCACTGATAGTAACTCATTTTTCTATTTAAATGAGAAAGATTTGTCCACACCACTGTTACTTTCATTCCAGGCCTAAGATCTTTCCTTGTACAATAGGATTCAACGTAGGCAGCTCATTTGTAAAGAAAATTCAAAGTGGAAGAGACTGTGAGAAACTACGAGGCTCCCTCTTTTTGGCAAAGTTATTTTGAACTTTGTCTGTTGCTTTAGTCAGTTCAGGTGCAGTACCTGAAAGAACTCTTTCTCTACACAGAGAAGCTTGAGATAATTTGTTTAACCAATATTGTTACCAAAGCCTCTCACAGCCATTATCAGAATTAATTAAAGTAAGGGGTGTGGATCAGCTTCAGATATCTTCAAATTAATGTTACTAATATTATCAGGGATTTCTATCCTGATAAGCATCTGGGAACAATTGGTAGGAATGGGTTTTCAGCAGAAAAACCTCAGAAAGGACATAGGGATAAGTAGCCCAACAAGAAACTGAAAAACAAAAACAAAACAAAAAACAAAACCAAAAAAACCAACCAACCAAACAAAAAACAAAAACAAACAAACAAACAAACAAAAAACAAAAAGAAACAAACAAACAAACAAAAAACAGAATCCCACACTATGGGGTACAGTAAGAAATCAAAATGAACTGCACTTTAGGAAAGAATTTCAAACAGAAAACATATAAATAAAACAAAAATAGTGAATTAGATTCTCTATGAAATGAAATGTAACAGAAATTAAAGGTACAATCTCTGGGCTGAAGAGCAACATAGGCCTGCATTGCCAAGTGATTTTCTGACACCAAGAAAAATTTTGTTTAGCACAGTGCAGCCACAGCACAAATTTGCTATGCAATTTCTGCAACCTGACAACATTGTCACAGAAGACTTCGGAAAGAAAATCCAGTAGGATACCTTTAGATGCATGGCCAAAGGCTCTGATTTCTAACTCACAGATATGGGAATGGAACAGGGTCAAAGTGGTCAATTCCTTTCCTGAACTGAGGAAATGAGCAATGTCATAGTATTTTTGGTATCAGGCACAAGTCAGATGTCAATACATATCAAGAACCAACCCTGTCTCCAAATGACAAAAATGGGACCTTCATCAGGAAAGCACCAAAGTCAAGTCCAACATAAGGGAAGGAATGCGCAATCCCAATTCATTTCTCCTTTTCATTAGCCAGACATTTAGCTCTTGCTGAAAAATGTGGGAGAGTTTTATCCACGTGAATGACAGCAACTGACCTATCAGGCAGTACAGTTAAGCAGTAGCACACCTGTCTTCCCCTCTAGAAAGGCAAGCCCAGAACAATGACAAATCTGGTGACAACTGCAAAAAAATTACTGTCCTCAAAGAACTGGAGCTGCTGGAGCCCAGACATACAAAACACTTCTGGAAAAATCACAGGCTGCAGATTTCTGCATGTTTTAACAAGGTGTAACTCAGAGGAGCTGGTGAAGCTAGTATTTTGCACAAAAAAACCAACCAACCAACCAAACAATCAAAATGGTTGTTAACAGTAAAAGAAAATATTGAGCCACACCCTAAAAATTATATAAATGATATTCATAAACAATGCAGCAAAATGTTGCTTTGTACAGTGGCAGTAGGTGGTCAAACAGCAGGAAGGGGCTCCCATTCCTTCAGCCATCTAACACCTCTCCAGTCCCTTTGCAGGAAGGATTCCCAGAGTTGCCTTTGTACAAGTCATGAGGAACACATCATGTGGTCTGGGGAGACTGGGATCCAGGGACAGCTACTGGGCACACAGAATGTCTGTGCCCAGGAACTGGCAGGTTCCCCTTGTACAGATGAGCATCTACATAGACACTACTGGGCTCTCACCCTGAACCGCCCTGGAGGGGACAAGTGCCATTTGTGCCATTGGTATTGCTGTGAGTGCTGAGTGTGTTCACCTGTGCTGATATGTGTATATATGTGTTGTATATGTACATATGCATATGAGTTGCATATGTGTTCTCTCTTTGCATGTGCCTTCTGGGAATTCTTGCTCAGCCTCGCTACTTGGTTGGACCTGGATTTGGAACTGTGGCAGACTTGTCTCAGTCACATTGCCAGACTCAGCCCTGTTATCTGTCAGGAAAGCCTGTGGAACAAATCCAGCAAGGAAACTGCTATTAAGGTGGAAAACAGTCAGGTGTTGAGCACTGGGAAGTGGGGAAAGTCAAGTATTGAGCACTGGACAGCTAGCCTGACAGCTGATCCCCTCCAGCTAGCAGGGCTGCAGGGGTTTTTGCTGCTCAAAATATTCTGGCAGTGTCTGAGACAACAAGTGAATGACAAGCATATTTCGCAAGTTCCCCTGGCTGACTTGGCTGGGAAGGCACCAACCTCCCTATTTTCTGTATTAGTCACAGATGTTACTTGCTCAGCACTGACAAGGAGGAAGCTTGATGAAAAGCACATAGATCAAAATAAAAGAGAAACCAACCAGAAGGGTGGTTTGTGATCAAAGTGTCCAGCCCACTATGCCCCCAGAGAACTATTAGTAAAACTCTTTTGCCATAGGCCAACTAGGTTTGTTCATTTAGGATATTTCCCAGCAGAAGAGATGGTACAGCATTTGGGTCCAGACAATAGAAAATGCAGGTGCATGTGAGAACCCTGTTCATTGCCACAGGGACACACACACTCTCACACATACACACACTCCTGCACAGTTATATAGCCTAATAATTTGACCATCACAATTCGGGAAGCACCTTTCCAGCATTTTCTCCTGTGAGTCTTGAGGTCAAACCACTAATTTCCCTTTTCCACTCTCAGAAGACAAAGCTGGGCTAGTGTCAGCACCCAGCCTGTACCATGTCCTGGCTCTGAACTCTGTGCATACCTCCCTGCTACCACACTGCACAGCTGGCCTGTGCTGGAAGCAGCCTGAATGCTTTGCATAATGTGGAAGCCAAACTCTAACATGCCAAAATTCCTTGTTATGCGGATAATCCACCGTGTAATAGATGCCATGCCACAGCCTGTTCCCAAACAATCCAAGTGGCCATTGAATATGTGGATTGTTTCCTCGTGGATTGTGGATTGTGCCCTCTGCCACTGGCAGGAAGTGCTGCATGGACATCTCAGCTGAGGACAATGGAACTGCTGCTCTGGCAAGAGTGAACTTCTGGAAGCCCTGCACCTTCATTGGAGCTAAATGCAAGACACTGCCAACTACAGTCCAGTCTTCTCCAGTCTCTGCAATACATTGTCAACAGCTCCCTTTTCTGCAATGTTTCTGTGACCAGGGAGCACATGCCATTTTCTCTGACACTGATGGATCATTCCTGGCTGAACAGGAGGAATTTGAGCATGAAGGAAGTTGTTAAATGAAATCTTCCATAACATTCAGATACGTGGTATAAAATTTTATCCCATATTTTTTCTGAGTTAGTGCCTCTGAAGACCCCTGATATTGAAGACTCAGAGAACATACTGTAAACACTTCTCATGAGCCAAACACATGATGATCCTGGTTCCCTGTAGAAATGTGATGCCACATAGGAGACCTTCCTCCTGTTGTATTACACAGAAAACAGTAGAAGTTAGTCCAACAGGATACAAGGACTCTTTTTCAGCAGTTTCACAGCCGAACTTCTGCTGCCAAAGGAGGAAATAATTTCATCCCCAATGCAAAAGCAACAGTGTAGAAATCGCTCTCTGTGGACCAATTTGATCACCTAAGGAAAGGAAAACATGTACTCTCTGGTCACAGGAGCCTCTTTCCTCATCAGAGAGACCTATGAATGTGGTTTCAAATACTTATGTGACAACTGGGAGGATGAAACATTAAAAAAAACAATGAACGTGGCCAGAATCAACAGTGTTCATAGTTCTCTGATTAAAAATTAGTCCATCTATACAGTCACATAGATATTCACTCCCCAGAAGGCTTAGACTCTGTACAGCAATGGCAAAGCAAATACAGAGCACAAACACTAGAATACCACGAATGGTGTGGGACAGGCATATGCGGGTATGGTTATGAAGAGAACTATCACTTTAAATGAACTTCTAACATCTAAAACAAATGTATAAATCCCTGAGTTCTTATATTTGGCTCAGATCATATTCCCTTTGCAGCTGGTGGAGCCAAATGCTTCAGAGACCTCTAACCTCCCCCTCAAATTTTACAATGTCAGCGAAAAATTAGATTCTTTCTTCTGAAATTTGACCTCTGAGAGCAGTGATATCAATAGTCATAAAAATAGACCCTTCAGCTGGGGTCATCAGAGATGTGTTTGTACTGGAATTGCTAAGCCAAGAGATTTTCGCACCAAGTCAGGCTCCACTGGGTTACCCCAGCATAGGCAAGTTCATTTTGAGAACATCATAGATTTTATGTACACTGGAGAGACAGACAACTTTTTCAATTCTTCAACACAAACATGAATCACAATGCGAGATATTTTCAAGCACCCCACACTGTCCCTCCCTCTGGAAAGAGCATTTAGTGTCAGCTGACACAGGCAACTGAAATGTTAGCACCTGAAAATGCACAGTCAGCCTTGGGTCCTTCAAGCTGGAGAGGAGGCAGCCAGCAGATGTAAGATAAGGTCTGTAAAATCTAGATAGGACAACAAGAGGGAGTGAATGGATGACCCTGCACAAGAAGTAGGGGCATCAGGTGAAGTTCGCTGGTGGCCAAACACAGAAGGATAGGACACTTCAAACCACTCGTAGTTATCTGCACAGCTCCTCACCACCAACAGTGGCTCCTGAATGTTACCATTCATTCAAAAAGCTGCCATACAAATCCATGGGAGGAGAACCAGGTCCAGACTCCTGATCCCATGCACAAGAAAGACATCAGGATTGGGATGTGCCAGCCAGGAGCACCTGGGGTATGGGGCAGAGTTCAGGGAAAGCCTCAGCACATCTTCCTGCCTCATTCCTGTACTTTGTCAGCCTCAGACACCACCAAGGCCCACAGTCACTGCCAGGGGACACTGCGCTGGGCTGGTCTTTGGGTCAACACAGAGCAACTGCCATGCTGACATGTCTGTCACAACAAGCCAAAGGGCAGCAGCAAGGCAGGGAGGTCCCCCTTGAAAAGAGGACTTGGAGAGCCTGGAGCCCACGGGCTGCTGCTCTGGAGCCAGGACATCCCTCTGTTTGCACAGGCAGTGCCAGAGGCACTTGGGAGGTGAAATGCTCCATGCAACCCATCCCAGGGGCTGAGCCACAGCTCACTGGGTTCAGACGCCAACGTGTGATCACAGTACAGCTGGCCTGCTCACAGCTGAGCAAATCCCACTTGGGCTGCTATGGGCAGTGGGACACACCAGCAGCGCTATAAGCAAAACTGCTGGAGTTCATCATAGATCCTGAGTTTCTTCTCCAGTGCCTGGCCCATAACCTCAGAGTTAATGCTATTTGACGAGATACAAGCTAACTTGGGTGTGCCATGCTGTTATTGCATGTCTGTCCTGCAGCCTGCAATGTTATGCAGCAATGCCTAAACCAAATGGATGTTGCTTATTGCTGTGCTTCTTAGTCTGCTCTCTAGCTGGGATCATAAAATCATTCAGAATAGCTGAGATTGCAAGGATGTCCAGAGGTCTTCTAGTCCAACACCCTACTCAGAGTAGGTCTAATTACTTCAGATTGCTCAGGGATTTGTCCAGTCACATCTTGCACACCTCTACAGATGGGGCCTCTCTGAACCTGTTCCTGACTTGGATCACCATCATGGTAAAAATAATTTTCCTTATATCTAATCTGAATTTCCCACATTCCAGCTTGTGTCCACTCTTTCTCACCATATCAGATAGCTGTAGACATCGGTAAGATCTCCCTTTTAGCCTCCTTTTATCAGATTGAATAAACCCATCTCTTTTAGCTTCTCCTTATACGCCATGTGCTCCAGTCCCCTGATCTTCTCGGTTCCCCAAAGACTACAAAACAGTCTTTAGAAACCAAATTCTCACCTAGACTTATTTGTGACCATGTTATATTCTTGGCAGTATTACAGTGCTTTTGTTAGCCGTTCCTTAGACCAAAACACTCTTTGCTTCCACTAGAAAAAGTGCTCCTCATATATCCTTTTTCCCTGAAAGTTTTGGTTTTGACTATCCTACACAGACCAAGCTCTTTTTTGCTACTTCTCAGGTCAGTAGTTAGTTTCTAGATCACCTTTCTCCCTGCATCAGTTCCAGCCTAAGTAAGTCTCTTTTTTTGTGTAGAAATGGCAAATGTCACATTCAGTATTTCGAAGGGGCTCACATAGCAGCCTGAACATTTCCTCAGCTGTACCATAACTATTTCAAACTCCTGATCATATTAGGGTCATACTGCTGACTTACAATTCTGCTCTGACTTCCTAGGACAGTGGGCAGTGGTCCATCTTCATTATACCATGTCTACAGAAGCGACATCATTATCCTCCCAGACACTCTGTACTGAGATTTGTTCCCATCTCCATAAATTTTCATGTCTCTGTGTATCACAGAGGAAAAAAAAAACACTGGCCACAACTCTTACATGTTCATCTCCTTGCCATACGACTTCTGCCACTTACAGTTCAGACAACACCAGCATAATTGAGCCAGGAACCATCAGTGGGTAGGGCTGCCCACACAAGTATCTCTGGCAGAACAAGGCAGGACTTACAGAGTATCCGTCGGTTCTTTAATGTCAGAGACTAACTTTGCTGGCCTCTGGGTCAAAGAAGAGCTTGTGCCACAGTTTTAGTTTAATAACACAGACAAAGACTGGGCTTGTATCAAGAATCTACACTCTTTGGGGGCCCTTACATCACCTATTCTAACATGATGTCCCCAAAGAAGAAAGTCGGCTGCTCCTGTAGGTTCCCAAGCAACGCATTCCATAAGACTCTAAATGTGCCTGCAATAATGTTTCCTGCAGTAGAACTACAGGAAACATACTGCTGGGAGAAGGGAATAATGAAAAATCTGAGTTATAGCTTATAATACAGCATCTAACTAAGCCTTCTTTCAGAAAGCTTGTGAGATGAAAGATCAGAGCTGAGCAGACTGCTCACTATTTACCACTGTCAGAAACTAGTTCAAATCCAACTACAGGCTGTGTTTTAACTCCAAAGCTGGTTCCTTGTGAAAGACTCAGAAAGTTTTGAGAAAGTACGCACATGTGCAAGCCTAAAATCTGGCAAAGTCTCACAGAAAAGCTGTGTGAGTGGGTGATGCTGAAGAGTACCTGAGGTAGAACAGCATTTCAGGAAAGGGCAGAGGAAACTTAGAGAGTCTCACAGCATCCCCACCTTGGCCACATCCACCAGCCCATTAGTGCAGCTGCTCGGCCAGGCTCTTCTCCATTTGCCCTGATAGTCCTTATACAACTCTCTCAGCAGCATGGGAAGGTCATTCCTTCCCAGCACATGGTGCCACTCAGCCATGGTGAGTATGTAGAAATGGGTAACAGGGATCACATTTGATTTGTGATCCTCCTCTCTATCGCAATTTCTCTGTTATGTTTGTACTCTGATTCCATCACACTGCTGAATCAAAATCACCTGCAACATCAAACATCTTCAAATAAGGAAATTTGATATTAAATATTAAACACCCTCCACATGTGGAATATCTAAAAGTGCCAAAGCTGGTCTCTGACATAATCTCACAGGAGATACTCACCTATGGCTCTGTCACGGGAGGCTGGCGAGAGTATGTTGCTTCCTACAGTAGAAAGAGAGGAAGGAGACTGGCATGACTTATCCTAAGTAATAGTAGTTACTTAGGGACACTGTTGAATCTGTATGGGAGGCAAATCCCTCTGGGAACTTATGTCAGCAGACAAGAATGAGAAAGAACTAACAAGAACTTGAAGAAAGCCAAGTTGGAAATTTACTTGCTTTTAGAATTCCAAATTCTGAAGACCGCCATAACAAACACTGGTCACATTGTTTATTTTATCTGAGTTTATCTTCCAGAGACCATAAAGCAGCTGGGAAAAAGTCATAGCCCCTTTTTTATCTGCACTTGGATTGGTAAATCTAAATCATTTTGTCCTGCTCCCACTTCCTAATATACCACCTCGCTTGCACCAGGAGGGTAGGTAGTTAAGTAAATTGTCCTAGCACACCTAGTTAGATAGTTATTTTTGTCTCTGAGAAAGAACATGCTCTTTCTAATTAGCCTCCAAAGAAGAACTTTCACAGTAACTCAAGATGAAATCATGGCCTGAGGTGAGAAGGTGTGAACAAGCCGCAGATTTGCAGGAGGATGGGGGGGCAGGCAGGAGGGAGTAGACAATGCAGGTTTCTTTCTGGATCTCAATAAGAAAGGTCCAACAAAAAGTGGCTTAATAAAACAGCCCAGTTGGATAAGATAGAGTCATGGTTTATGAATGGTATTCTGCAGTTTAGTGCTCCCACTACAACTACGTGCTCCCCCTGCCCTCCCCTGTGCTGCTCTGGGGAGGAGAACTGGAGGCACAATACTGGACAGCTCCCTCTGCCATGTCAGCTCAGCTGGAAAGAAGCCCTTCTTCCTGGAAGAGAGTCCCTTACCTGTCACAGGATAGAAATTGTGTGAACAATTTCCCTTGCATTTCTGTGTGTATTGCCTTGGCATGGCTGGGTGCAGACAGTAAAAAAATACTACGCCATTAAGATGGCTACAGGACCTGAAGTTAGAACAAAGGTGGATTCAGGCCAGATGCCAAGGAGGAGTTTTGGCAGGTGAATAAAGTTTTGTCATCTCCTATGACCACCTGTTGTGATCCAATTAGCAGTGGACAGCAGAGTATGTTTTCCTTATGTAACCAACGTAGTGTGAACATGAACTAAGCATCATAACCACTATATATTTTGTCTTTCTTCTAATAAAGCCGACATTTTGCCGACTCTAAGGGTCTGTGAGCATCTGTCCATGTCCTTCCATCAATACTTACCCCTGCCCCTAGAAACGATGTTAGGTGGAACAGAATAACCTCTAGGTCCTGGTCATGTCTCCTCATGGCTACTGCAAAAATTAACCCTGTCTTGGCCAGAACCAACACAGGCAGACTAAAAAATCAACTCAGATGCTGAGTAAATCCCTTGAGATGCTGGGAACCCTAGCTCCAAATGGACCCAGGATGGATTTTCCCATGGTGCATGGCACAGAGCCAATCTGTGGAGAGGTTCCTTGTTTTCAGGTCATTCATGCTACTACAATTATCTTTAAAAGCACAATTCTATTCATAAAGAATGTCCACATGAGAGCTTCTCAGACAAGACTGTGCAGGTGGTGCAATAACCAGTATGGAGAGGGAGCTGCCCGCAGGGTCCTCCCTTGGGATGACCTGGTTGAGTGTGCCCTGCAGCCAAGAGATTTGTGATGCACAGCACAGCCCTAAGGCTTGTGCTGGATGGGCAGTAGAGCTCAGCATGGGCCTGGGCACACTCAGGTTAACTGTGATGTGGTCACTGGTTTCTCCACTTAGAGTGGTCTCCTGGTCAGGATCAAGACATTCCACCCCTTGATACAGACACAGTTTACATATCTCATAGATATTTTAAGTTAAAGCTTATGTCAATAACATGGGATTTTGAAGTCCTCAGTACAAGGACCAACTGACTCCTTAGGTATATTTGTCTTACACAAAGACAAATGGCCTCTACTAAGATTTATATTTCAACCCATGACCCCAAATCAAATCTCTGGCACAACTCTGAGTTTTCACTCATAAGTACTTGTAACTGAGGTGACTGTGACTTAAAGGATGGCTAATAGCATGGGTTTTAATCCCCATGGGATCAATTAAAATCCATCTCAGTCTTAACCACAGTTAGTATGAAAATCTGTAGACTCCAAACCCCGGTACACACAGAGTTACCCTTGCTCTTTTCAGTGACAAGACACTGTATAAAATGCATATGGTCCATGACTGCACAACAGTCACATAAATAAATCCATGTCATAAAATCACTTAACTAGTGGCCATGGATTTGCAAATGCATTCACCTGTGGTGTGGTTTTTGGAGGATATCATTTATGTCCTCATAATTCAGGACTAAATTCGTAATTGCTCGAGTGTTACAGAGCCTGAAGGGAACTGGACAAGAGGAACAGGAGCAAAAAAAGGTGGCCTTCCAGGGTTGTAAGAGGAAAACCAAAATAAACAAACAAACAAACAAAAGCTATTACCTCACCACTTTAAAGATTTCCTTTTTCATTTAACTGCTAGTCTTCCACTTGCCTGGTTACATATACAAACACATACACCCCTCCTCACTCCCAGGATTGTCAACTTCCCTTGGATTGTACCTACCCGACACCACCTGTGCCCATTATTTGCATTTCCCTTTGTTCAGTATTATGACATACCTCTCTTCCAATTGCTTCAGCCTGTCAAGGTCCTTCTGAATAGACACATAAAATACCATGACAGCTATTCAATAATATCATTTCAAGCAACAGTCTGTGTAAGTGGTAGCAAACCCCCAGAGAGAGGAAGGCTCAGAGATAGTCAGAAAGGATGATGTGCTCAAGAAGCTCAGAACAGAACACAGGAAGTGATGGTAGCTATCTTAAAGGGAGCTGAACTTAACCTTAAGGGAACCTTTGCTTTGGATTAATGGTTGTATCAATGGAGTGGCACAACTGGTTCTTCCCTAAAAGAACCAGTAGAAAGTATAATCCTCCCAAGTCAGACCAGGCAGGGTGGAAGAAAAAGGGGGTGTGGGGTATGTGTGTGTATAAGGCTCAGGCCATAGGGTATAAAAATCAAACAATTTTGTTTAAATAGGCTTGTGTTGGCTTCAACCCACATAATTCTTCCTAGTTACTGGGGATGCTCAGCATCTAGAGACTGGTAACAATAGAATCACAGAATGTTAAGGGTTGGAAGGGACCTTAAAGATCATCTAGTCCCAACCTCCCCTGTCATGGGTAGGGACACCGCCCACTAGACCAACTTGTTCAAGGCCTTATCCAACCTGGCCTTGAACACTAGCAGGGATGGAGCGTCAACAACCTCCCTGGGCAACCTGTTCCAGTATCTCACCTCTCTCATAGTAAAGAATTTCTTCCTAATATCCATCTCCTCCTATCCTAATATCTATCTCCTCTTTCAATTTGTACCCATTACTCCCTGTCCTTTCACTACAGTTCCTGACAACAAGTCTCTGGTCTCTCAGTAGGCCCTTTCAGATACTGGAAGGTGCTCCACACAACCTTCTCCCGGCTGAACAGTCCCCGCTTTCTCAACCTGTCTTTATATGCCTTCCAGTCATCTTATCAAATTCGTGGCCTCCTCTGGACTTGCTGCAGCAGTTCCATGTTCTTCTTTTGTTGGGGCCACACTGTTACAGTTGGAGTCTCACAAGGGCAGAGTAGAGGGGGAGAATTGCCTCCTTTGCCCTGCTGGCCCTGCTTCTTTGGCCCAGGATTCCATTGGTTTCTAGGTTGTGAGTTCTCACTGCTAGTTCATGTTCAGTTTTTCATCCCCCCCACGTCTTTCGCCACAGGGTTGCTCTCAATCACTTCTCTGCCCCACCTGTTGGTGTGTCTGGGATTGCCCTGACCCAGGTGTAAGACCCTGCACTTCACTTTGTTGAACTCCATGAGCACAGACCCAGCCTGTCCAAGTCCCCCTGGATCCATCCCTTCCCTGCAGCGTGTGACTGCACTATCCAGCTCAGTGTTGTCACTGAATGTGCTGAGGGTGTCCCACTGTCCTTTTCCCCACGAAGCTGTTCAACAGGATATGTCCCAGGACTGACCCCTGAGGGACCCCAATGGTCACTCCACGTGGACAGTGAACCATTACCCACAACTCTCTGTGAGCAGCATCCAATCCACCAATGCTGCAGCCCCTACATGGATGGTCACCAAATCTGTCAGGCAAATGGAAATCATTTCTGTATATTGTAATTGCTACATTGTGTTTGTCCTGTGATTTCCATATTCTACTATATCACTCTGCTAAACGTGCATAATTACTCTGTAATTTCAAATATCTTCAAAAAGCTAAAACTGACATTAAAACTTTAAGCCTTTTGTATGTAATATCCAAAAGAGCCTGGACAGAGATTATTGGACCCTGGAAGTCTGGAAACCTCCCTTTAAAAGACTAAAACAACTGTTTCTGAATACCAGTTGTGAGAGTAGCACTGGTAAAACAGTAAACTGCAGAAAATATCAGAAAAGGGAATAGAGATTAGAGGAAAAAAACAAGTGCAGCACGATGCTCTGCCTGGAGTGGGGGTAAAACATCTCAAACAACATCTCAAACAACATCCCATTTGCAAAGCTATCAGTGGGGAATGGAGAAGGGAGGTTGTGCTACTTTTGGTGTTGAATAAAGCTGAAACCAGTCTGAGTCATCAGTCTCAGAGTTAAGCATCCTGATAGGGAGGTGAAGATGTGGCAGATCTGGTAAAGTACCTGAAAAAGGAACCAACAGATTACAATTTACCTAAACCTACCGAGTTCGCATAGCTGGTCCAGAGACACTTGACTGACAGTCCAGCCCTTTACATTGTAAAACCCAGTCCCACAATTCAGTGGGAGGGTTTTCTAACACAGCCCTTCTCAGAGTGTGTGTGGACATTCCTCCCTCAAGTGGGGATGCCCCTCAAGGTCACTCCTCGAGGCTCAGTGAAAGAGGTTGGGCCATTGTTGTTGGTCTGGGTGAGTAACATCAATCTCAATAATTGTTTTTGCTAGTTTCTATATAGTTACTTTAATATTACTTCAATATTGCTTCAAAAATACTGCACTATATTGAACTAGTAGTTACAGCTTCTATACTGTGTAGTAAATAATTCTGATTGAGATCTTTTAGTCTAAAAACTATGATAATAAATTATTTATGTAATTATATCTATTTTGCCGTTCTTAGTCCTGTGGGAGAAAGTTGCTGAGATAGGTAAAATGTGGTATCAAGTCCATATTCCTGCTGACTCCATGCAACACTGTAACCTGTAGTTGCCAGTTAGAAACTTTTTGATAATTTCAGTTATGCCTTGTCTACTTAATCATTTTATTACTGCAAGATGAAAAATCACTTAATCACTTAAATCATAGAATCATAGAATCAACTGGGTTGGAAGGGACCTCCGAGATCATCAAGTCCAACCCTGCCGTGGTTCCCAGGCCACGGCACTGATGCCACATTCAGTCTCATCTTAAAAACCCCCAGGGATGGAGAATCCACTCCCTCCCTGGGCAGCCCATTCCAATGCCTGATTACCCTTTCTGTAAAGAATTTCTTCCTAATACTTAACCTAAACCTCCCCTGGCACAGCTTAAGACCATGCCCTCTTGTCTTACTGATCTCTGCCTGGGAGAAGAGACCAACCCCCCCCTGGCTCCCCCCTCCTGTCAGGGAGTTGCAGAGAGTGAGGAGGTCTCCCCTGAGCCTCCTCTTCTCCGGGCTCAACACCCCCAGCTCCCTCAGCCTCTCCTCACAGCACTTGTGCTCCAGTCCCTTCCCCAACCTCGTTGCTCTCCTCTGGACCTGCTCCAGCCCCTCCATGGCCTTCCTGAGCTGAGGGCCCAGAGCTGGACACAGCACTCCAGGGGTGGCCTCACCAGTGCTGAGTACAGGGCAAGAATCACTTCCCTGGTCCTGCTGTCACACTCTTCCTGGTCCAGGCCAGGATCCATTGGCCCTCTTGGCCACCTGGGCACACTCTGGCTCCTGTTCAGCTTCTGTCCATCCCCACTCCCAGCTCCCTTTCTGCCTGGCTGCTCTCCAGCCACTCTGTCCCCAGCCCAGGGGGCTGCCGGGGGTTGCTGTGGCCAAAGTGCAGGACCCGGCACTTGGCCTTGTTGAACCTCATCCCCTTGGAATCAGCCCAACTCTCCAGCCTGTCCAGGTCCCTCTGCAGAGCCCTCCTGCCTTCCAGCTGATCGACACTCCCCCCCAAATTAGTGTCATCTGCAAATTTGCTGATGGTGGACTCAATCCCCTCACCTAAATCATCAATAAAGATATTAAATACAACTGGGCCCAACACTGATCCCTGAGGACACCACTGGTGACCGGATCCCAACTGGATGCAGCTCCGTTCCCACCACTCTCTGGGCCCTCCAGCCCATTCCTAACCCAGCACAGACGTGCCCCTGTCCAAGCTATGGGCTACCAGCTTTTTCAGGAGTATGCTGTGGGAGACGGTGTCAAAGGCTTTGCTGAAGTCCAGGTAGACTATATCCACAGCCTTCCCCTCATCCAGATTTTTATAAATGATAAACCAAAAAATAACCATAAAATGTGATGAACCATGTAGTTGTTCCCATCTGTGAACTTCACTCCTCTAGATCCAAGGTGAACTAAACAACATTAAACACAATGCAAAGTATTGACTAGACTAAAAGTAGTTTTCATTTATAATTTTAAAATTCTTTTCACTTTGAAATTTTTCTCAGTAAGTGGATAGTGCACTATGGCAACAAATTTTTGAGAGAGATGAGATGATTTTGTGACTTGAAAACATGAGTAGGGACCCCTAGAGGTCCTTTATCACTGACACTTCTGTGGTCCTATGGGGTTATTATTCTTTTTCTACTGCAGACTGGTGAATTTGGGGATCAAAAACCCTCAAAGCATCAAGCAGAAGCTGGCAAAGGAGAAAGGTGAGTTGACGACTGAGGTCAATGACTTGTCCAGTAGCATGAAGTCCACCTTCATAACCAATCACAGGACAAACAGAACCATCACCTCTTTGTAGGTATGAATCTTTTTTCCATCCACAAGTGAAAAAATTTTATGCAATCTTTTCCAAAATTTGAAAACCCAAGAAAGTGGTTTAAGCCCAAGTTGACAGTATCCCATCCCAGTTTAACAAATTCTGTAAAAAGTCTGGAGTTTAACGGGCTCATGAGATGTCAAGAAGACGGAAAAATATTCAGAAAATTCACAGAACATGAAGAGGCAAGGCATAACAAAACTCAGAGCCCTAGAATGGCTTTGGGACCTGATGGTGTTCTCACTGTGGGAAGAATACATGCGAAGTGCTATTTCCTGAACTAGGCAGACAAAACCCAAGCATTATCGAGCTTCTAGCACAGAAAGAAACAGAAGAACAAGTTATCTGTTACAACTTCTTGAATTTGTTGCCTTCCCAGTTGATTTCCATTACTCTAGGAGGTGAAATAAAATACAAGATGCCAAACTGACAGAGAGAATGATATACTGCAAGTGTGATCTTTGAACCAGTGTACTGGCATCCATGTCATGCTCTTTAATTAACATGTGCAGAGGACCCAGGAGGGAAACCGAAATGTAAACAATCATTTTGCAGCTGCAACTAGATCCATAAACACAGCAATAACGGTAAAAGTGGATATTGGATGGGAAGTTTCTTTCAGCTATGTGGATTTCAGCTGCTAAGCTTTCAGTTCCCACACAACTTGGAACACATTATGTCAACAATCATGTTTATCAAAAAATTGCAGATCCATCTTGGAGTTAATTTCATGTGATATATAAAGAACAACCAAGTCTATTCTTTGTTAAGCAATTACATAATGCAGTAGAAGAGGAAAGAGGAAAGGAAAATCTCTCTTTCTCTCCCTTTATCCTGTTTTGCATGCTAAAGGATGGCGTTTTCTTCAAAGAAAATTCTACAGACACACAATATTACCTTTGAAACAGAAATTATAAAATCTCAACATTTATTTTGCAGAAGGACATTGGTAGCCTCAAAAGAATTCTTGATCTCAGAAGTCTCAGTCATACATGCAGTTGGAAGCACACAAAAGTTTTTTAGAGCAATGAGTTGAGAAGACTGGTCACTCTCTCTGACTCTTTTTACAGTGCTTCAACTCCCTGATGTTTGAGGGAAAACATGAGTCTTCAGAATATGGTACAGAATCACAGCACCTCATCCAAGCTCCATGGAAGAACTTAGAATAGTAGATCCTATGTACCTCTTTGCAAAGGAAATGAAAATCCTCCCAGGAGTTCTCTACATTTCTGTGGAGTCTGTGTTTGTGCTTGGGAAGGCTGGAGAAGGTGTGTTTGTGACCTTAATCCCATTCTTTCATTTGGTAACTATAGTCGCAGTCCAAGATCTCTACAATAGCAGCAGATTGCCAAGTTAAAGCTCCCGATACACCTAAAGGCTGAAGGATGTAAAATGCATCCTAAGGAATTCCTGTTCATGTGACACTACGAAATTTCTGCTGGACACACGTTTGAGCAAACCAGCACAGCCAAGCATGGAGAGCAGTAAAATAATACCTTTAAAATTGAATTTCAAATCAGAGCCAATAGGCAATACTTCAGAAGAATGTAAACGATGTAAATAAATGTATGAAGCAAGGGGGATAATCTGATCTTTTGAAAGTACCCAGCAAAAAACTAAGGAGTTGTAAATAGATGCAGTAACACAAGCATGATATGGTTGTCCAGTATTAGAATTAGACCATACTGGATTGTTCCTATTCCTTCTTTCCAGAATATTTCTGAAGAGAATCTCTCCAAAGCTCTTGTAATAATAATCCTTCTCACTGCTGCTGAGTTCTGAGACACACAAATCTTATATGCCAAACAGGAATTCATAGTAACAAGAAGAGAAGCCAACAATTCCAAGACCCAGTCCTACTGTTCTATTTGCTGGACAGCATTTCCTCCTTCCAGATTCCAAGTCAAAATATTTATAGGACTTTTATTCACATAGCTAGGAACACTTCAGATATTTCTAAATATATCCACGAGCCCGAATGGGAATCATGCACTCAGTCTACTTTGCCAAACAATGCTTTGCCAAAAATTTTTTGACCTACGAAAGAGGAGGAGGGAGTTGAATGAGCAAACCAGAACCTATAAAAGTGCTCATAGGACAAGTCTGTTCTGTCTCTGTGGAAAGATTAAAGGTAAGAGTATGGAGGACTGGGTGCTGGCAGAATCTCACTGCATTCCTACTGCTTGTAGAACTGCTTTCCTTAAAGAACTGTCTGTATCAATAGACATTTTGATACTGCATTCAAGTCACCAGCATATTTTTCCCCTATGACTTATCCTTTGGAGTCTGTGCAAAGATAAGAGGCAAGTTGCATTTCTCTTTTTCAGTATTGACCATCTTCCAGCCTGAGAGTCAGCTGGTGTCACAAGAGGTAAGACTGATTTACCTACTCTATAGGAATAGACTCCAAGTTGGCTTTTTTTATGCACCTGTAAGGCCACTTTCCATACCCCTTTACATCTATGCACACTAATGCAGTGCAATTCTACCTAACCTGTGCTGTCTAAAAGAGCAAATTTCCTTTCATAACTGGGTTGGACACATTTGTTTGGTATCTGCTGGGAAATAATTGACCTCTTACGCACAGAACTCCTAAAAGCAGATTGAATGCAAACAAAATCCAGGAAAGAAAAGGTGAAAAACCAGCACATTTTAAGTTAAGATTTTGTCAAATCCCTCTGAATGTTTTTTATTAATTTTTTTTTATTTTCCTCTTTTGGTACAAGTTAATCTTAAAAGATTAGCATGAACTGAAAAAGGCAGAACAAATGGAGGAGACAAAGTCTGATTTATAACTGAGGAAAAATGTTTGCATGGACAACTCATACCTCTGCTTCTGCTTACTCCACATCTTCTTCCTTATGTTGCTCCATCTCTATAGTTGATAAAAATTACATGGTCTAAAATGGGCAAGACAGAAACAATACAAGTGGGCTTTCATAATTTCGATAAGATGACTTCTCTTGGTATTTCTTCTGCTTCTGCAGAATAGTCTTGACCGTGCCATCAATGCAACTTTTCTGTATAGCTTACTGAAACACCACGAGATCTGAACTGAACACATAAACTGCAATAAGAGAGAAAAAATTTAACCTTAATCAAAGAAATCTTTCTTCTTTAAGACCTAAGTAAATTAAAAGACATCTAGGGTGAAAAGCAGGTAGGACAGAGAGGTAGACTGTAAGAATAGGCAGAGCAGAAAACTACCAAGACTCAGGTCTCTGGTACAAAGGACTTTCTTCCTTCCCTCAGCACTCTGCCTCTACTCCAGCGCAGTGCCTTGCTGCATGCCATAAACCACAGCCATGTCGACAGACGCCGAGATGGCCATCTTTGGGGAGGCAGCTCCTTACCTCCGGAAGTCAGAGAAGGAGAGAATCGAGGCCCAGAACAAGCCTTTCGATGCCAAGTCATCCGTCTTTGTGGTACATGCAAAAGAATCCTATGTGAAAAGCACAATCCAGAGCAGGGAATCAGGGAAGGTCACTGTCAAGACTGAAAAGGGAGAGGTGGGTAACATGTAAGATTTACAAACAGCATTTCATTCCCACTCTGGCTCTGAGTTGACATGCTTGTCCCTTGCTGCGCTCTGACAGACCCTGACCGTGAAGGAAGATCAAATCTTCTCCATGAACCCTCCCAAGTATGACAAAATTGAGGACATGGCTATGATGACCCACCTCCACGAACCCGCTGTGCTGTACAACCTCAAAGAGCGTTACGCAGCCTGGATGATCTACGTAAGTGGCAGCAGCAGCTTCCTCTGGGCAGCTGGAGGAACTGCTCTGCCAGGCCCAGGGGAAGCCAACGTGCTGTGTCCCTTCCTCGCAGACCTACTCGGGTCTCTTCTGCGTCACTGTCAACCCCTACAAGTGGCTGCCCGTGTACAACCCGGAGGTGGTGTTGGCCTACCGAGGCAAGAAGCGCCAGGAGGCCCCTCCACACATCTTCTCCATCTCTGACAACGCCTATCAGTTCATGCTGACTGGTGAGTGGCTCTCAGGGTGATTTCACCAAAAAGACATTTTAAAAGTGTTCACAGAGTTTCCCTGATAAATCTGATGATAACATCTAAGTAGGTCATTAAGGTTTATTTCAGCCATGGCATTATTAACTTCTAATTTAAACAGGATTTTTTTCACATCGGTATTTCTAAAAGGGATGTACAGTACCCCTGATACTGTGTCAGGAAAAATAATAAGACAAACAATGGACTAGGTGGAGCAAGGAATATAATTAGGTCTGTAATGAAGCAGTGAAAGTGAACAGGATATGAAATCCACATACATAGAAATATGTGGAAATTCTGTCCAATGATCTAATTCATCAAAGGGCCACAGGAAACATCAATAATAGAACTGTTCAGATTTGTCTTGACAAAACCATGTAACGAAAAATGAAATAAGGTTATGTATTGTTTCCACCTTTTCATTTCTTTCTCTGTGCTATTGAGTTCAGAAGTATTACCCATCATCAGGATTCCTTTGTCATGGGTCCTTACTCTCCCCTTCTCTACTGCTCTAAAACCAGTCTGTGCAGTAGAAAATTAAAACAATTTACTGTATGCAGGGGAAAAAAAGACCATAGAGTGGTACAGAGAAGTAACATGTGGTTCTTCAAGGGTCTTCAATGTCCATGGAACAGCATTATAGAATTACAGAATGGCCTGTGCTGGAAGGGATCTTTAAAAATCACATAGTCCTTCCCTATGACATTTGTAGAGACATCTTCCACTAGATTACATTGCTCAAAGCTCTGTCCACCATGTCCTGGAGCACTTCCAATGATAGGATATTGACAACATCTTTGGGCAACCTGTTACTGCGGCTCACATCCATCATCATAAAATCTACTCTCTTTGAGTCTACAAAACTGTTACCCCTTGTTCTGTCACTACAACTTTGGTAAAAAGTTGTTGTCTTTCTTATAAGCCCTCTTTAAGGACTGAAAGGCTGCAATAAGACATCCCTGGAGCCTTCTCTACCCAGGCTGAACAATCCCAACTCTCTCAGCCTGTCTCCATAAGAGAGATGTTCCAGATCACAGATCATTTTCATAGTGTCCTCTGGACCCACCCTAACAGGTCTGTGTCTGTATTGCACTGGCAACCCCAGATCTGGACAGATTATTCTACGAGGCATCTCACAAGAGTAGAGGAGAGGGGCAGAATCACCTACCTTCCCCTGCTGGCCACATTTTTTTTCATGCAGCCCAGGATCGGATTGGCTTTCTGACTCCAAGTGCCCATTGCCAGTTCATGTCCAATTTTTCATCCTTCAGTACCCCCAAACCTTCTTTGTCGGGTTGCTCTCAAGCCAGTCACCCCTCAGTCTAGGCTGATATTGGAGACTGCTCCAACCTCAGTGCATCACCTTGCATTTGGCCTTGTTGAACTTCATGATGTTCACATGGGCCACCTTCACAATCCTGGCAAGGTCCACCTGGATGGTATCCTTTACCACAGGTTTATAAACTAAACCACTCAGCTTGGTGTGGTCTGCAAATTTGCTGAGGGTGTGCTCAGTCCCACTATGTATGCAGTATTAAACAATATTGGTCTCAGTGCAAATCCTTGGAGGACACCACTCATTAAAGTTTTGGACATGGAACTCGACCATAACCCTCTGGATGCAGCCTTCCAGCCAACTCCTTATCCATGTAACAGTTCACCCATCAAATCCATACCTCTCTAATTTCAGATCATGAACACTGAGTATATGTTCAGAGGTAAGAAAAGGGTGCAAATAACTTTGCAAGGAATTGAAATTGAAAAAAATCTCCTTAGGAGTAAATAAAGACATAAAAAAAGCAACTTCTTTTTTCTTATCATTGTAATATTCAGCATTTTTTTGTTCTTTGCTTATAAAGCCTATTTTTTTCTGCCTCTTCCCCAGATCGGGAGAACCAGTCCATCCTGATCACGTACGTACACCCCCTGCTCGGGTCCCTGAGGGGCTGCCCAGGGCCAGGGCCCCTCCTGCCTGACCACACGCTCTCTGCTTCTCTCCTTGCTCTGACAGCGGAGAATCCGGTGCCGGGAAGACTGTGAACACAAAGCGTGTCATCCAGTACTTTGCAACAATTGCAGCCAGTGGGGACAAGAAGAAGGAGGAGCAGACATCAGGCAAAATGCAGGTGAGGTCCCTGCAGGAGTAGGAACCTGAAACTATCAAATTTATTTAGGAGCTAAATCATGACAAGAAGATTTCCATTTTAGGGGACACTTGAGGATCAAATCATCAGTGCCAACCCACTGCTGGAGGCCTTTGGAAACGCCAAGACCGTGAGGAACGACAACTCCTCGCGCTTTGTGAGTTGTTACCTGGGACAACAGTTGAGATTGACTCAAATATTCTTGCAGTCGGGATTGGTAAAATAGATCTCAATTGACTTTTCTGCTGCTTTCAGGGTAAATTCATCAGAATCCACTTTGGGGCCACAGGCAAACTGGCTTCTGCTGACATTGAAACATGTAAGAGCCCCTCCTGGCCTGATCCCCTTCCTTCCAGCCTTCCTCAGTTCTTGTGCTTAACTCTGTCCTGCCATCCTTGCCAGATCTGCTGGAGAAGTCCAGAGTCACTTTCCAGCTCAAGGCAGAAAGAAGCTACCACATCTTTTATCAGATCATGTCCAACAAGAAGCCAGAGCTGATTGGTAGGAAAGATCACTAACTCTTCCAGGCAAAGGTCACCGCATTTAACTCCTTTATGTGCCAATTGCATATGACCCATGTCTGTTCTGTCCCTATTTTCAGAGATGTTACTGATCACCACCAACCCATATGACTATCAGTACGTGAGTCAAGGTGAGATCACTGTTCCCAGCATTAACGACCAGGAAGAGCTGATGGCCACGGATGTAAGTTCAGAAGTTTTCTAGGTGAACTTTTATTTCTCTGACCTTTAGCAGCTGGCGTACTTACTCTAGTGACACTTTTTTCAGACTGCCATTGACATCCTGGGCTTCACTCCTGACGAGAAAACAGCCATCTACAAGCTGACAGGGGCCGTCATGCACTACGGGAACCTGAAGTTCAAGCAGAAGCAGCGTGAGGAGCAGGCAGAGCCTGATGGCACTGAAGGTACCAGCGCAACATATACCAAAGCACTGTAGACACCAAACACTCACAAAAATACAGGCAGCAATTCAGGGTCAGAATCCTTGACTCAGCCTTTCCTCAGTGCCAGTATTGTAGAAGTGTGTCCTAACCAGACACACTGTTCTCTGGAGGAACACAACTCAGTGGAAGCTGCAGATTATTTTGAGCAATGCAAAATATTAAGTCCAGTGACTACTAAAGAATGTTTCCATTAATATGTTTTTTATCTTTACTAATAATTTGATATTTACTCGAATTTCCTTTTGATAATTTTTTTAAGAAACACTAAGGTCTACTTTTACATTAACAATTGACTTTTGGGGCTTTAGTTGCTGACAAGGCTGCCTACCTGATGGGTCTGAATTCAGCAGACCTGCTCAAGGCCCTCTGCTACCCCCGAGTCAAGGTGGGGAACGAATATGTGACCAAGGGCCAAACAGTGCAGCAGGTAACAAAACCCCCGTTCTGTTGACAAATCCTCTAGACTTTCTCTTCTATGCTGCATGAAGACTACAAGCCTTCTGTTTTACATTTAGGTGTACAATTCAGTGGGTGCCCTGGCAAAGGCTGTGTTTGAGAAGATGTTCCTGTGGATGGTTGTTCGCATCAACCAACAGCTGGACACGAAGCAGCCCAGGCAGTACTTCATTGGTGTGCTGGACATTGCTGGCTTCGAGATCTTTGATGTAAGGAATAGGAGTTTATCATTGTGATTTTTGAAGTAACTCTATTATGTGTTGAAGTACTTCCCTTTTTTTTTTCATAAATGGTTTGATCCTTTCATATTCTATCTAAAGCATCATGATTCCAACAGGTTTTTAATTGGGAATAGATTTTTGTGTTGCACATATGCCAGTGGAAATCTCTAAGGGCAATTTTTCAACCTATTACAAGCAGTAGACTAAGATGGCATTTGGTACCTAATAATGAGACACTAGTTCCACAGAAAAAATTTGTGCTTAGAAGGCTTAGGACGTGTTTTGATATCAGCATTTGAAAATGTTGGATACACTGTTGTGCTGTGGACGATCCTGTAACTGAATTAACTCAGTCTAGTAGATATCAAAACTCATAAATTTTAATCATTGAGATGACCTAAGCTTCTAGGGTCATAAATCTATGGAGAAAGTTTAGCTTGAGCCAAGAGACACACTAGCAGAAATTCCAAACTCCTGGATGAGTAAAGAAGGAACACTGGCAGATCCTCCTGTGTTTGGTACAAAAAGCCAGCACTGTTCTTTATTACTCTATTTACATTAATAGTAATCTCTATTTGTAACTGTGCAGTTCAACAGCCTGGAGCAGCTGTGCATCAACTTCACCAATGAAAAACTGCAACAGTTCTTCAACCATCACATGTTCGTGCTAGAGCAGGAGGAGTACAAGAAGGAGGGAATTGAGTGGGAGTTTATTGACTTTGGGATGGACCTGGCTGCCTGCATTGAGCTCATTGAGAAGGTATTTCTGTAATTCACAATGTGAAGTATTTTCAGAAATGCATTAATTTTATATATATTTATAGATGTAGATGGAAAGGGTAAATATTGCAAACACATAAGTTTAGATTATTTTACAATTTGCTGAGTGGAAGAACAATCCCTGAGAGCAGTAATATTGTCCCACTCAGGAATTTATTTCATCTGTCAGTCTTTCTGCCTTTTCACATCTTCCTTCTTCCTTGTGCTTCTTCCAGCCCATGGGCATCTTCTCCATCCTGGAAGAGGAGTGCATGTTCCCCAAGGCAACTGACACCTCTTTCAAGAACAAGCTCTATGACCAGCACCTGGGCAAGTCCAACAACTTCCAGAAGCCCAAGCCTGGCAAAGGCAAGGCTGAGGCCCACTTCTCCCTGGTGCACTACGCTGGCACAGTGGACTACAACATCACTGGGTGGCTTGACAAGAACAAGGACCCTCTGAATGAAACAGTGGTGGGGCTGTATCAGAAATCATCCCTGAAGACTCTAGCCTTACTCTTTGCCTCTGCTGGAGGAGAGGCAGGTCAGTTCTCTGAAATTCATATTTTCATATTTATTTAATGATTCTACCAGAGCCATAGGGGCCCCCTGGTGGTCTAGTGGTTAGGATGCGGCACTCTCCCAGTCAGGGAACTCCTCCGGGCAGATGGAGCTCGTCAGCCCTGTAAGGCCATCCATCTAAGAGAAGGTCACTCTAAACAAACCTACGTCCTGAGGACCTCGCTGCCACCGTCCGAGCTCGCTCGGCCCCGGTAGATGAACCTTAGGATTAAAGGGTGGGCTCAGTTCAGCACACACTGTGTCTCACCTAAAAAATCCACTGCGCAGGCTCGAAGGGTAATGACCTTTCCCAAATCTTCTTTCCCAAATCTTCGTTCGCGAAGACTGGCCATGATGACCAGAGCCATGAATATCAGCTAGTGTTGTAAAGAAACTGCACGTTGTGCAGAGCCTCCCCTCGCTTGAATTTATTAATAAAGAAAAAGATCCAATGTATTTCAGGCCTTCCACTCAGCCATTATCGTCCCTCGGATTATCACATACCTTTGGTCCTGTGTTCCTTCAGATTGAGTGTTGACTCTATTGCTTTCTAGGTTCCATTTTTATCATGACTGGTATATATGAACAAACTTGTTCTACAAAAGTTATAAAATCATCTTTTTTTTTTGGTGTTCTTCAGAGGCTAGTGGTGGTGGTGGTGGTGGCAAGAAGGGAGGCAAGAAGAAGGGTTCTTCTTTCCAGACAGTGTCAGCTCTGTTCAGGGTGAGTACAAAAGTCATTCTCTCTACTTTTTCCTGAGTTTTTTTGTTTGGTTGGTTTTGGTTTTTTGGCAACAAAGCCATTTCACTGCACCTGTTAAAATTTTTTTGCATCAAGAACATCTCTGGTTATTCATAAAAGAGCTGACAGGAAGTCAGCTGAGGCCAGCTGAGGAAGATACATCTTGATCTTGCCTTTCTTCAATTGCTGGAAAAAGTACTTAATTCAGGCTACAGTTTTATTTATTTACAAGTACACTGGTTGGCAGGATCGAGCTCTTCATCCTCTCCCTTTGCCATATGAGGACAATGGTCGATCTGGGTACCTGCCTCAGGGAATCTTAAGCCTTGATCGCACATGCAAATGTGTGTGCATTTGCACATGATAATATATAAGACATAATACCTAACACATTGCTTTCACACGATTCTACATATGAAGACAAGGCAATAGAGAAATGCCAAAGCCAATTACCTTTCTACCAATGGGCAGAGCTTAAGGCAGACTGAAACACTCTTGTTTCTGCACTTGTGATATGTAACTAGTATGCAGCACCCTGAACAGTTTCTCACACTGTGAAAGAGGTGTTTGCCTGAACAGCTTTGCCCTTGCTCCAAACCAGGGCTAAATTGATATGTGTTAGGACCTAGTTAGTAAAACTGATAGCTAAAGTCAGATATAGTTCCTGGATTTGCTTTTAAAAGCACTTCTACAAAGGGGTGCTGCAGGGCCTGCCACTCATACCTTTGTTCTACGATTTCTGACCCCCATTCTCACTGAACAGGGAATCTTTCCTGTCATGTCCTGCTCAATCTTTGTCAAATGTATCTTCACAAGTAGCATCTAAGGCCATTAAGCTTCCCTTTCCCAGCCTTCTCTGCAAACACGGTCCTTGTCCCTCTTCTCTTTTTGTTTTTTTCTGATCACATCAATAGTGTTTTCCACACAGTAAGGATCTGGAGATTACAAAGAATCATCTTTTACTCAAAATTATGCTTTTTGCTATGAACAACAAGTCACCATTCTCCATAGATGTCCTGGCTCAGTGCATGTATCCCTCTGTCTCATAAAAACACATGACTTTCTCTCATGCTCAAGAGTGAAAGGCAGAAGAAAAATTCAGATGGCTTTAGTTGGGAATTGCAAACCCATTAACACCTTCCAAGACTTTACTCACATCTGGAAGTATAACTAAAGAAGTACCATTTCTAAATGAAAAATCTTTACGCATAAACCCACAGGAAAACCTGAACAAGCTGATGACCAATCTGCGGAGCACTCACCCCCATTTTGTGCGCTGTATCATCCCCAATGAATCTAAAACACCTGGTAAGAACCCCAAGTTCAGAGAAGAAATAGTCTGATAAAGCCATTATTCTCTATGCTTTATCATGAAGTATCAAATGGTTTTCTTATTTGCTCAGGTGCCATGGAGCACGAGCTGGTGCTGCACCAGCTGCGCTGTAACGGCGTGTTAGAAGGGATCAGGATCTGCAGAAAAGGATTCCCGAGCAGAATCCTTTATGCTGACTTCAAACAGAGGTCAGTCTCATTTCTGCTTCCCATTCTTTGTTGAAGAAGTCTTACATCTTAAATATTTTAACACTTCTGGATATTTTTTAATGCAAACTCCTTCCAATTATAACCGAAAGAAAGGAAGAAGTTGGAATGCATAACCAAAGGCAACATTCATGGTTAGCAAAAGAGAAATTGTTGAGAAATTAAGAGTGTCAGGTGTCCTCACCGACCACTGTCCATCACGCAACTGAGCTTTGCCAGGGTCTCTGAGTACGGAAGCACAGTAGAGCAACACAAGTCACTGATTACAAGATTAAAACCAGCAGTTTGGGATGTGGTTTCAATATGTTCTCAGGAAAAAATTACAAACTCTCTCAGAGTTCTTTGGTCATTGTATCAGCTGCAAGTTTCAGGGGACAAGGCTTTCCGCCTATACACATAGTGACAATGTTCCTCTGCAGCAATTTTCTACAACATAGTTTAAGTAAAAAAGATATAGATTGAAGTGACTGGAGATCAGCGTCCTCTTTTCATCTGTGACCAGAAAAGTTTCCTTGATTTTGTTACCCTCATGATAAGGGTATCTCTAAACAAGGGACGAAATTCCAATTTCCTCAGCCTGATTCTGCTGCAACACTGATGTTGGTTTCAATAAACATTATAACCTTATGACTTGACATTGCCTTCTTTCACATTTCCTCTAATTCCACAGATACAAGGTGCTTAATGCCAGTGCCATCCCAGAGGGACAGTTCATCGACAGCAAGAAGGCTTCCGAGAAGCTCCTTGGCTCAATCGATGTGGACCACACCCAGTACAAATTTGGACACACTAAGGTACAAACCCCCCATTCCCTCACTCACTCAGTGCCTGTGCTTTGCCCGGCCTGACAGCGATGTGCTGCAACATTCCCTCTCTAAGGTGTTCTTCAAAGCTGGGCTGCTGGGGCTCCTGGAGGAGATGAGGGATGAGAAGCTGGCACAGCTCATCACCCGCACACAGGCCGTGTGCAGGGGTTACCTGATGAGGGTGGAGTACCGGAGAATGGTGGAGAGAAGGTACGCATTCCTCGTCTTCAGTTAAACTCACTGTGCTTGAGGGAAAGTGTTGACACTTTTCAAACTGAAAATATTCATTGTACATGTGAATTATGCTCCAGAGAGTCCATCTTCTGCATTCAGTACAACGTTCGTTCATTCATGAATGTCAAACACTGGCCCTGGATGAAACTGTTCTTCAAGATCAAGCCCTTGCTGAAGAGTGCAGAGTCTGAGAAGGAGATGGCCAACATGAAGGGAGAGTTTGAGAAAACCAAGGAAGAGCTTGCAAAGTCTGAGGCAAAGCGGAAGGAGCTGGAGGAGAAAATGGCTTCTCTAATGCAAGAAAAAAATGATCTGCAGCTCCAAGTGCAATCTGTAAGTATTATTTGTGTTTCTTCCAGGTATTCTCACAGTACATAACTCTCATGCTACACAATAAGTTTTCTTAGAAAATATTTTAATATGAATCACTAAAGGTAAAATTCAGACCACTCAGTGTCAACATTATAATATGATGTTCCAGCTTGGGAAGGACTTTTCAAGCATGGTAAGCCCATAAGTCTGTTTCTCCATAAAAGCTCACAATATAAGGTCCAACTGTAATCACTGGAAATTTAGTATATACAGTTAACAGAGTCTGTAGAGCAATTCTCTGACACCATTGGTTTCAATCAGTTGCCCAAATATGCTTTATGTCATTTCTTATGATACATGTAATGTCACCTGTCTTTCTGCAACCACTATTCCAGGAAGACACAAAACCCCCCCAGCATTCTGGCAGGCCTATGTGTGCCTCCAATTTCCATTGGAAGATCAAACGCTGTGACTCTTGGGGATGGTCTTGTGCAGGGCTAGAGGTTGGACTTGATGGTCCTTGTGGGTCCCTTCCAACTCGGCTCATTCTGTGATTCTGTCATCAAAAGATTGGGCAATATTTAAACATTATTCTTGTGTCTTCACAGATTCAAAAAAAAGTCAGGTTCAAATCGAAACTATTAATTGCATCTAGACAATATATCAATTTATCTGGCACAAAAAAATTATTCAAAGTCAGTATCGCCAAAGAAGGATTTTAGGGAGATAAAAAAAAACAACCCCCAAATCTGTACACAATTATACTCAGTTCTTAATTTCCAGAGAAAGTAATCAAATCTCTTAGGAAAAAGTAATACTGGATACTATCATCTTATCTTTAACAACAGCAAGAGAGAATAATTAATGAAAGCAAAAAAAATAATCAGAATAAAAACGTACTCTGATACTGTGTAAAAAAAGAGTAATTCCATATTTCTTTTCCTTTGCTGGACACACCAAGCTGCAAATACCTGAGACTAGTGAATGAAACTATGTTTCCCTAATAGGAAGCTGATGCTCTGGCTGATGCTGAGGAAAGGTGTGACCAACTCATCAAAACCAAAATCCAGCTGGAAGCCAAAATTAAGGAAGTGACTGAAAGGGCTGAGGATGAGGAGGAAATCAATGCTGAGCTGACAGCCAAGAAGAGAAAACTGGAGGATGAATGTTCAGAGCTGAAGAAAGATATTGATGACCTTGAGCTAACACTGGCCAAGGTGGAGAAGGAAAAGCACGCCACTGAAAACAAGGTACGAGGCAGAAAATCTCACCCACACTCCAGAAAAGAGCCCCACTCTATATCTACTTCCTTGATTTACACTTGCTCCCTTCTTCCTAAAGGTGAAAAACCTCACAGAGGAGATGGCAGCCCTGGACGAGACCATCGCCAAGCTGACAAAAGAGAAGAAAGCCCTCCAAGAGGCCCATCAGCAGACCCTGGATGACCTGCAGGCAGAGGAGGACAAAGTCAATACACTGACCAAAGCCAAGACCAAGCTGGAGCAGCAAGTGGACGATGTAAGCCCACGGACACACAGCAGGAACAGACAGGTATGGAGTTTGAGCTGGCTGGTGGAGCACTGATGGCCTTGTTCTGTGTAGCTGGAAGGGTCCCTGGAGCAAGAGAAGAAACTGCGCATGGACCTGGAGAGAGCCAAGAGGAAACTGGAAGGAGACCTGAAGCTGGCCCAGGACAGCATCATGGATCTGGAGAATGATAAGCAGCAGCTGGATGAGAAACTGAAGAAGTGAGTGTGGCCCTGGGGCACCTCAGTGCTGGGCTGCAGCTCTTGTCTTTTTCCTTTGAGCTGTAACCCACTTTGCTTTGCCCAAAGGAAAGACTTTGAAATCAGCCAGATCCAGAGCAAAATCGAGGATGAACAAGCCCTGGGCATGCAACTACAGAAGAAGATCAAGGAGCTGCAGGCAAGTGTCTGCCCTTCCCCTGCCTGCCCCAGGCTCGGCTCAGGGAGGAGGAGGGCACGGGCGTGAAGGGTCCCTCGTGTTCTCCAGGCCCGTATTGAGGAACTGGAGGAGGAAATCGAGGCCGAGCGAACCTCTCGCGCTAAAGCAGAGAAGCATCGGGCTGACCTGTCCAGGGAGCTGGAGGAGATCAGCGAGCGCCTGGAAGAAGCAGGAGGGGCGACGGCAGCTCAGGTGGAGATGAACAAGAAGCGGGAGGCAGAATTCCAGAAGATGCGCCGGGACCTCGAAGAGGCCACGCTGCAGCACGAAGCCACGGCTGCCGCCCTGCGCAAGAAGCACGCGGACAGCACAGCTGAGCTGGGGGAGCAGATCGACAACCTGCAGCGTGTCAAGCAGAAGCTGGAGAAGGAGAAGAGCGAGCTCAAGATGGAGATTGATGACTTGGCCAGTAACATGGAGTCTGTCTCCAAAGCCAAGGTATGGAAAAACAGACTGAAAACCACTTGGAAATTAATTCCATTGAAATACGTCTTTTCAAATTATGGCCTGGTTACCATCTAACTCCCTGTCTCTCTATGGAGCTGTGTTTCTTACTTTCTAACACCAAGGAACAGTCCAGACCTTGCAAGTCTGTTCATGTTTTTCTGCTTAGAGTCCTGCTCTTCCGAATAAGAAGGCGTCTAGATCCTAATCTTCTTTCATTCTCTGTGACCTCCACAGGCAAATCTGGAGAAGATGTGCCGCACCCTGGAAGACCAGCTGAGTGAGATTAAGACAAAGGAAGAAGAGCATCAGCGCATGATCAATGACCTCAATGCTCAAAGAGCTCGTCTGCAGACGGAGTCAGGTGAGAAACACACATCTACATTTGCAGATCAGTAATCTCAGAGAGTTATTGCAAAAATTACTCTTCTGGCCACATGTTCTTTCCAACATTCTTTGTCTCCCCTCGAATAAGAAATGCTTGAAATGGGATCATAAGTTTCAGCAAGGACTGCTAACAGTTTGGTTTTACAGCCCCAAATGTCCACAGTAGTGTCATCAGTGGCAATAAAAGTTTTGTGCATCCGCAACCTTTCCCAGGTGAATATTCACGCCAGGTGGAGGAGAAGGATGCTCTGGTTTCTCAGCTGTCAAGAGGCAAACAGGCTTTCACCCAACAGATTGAGGAACTCAAGAGACACCTAGAGGAAGAGATAAAGGTGAGAGGGTTTTCCATACTTTGTTCTGTCCATCAGATCCCTCCTCTCTAAGAGGCAGTTCAGATACTTATGGGACTACTGAGCTATCATGATGAGACAGGGAAAAAAACCATTTAGGTAATTTAGTGCTTCTCTTCTCAAGTTAGCTTCTCCCTAGAATTTATCCATTATTCTCTTTGTCAGTCCCCATTGTCATTTTGCACAGAAGAATAATACAGTGTCCAATTAATACTCAGTCCGATTTCCCAGGATATTTCTGGTCTGTGACTCAATACTCTTGTTGCTGCAGGCCAAGAACGCCCTGGCCCACGCCCTGCAGTCCGCTCGCCACGACTGTGACTTGCTCCGGGAACAATATGAGGAGGAGCAGGAAGCCAAGGGGGAGCTGCAGCGCGCCCTGTCCAAGGCCAACAGCGAAGTGGCCCAGTGGAGAACCAAATACGAGACGGACGCGATTCAGCGCACGGAGGAGCTCGAGGAGGCCAAGTACGTGGGCAGGGTGGGGAAGGCTGGCAGAGACTAAAAACAGAAAATTGAGGAGACCACTGTGATATTCAGGAAGAAGTCAGTCTTCTGATTTGGGGTTGGGTAAAAGGAGAGTAGCAAATAAATTCTGTAATGCACGTGGTTTGGGGAAAATATTCACAGGTAAACGTTTAGGAGGCAGGGAATGACAGAGAGAAACAATCTAGTATGTAGACAAATAGAAAAGGAATGTGGACCACAGACTGTGAAGTGGCTAACCACACTGTTGAGAAAAACAACACAGAACTGAATTTCTCCTTGATTGATGACTGTGAGCTCTAGTTACGATTGAAGTGGTAAAACATCTTGTTCTGAAAAGCCCATCAACCACACACAACAACCTCTCCTTTGCTCTCATACAACGAAATGTGCTTAACACAGGAAGAAGCTGGCACAGCGCCTGCAGGATGCAGAGGAACACGTCGAAGCTGTCAATGCCAAGTGTGCCTCCCTGGAAAAGACAAAGCAGAGGCTGCAGAATGAAGTGGAGGACCTGATGATTGATGTGGAGCGATCCAATGCTGCCTGCGCTGCTCTGGACAAGAAGCAGAAGAACTTTGACAAGGTCTTTTGGGCTCCAGCCCTGGGACTCCTGGGCAGAGCCTCCCCCCGGGATGGCCACATCCCTACTCACGCCCCGTTTCTCTTCAGATCCTGGCAGAATGGAAGCAGAAGTATGAGGAAACGCAGGCTGAGCTGGAGGCCTCCCAGAAGGAGTCTCGCTCCCTCAGCACGGAGCTGTTTAAGATGAAGAATGCCTATGAGGAGTCCTTGGACCACCTGGAAACAATGAAGCGGGAGAACAAGAACTTGCAGCGTAAGTCCCTGGCCCTCTGCTCCGGGATGGGCTTTCTCACCAGCTGAGCATTGCTGCGGGGTCTGTGCCTGCAGCTCTGCAAAGATGCCTGTCACCCTGGTGGGACAGGGCCCTTCCCATTCTGCTCTGGGCCTGAGCAAGCCATTGGTCTTTGTTCCCACAGAGGAGATTTCCGACCTCACGGAGCAGATTGCGGAGGGAGGAAAGGCAATTCATGAGTTGGAGAAAGTCAAGAAGCAAGTCGAGCAGGAGAAATCTGAACTGCAAGCCTCCCTAGAGGAAGCTGAGGTACAGCCTTCTGTTGTTAATTGTTTAGTTACAACACAGTTAGGTGACTTTAGGTGACATTTATGAAATTATATACATTGAGAATTAACTCCAGGCACAGGAAGCAGAGATTTTGCATACCATTAAAATCTTTGGATCTACGGGTATACTTTTCCTTTCCTGCAGTCTCAGACCTCTTGCTGTACACTATTCTTTATGATATTTCATGTAAACTTGTTGACATTGGGGTTGTTTTTAAATTAATTGGGTTTTATACTTTTTTCAGGCTTCCCTGGAACATGAAGAGGGGAAGATCCTGCGCCTGCAGCTGGAGCTCAACCAGGTGAAGTCTGAGATTGACAGGAAGATAGCAGAGAAAGATGAGGAGATCGACCAGCTGAAGAGAAACCACCTCCGAGTCGTGGAGTCCATGCAAAGCACCCTGGATGCTGAGATCAGGAGCAGGAATGAAGCCCTGAGGCTGAAGAAGAAGATGGAGGGAGACCTGAATGAAATGGAGATCCAGCTCAGCCATGCCAACCGCCAGGCTGCCGAGGCACAAAAGAACCTGAGAAATGCACAAGCAGTGCTGAAGGTATGACGTAATTAAACATGCGATGACTGGTTTCTGACACAACTAAATTTTTTTCCTGTTGTGCAATTCTGTCAGTTCTATATTGGTGGGAAAACAGAAAATAGGAAAATAGAAAATACACACCTCACAATCTGTCTTGACTCTCTTTCCAGGATACCCAGATACACTTGGATGATGCTGTCAGGGCACAAGAGGACCTGAAGGAGCAGGTTGCCATGGTGGAGCGCAGAGCAAACCTGCTGCAGGCTGAAGTTGAGGAGCTACGGGCAGCCCTGGAGCAGACGGAGCGGTCGAGGAAACTGGCTGAGCAGGAGCTCCTGGATGCAAGTGAGAGAGTTCAGCTCCTACATAGCCAGGTTAGTATATAAATACATTTAGTATTTATACTTTTGCTCCATACATATAAATTACATATCCAGCCACTGAAGACTGGCTGAACTGTAACATTATTTTGTAAAATGAAGTAATTTCACAGTAAATAAGAAGTAATAGGTAACAGATAATATTAAGACTGTCTTTTCAGACATAGATATAATGAATTTCAGTAGACTACAGCGTAGATACCTTAAAAGTAATAATTTCAGAGAGATATCTGACGTTCTTACTCTATTACTTACTTGAGTTCAACACCATTGAGTTCAACATTTCCATTTGAGACTTTAAAGGCGAACATCGGCTGACCAATAACAAAACAGCAATACATTGACATTTGTCATTAAGTTTAACAATGTCGTTATAAGTATTCAATAGAACCATCTCAAAGTTTTGTGATCACTAGATTGAAAATGGTAAGGAAAAATCATGTCTTTTTTTAATTTTTCAGTCTAAATTTCTTCTGTTACCTAAGAAACTGTTAGGAAAGACTTTATGAAGGACATTCATGAAATACTGAAGCACATCATATCTAAGATACTGACAGTTACTGCAGCAGCTCCATTATAATAGAATGTGACCTGATGGCAAAAACTATATAAGAAAAGTTATGCAAATTGCTTGATATGATACTATATCAAGCAAGCTAAAAAAACCAAAACTGTGATGTTCATGCCCTTCAACAGAACACCAGCTTGATCAACACCAAGAAGAAGCTGGAGACAGACATTTCTCAGATTCAGAGCGAAATGGAGGATACGATCCAGGAGGCCCGCAATGCTGAAGAGAAGGCCAAGAAGGCCATCACAGATGTGAGTCGGGGCTTCTTTCATTGCTGATGGGGATGTATTCTCCCCAAAATGTCTCCAGCCCCACAAGGGCTTTGACCTTTTGCTCTGCTCAGGCGGCTATGATGGCAGAAGAGCTGAAGAAGGAGCAGGACACCAGTGCCCACCTGGAGAGGATGAAGAAGAACCTGGACCAGACAGTGAAGGACCTGCAGCACCGTCTGGATGAGGCCGAGCAGTTGGCCTTGAAGGGAGGCAAGAAGCAAATCCAGAAACTGGAGGCCAGGGTGAGTAGGGCTGTGTTGGTGCATGAGTGACCCCATCTCTTGGAGAGACACCCCCAGGGAAGCTGCAGAGACGGGCTTCTCATTGCAGGTGCGGGAGCTGGAAGGGGAGGTTGATGCTGAGCAGAAGCGCAGCGCTGAAGCCGTGAAGGGTGTGCGCAAGTACGAGAGGAGGGTGAAGGAACTCACCTACCAGGTAAGGCTGGAGGCTTCTTTGCATTGCCTTCCTGGTAGAACAGTGTCTCAAAACGTTGGAACATTGCCTTCCAGAGGGATTTCTTTCTATACCTCAGACAATGATGGAGTTAACTGGATTTTGACACCTGTCCTTCTGGACTGCAGTGTTCCATAAACTATATTATTCCCTCTGTTTCACATTTATGAAATTTAGAGAATGATGTAAACAAGGTTTTCTGTTACTTGCCATTCTCTGTAGTCTGAGGAAGACCGGAAGAATGTTCTCAGGCTGCAGGATCTGGTGGACAAGCTGCAAATGAAAGTGAAGTCCTACAAGAGGCAGGCTGAGGAGGCTGTAAGTACCAATTTGAGCAAACCAGACTTCCTTCTTGTCAAATTCTGTTTTGATATTTTCTTCTGTTCATCTTTTTGAAACCTTGACTGCTTTCATGCAACATGATGACGTTTTGACACAACACGGAATGTGAGAGTAAGACTTTCTGGGTTTGGGAAGAACTATCCTTCTCCAATTCTGTTTTGCTCTATGCCTCATTTCCCACTCTGTTTCTTCCTTCACACCCTACTCTGGGCGTCAGACGCAGCTGCCAGTCTGCCTATTGAGGACTCTGACATGAACTCTGCCTAGACCATGCTGTGTGTAACCATGCTGTGTGTGACCATGGTCTTTTTGACATTGCAATATTCTTTTCTCTTCCCTGAACAGCTTCTTGTCTTGGTTGTGAACCTGCTCTGCTAGTCCAGCTGTGGCATTTGAATTTTTCTTTGCCCAGTTTTCAGATACTAAATGTCCACATGCTGTCTGTTGTTTTCCCTCTCCCCGCACAGGAGGAGCTCTCCAATGTCAACCTCTCCAAGTTCCGCAAGATCCAGCACGAGCTGGAGGAAGCCGAGGAACGGGCTGACATTGCAGAGTCACAGGTCAACAAGCTCCGAGTGAAGAGCCGGGAGTTTCATAAGAAGGTAGCAGAGGAGGAATGAGGTTCCCAAAGCTAAAAAGTGACCTGAGGCATGCATAAAATGTAAACCTCTGTGTTGCTTTCTTCTGTAATTATCATTTATGTGTAGGTAATAAATACAGTAGAGACCTTTGCATATGAACAGTGCATGCTTTTTTTATTCTAGCATTCATTACATTTAAAAGTATGTCAAAGAGCATTACATTTTTACATCTGCATTTTAAAAGTGCATGAAAAATAGTAACAATTATATAGATTTCTTATTCCTCTTGCAATGAGAAGTATGCACTTCTTTGATGGACTAAGACTACATTCTTCCAAGTTATTTTGATCAATACTTTCGGAAAAAAAAATAAAATAAAAGGAAAAATATTCCTGAAGCATTTAACATACACCCACACACACCCATATATATATATATTAAAATATGTGTATATACATATATCATTTTTATTAATTGATAAACTTATTTGGTTAGGTTTAATGGTATGGGAAACTCAAATTTCACTCCAAGCATTGACAAGCAGTCCAAACAATGTGGTGAGGCAGAGGCATGAAGAGATATCCTCACTCACTTTCTCTGAAGTTATTTTGCTTCATGCATAGCACAAATCATACACATTCACATGTGGGATAAGTAATGAGAATGCACAGTTAAAAGACTATGGAGGAAAAAATAGGTAAGGCTGCAGATTCTGTTTATAATTTGAGTCAAGCCCTCCCTTGCCTTTCTAGGCTCACCCCTTCCACTCTGTCCACAGCCTGACTCTTCTGCCTGTTTATTGCCATTTTCAACATACTGGGCCTGTTCATTTTCCTAAGAACAGCCTAGAATATAATATTTGCATTAAGCTGAACTAGACATTCAACAATTACATGTTGATTGAAAATGTAACATAAAGTAAAGTACAGCCCTGGTTAGGTAAGGTCCCTAACTACTGATCACGCTTTGGAACACATTCAGTGTGTCTAAGTGCCTAGTAAATTAGAAGTGAAGCTGAATAGGGACTCCTATTACTGATAAATTTGTTTTTGCCAAGACACAGTGTGAGACTGACTTGGTTGGTATTTTTGGCATATGGTCAAGCTTTAGCAGCTACCTCAAACTTGCTGTTTATTTAAAGCATGTGCTAAACATCTTCGACCATCCCACCAGAATTGTCAATCCGTAGCTGACCTTCATGTGTCCCTTTTGGATATCTTTTCTAATCCTTCAAGTGCCGTAAAACCACTGCTTTAAAATGCTAAGGGTTCTTAATAAAACATGTAAATAATATTTGAGCAGCAGAAGACAGCTGAAGTTAGGAAGGGACACTACTCCACCCGTTTTAGAAACCACAGTTCAGGATCCACCATAGCTGAGCATCTCTGAGGCTTTTGGTGCTCCCTTGAACCCTTTGGGTTATTTGTATGAGCAGCACCCATCTTCCCTGTGACTGATAACACTAAACACAACCCCACTTCATGGCCCATCTCAGGATGTGTCACTGTACTACCATGTGCCCTGCTATTCCAAGGGCTCATCAGAGACCTCCAGGAACACATCACAGTTTTTGGTATCAATCACATTTCAGAAAGGGGGCAGGGTGAACAAGGGAACTGAACTGAGCTGAGCAGGAAAAGCCTCTTTTCTGCTCTTACAGTACATTTCATCTCCCCTGCCATCCAAGGGTTTCGTGCTGAGCCAGAAACCCTGTGGGGACAGATCTCGGCTGGAGTTGGGGCACCACAACACTCCTGCCTACCACACAGGCCATAATCCAGAGGGAAATGCACCTGGAGCCAGCTTCAGGAGCTGCAGTAACCAAAGGGACCCTCTGCCGACAAGGCAGAAGAGGCAGAACTTTGTTCTGCTAATACACTTACCCGTTTGGCTGTGCATCATGAGATAGATCATTTTTATTTCCCCATGTAGCTGCTCACCTACATCCAGCTTCTCCACCGCAAAAGCAGGGGATGGGAGGGGAGCAGAGGGAGCCGAGAGGGAGCAGAGGTGGCCGGGAGGGCGCGGAGGGGGGGCCGGGAGGGGAGCGGAAGGGGCCGGGAGGGGAGCAGAGGACGCCGGGAGCGGTCGGGCAAAGCAGGAGGGACGGGAGGCTCCCGCAGTAGCCGCGCCAGCCCTGCCGTGCAGCGATGGGCACCCCTGGCCGGCGCCCCAGGGCAGGGGCCCTGGCGGGGGCAGTGCAGGAAGGCACGCGAGTGAATGCCAGCCGTGAGCTGGTTTTAAAAGCTCCTTCGATGGTCCGTCCCTCTCTCTGGGAATTTCAAAGTTCCCTTTCTCTTTTCCCTATTTTTCAGCCTCGGTCACCCCCTGCTTTGCCTCGACACCTTCCTGAGCTCTGGCCGGGTCGCCTCACCCGCGGCACAGCTGTTGCAGGCCGGGGCGGGCTGAGGGCCCGAGGCCCCGCCGGTGCCAGGGCTGACCCTCTGGCAGGGCTGTCCCCTGTGCCAGGGCTGTCCCTGTGCCAGGGCTGTCCCTGTGCCGGGGCTGTCCCTGTGCCGGGGCTGACCCTCTGGCATGGCTGTCCCTGTGCCAGGGCTGACCCTCTGGCATGGCTGTCCCTGTGCCAGGGCTGTTCCTGTGCCAGGGTTGACCCTATGGCAGGGCTGTCCTTGTGGCCGTGCTGCACTGCTGACCACACCGCTGGGACCCACAGACGACCCCCTGCCCCCCGAGGTGCTCTGCTCAGACGTGGTGCCCATCCAGATTGGCTGCACCCTCTGTGTCAGGGCAGCATGAGGAGGGAGGGGAGCATGGGGTGAGCCTGGCAGAGGTGGTAGATGGAGAACAATACTGGGGCATGATACTTGTTTAGTCCTTCCTTCTACCAATGAGAAATGGCATTGCCTATGTAGCACTGTGATGGCAGATAGGAAAGTATCAGTGAATCAGTAGAGACCCAGACGACTTCTAGAATATACCTAAAATGTGAAATAATTTATTTTATTCTCTTTATACTTTTTTGCCCCTTTTTTTCAGGAATGTATCATTAGTCTTTATGTCCTTTCAGTTTACACTAGTTTGTTTAATGAACGTCCTCAGCAATCAGTTGCAATTGCTTTCTGGCTGGTGTTTATCAACAATTTATCATGTTGACTTCTTGGAAAGCTGCATTGTTAGCCCAAACTGAAAACACTATAAAGTATGAACTATTTATAATACAGAGGAGAAAATTTTACTGGCATAATTTTTGCCATTAAGATCAATAAGCAAAGTTTTTCTATTTTAGGTACCTTAAACATTTTCCTTTTGAAGAAGCCACCACCTTTCAACAGGTCTGAGAGCTGACTGAAGAGGCTGCTCAGGTTGCCACTTCTCTGCAGCCGCTCTAGAAGGATTTATAGGTTCCTCTGTGCTCAGACAACTGCTGCCTCTCCTTTCTCAAGCAGACGTGCACCAATTTTAGCTTCAGTAACTGTTGCCGTTGTGGACACCCTCAGAATGACAGAAGAGGCAAAATCAGTAGGAACTGGACACAGGGAGAGAGGAATTTCGGTGATGGATAGAGGCTCAGTACTAGGTTTGGGTTTATTACATGTGTGGGTGCGATTCAACTCCAAACTCAAATACCTACTTTTAGTCATCTTCATGCCCAAATGAATCTGTAGGTAAGTGAGCTGAATGTTTAAGCTCCTGATAGACAATACTATTAGAATCAAGCACATGTTTCGGGTCACTCTAAGGTAGACAACCACATTAGGACAACTGGGTCATTCTCCAGTTTTTATTAACTTGAGCTCTGATGCCAGCAGGATCTACAACACCTGGATCCCAGGTAGGAACATATGCATATGGTGTGTGTGAAGGGCTGTTGGTGATGGAAGACTTGAGCAAATAGGGAATGCATATATACAGCAGGAGGGCTATACTTGTGCAGGTCATAGGGAGGGAGCTCCACTGGATTTGGTAGACAAGAGGAAACCCTGAGAGAATATTATAGCTGGCAGAAAAAAAGCTAAAATGCCTTTTGTGAAAGACTCTAAAAAGTTGTGGCCACTTTCATTCTGCTTGATTGAAACAAAATTGTTATATTAAAGCAAAGGATTTCCTGACATTTTTGAGGAGAAAAATACTGCAGTTTTAAGAGCTATCACAATTTGCCTAGTTTAATTTTCACTTTTTTCTTTTACTAGCAAAGGTAGTAAAATTAATTTTATACAAAACTTAATCCCCCAGATACACATGCACACATACACTCATTTTTTCTTGACCTTCAGCTTTTACATATCTGCAGTTTGTCCAAGTTTGTCTAATTTAGAAAGTTACAGTTTCAATTTTTCTTTGTCAACTACAAAGTTTTTTCCAAATTAAGAAAGCTTTCCTCTTAAAATGACAGAAAGGAAAAACAATATCAAAAATACATACAGATAGAAAAAAATGCTCACTTTGTATTCTGTTATATTGACTGGGACTATAAAGGCAAATAAAGAAAGGGAAAATATAAGTGAAAACAGATCAAGCAATATGTTACAGGTCGTGGAAGTTTTCAATTCCATGTAATTTTGAAAAATCCTTTGGAAAACTATTTTCTTTTGAGCCTTCAAACCTTTATGGGTTATTTTTTTTCTATTTGAAAAAATCTTACAAATCAAGGCTTTTAGGCAACCATCAGCTTTATGTCAGTATTATATATGATTGTGGGAAAACCATGAGGTTTTCCTTTTTTTTTTTTTTCTTCTTTGTAGCCAATTTTAATCCAGGTCAAAGACTGCATGCACCAGCAAAATGAGACAACGTACAGAGTCATTGAAATACCTGAAACTCATACTGAATTCCAGTTCTCAGACAACATAACTGCATTAAACACATGAAAGAAATGCTGCTTTATACTCAGGTAAGGATTTAGTTGTCAGGGTTAAATCATAGGACTCAGTCTTACTCTTCAGTGGGAATCTACTCCAAATGTGAAGCCGATGTCTGTTAATCTTCTCCCCACCCCCAGGATTACAGTGCCATCACAGAGACACAATCAGCTGAGAGAAGAGGAGGAAGGAATTTCCTCACTTTCTTATCCAGACCTCTGAGTAGGAGATGCTGAGAGAGGAGCACAACTGGTACTGTAGCTGGGGAGGCAAAACACTGTGGGACCAGATGAAGCTGCTGAGATGTGATTCACTTCAAACTTCTTTGTGGTAGGAACTGTAATTTGGAAGGTGAAGACCAGTACATAAAAAAAAAAGAAAGAAAACAGAAGAAAAACAAACAAAACCACAAATCAAGATCTGTTGCATAGGGATGAAATTGTTTCTCAGTAAAGCAAAGGATTTCACTGCTCTCTTCACCACTCTGATCTTGTGAATATGGAAGATGTGTAACCCCTTCCTTAATCTGGGTGGGCAACGACCAAGAATCAGCACAGTACATTGGCTTTTTACACAAACTAGAATGGGGTTCAGCTCCCTCTAACAATAACTGCCTCTCTTTCAGACCAACATAGTACATGACTCTTTCTGTTCTGTAAATTTATTAAACCTTTCCCTCCATCTGGTACACTTATGCAGAAAAAGTAGTGCTGAATGACTACCCTATGTTGAGACAGCACCTATCTCTCCCTACTGCAATGGGATATAGGTCTTAAGTTCAATATAATGGTTCCATAGTCCCGTTCATGTGATCTTTGAAACTCTTCAGCTCCAAAAATCACAATTGGATTTCTGTGTCTTTCCTCTGGCACCTAACTCAGTGACTTCAGTCTTTGAAGCTTTTATCTTTAACTCAAGGTAAACTTTTTCTGCTCTTTTATTGTTCCTTGTGTCCATGGTGACTTGCTGTTATTCCATTGAAATCAAACCCCTATTTACTTGCTCTTCCTTATTCACATATCCTTATCACTACTTTCAGACTCATTCTTCCCCCCTTCCCTTGCTTTGGCTTTGATCCATTTTACTCCTCAGTCATTCTTATCATCCTCTGATTCTCATTCCTGTGACTTCTGTTCCTTTTCAGATGCTTCCTCCTGCACTGGGATTTTCTTCCTCTAGCAATGACCCTGCCTCTCAGTAGGACCCCTTATGTTTTTCCACATTGAGGACTCTGAGCATTTGCACCAGACAGAAGCCTGTGCCTTCATGTCTCCATCCTTACAAGTTTCCTACTAGAACACACTGTCTCTTACTCTTCACTTTCTTTGCTTGAGTCAGCATCCGATGGATTACAGAACCAATGTAGCCCCTTTCATCTCTTTTAGCACACCCTCCCACTTCCCCCCCTTCTCAGGCTCTCTTGTCAAATTATTTATAGGACATTGATTCACAGACCTGCTATGTCTAATTATATCCATTCACTTCTAATATAAATGGCAATTTTGCTAGGAGTTAAGATTGCCAAAAATGTTTTGACCTAAGAAAGAAGAGGTGGTGGCTACATATGCAGATCAGATTCTATAAAAGTACTCTGGGATCAGTGTGTCGTGTCCTTCCTCAAAAACCTCTAAGGTAAGAGTTTCAGGGACTTGGGACTGGGGAAGTGGGGGATGAAGGAAAACTGGCCCTGCATTCCACAAGCACCAGTGCATTCCTATAGATGCTCACATTTATTCAGTGGGGGTCTGTCAGTGTCAGCTGGGATTTTCAATCTGGTTTCAAGGCATCCATATGTTTTCAGTCTATAAATGTTGTCTGGGGTGCAGCAGTAAGAAGGAAGTTACTAATTCTCTTTTTTAATACTGACCAGCTTCCAATCTACAACCCATTCAGCTTGTCTCACAAAAGGTAAGATCTTGATTTATTCACTCTATAGGGGCAGGCAGAGTTGCTCTAAGGCAAGGATTCTTTGCAGGTATGCTGGTAATCCCTGTATTCAATATGTTTATGTCCGCTGTATAAATACAGTACGAGAACTGGGCTGGATTGCTGATATCTTTATCACAAGATTCTTAAAGACAGTGATCTTAAAAGTACTGATCACTGCTGCATTGCCTACATTCTTCCCAGGAATCTCAGTAGAGACCAGTTTCCTGGAGAAACTGTCCTAAGAAGAAATACCCCATCAGAAAGCAGTTTCCAATTACTTTGTGAGTTTTTTTGCATTTACCTCAAACATCAAGGGTAACTGGCACTGGCTGTGAAGCAACAGGAAAAGACATACATATTTAAATAATGTTAATATTTTCTTTTTTCACATGGAAGCTGGAGGAACAGGGTTAGAATTTTGCATATCAAAACATCAAAGTGATTAAAGCAAGCATTTCATCCTGAGCTTCCTTATAGGCTTGTTTCTGCCTATGAATATATTGCATAATTGTGACATAATTATATAGGTAAATATTTGTAATCACAGGGAACTGAAGAAAGGATGATACCTACTGGGATAACTGGAAAAAGAGAGATGGGATAGCAACTAAATTCGAAGTTTTAAAGATTTGCACCCAGGAAAATAAACTGCTCACAATTTTTTTTTACCTTAATTTATATTAATTTTGTCAAATATTGTCACTAGAATATATCCCTCAAAATTATAAAATACCAACAAGCAATCATGTGTAAGGAATATAACTAGCATGCTTTGAATAAGTGGAGGAGAGTTAGCATAGCACTGATTTCAGGAAAACTCAAAACAGTCAAAAGAAAATAGTTTAATTCTTTAAAAAGTCAATATACTCACAGATTGCATACATATATGCTAACATAATTTATACTGACCTACTATATATATTATACGTTTTAATAATACCATAAGGATATATTGTGATAAAAGCCTACAGTGTCTATAAAATAACACAATGTACAATATGTATGCAATATACATAATATAAACTAATATACTACAATATATAATAACACAATATATGCTGACATAGTATATACTAATATCTGTAATGTGGTAATGTTATTCGTCTTAGGAATAGTTATATGATTCCTGTTAGGAATCTTGTAAGAAAATGGGAGTATTATAGGTATTATAGGCAATATTAAAATTGCAGTTGAAAAACTAGGACTATTTTTCAACTATATGTAATTATTTTGTGAAATGGTCTCATTTGAGTTATAACACATTAATCAAGTGGAAAAAACATGTAGTTAAAAACAAAACCATGTCAGGAAATTGTACCATTCGTTTGAATTGATAGCACCTATTTGTGTCGTGAAGTCTCTGCTGGCAGAGAAGGCAAAGCAATTTTTTTTACATGTAAGCAGGGGAACATTGAGTAGAATGAATTTTATAGTGTACAAAAATACTGTGATCATTGTTAAACTATTGTTTCTGTTAGGCTGGCCATACTGCAATAATGAGGTTACTAAATGGTAAAGGGTCCAGAAAAAAAGTTTAAAAAATATTCTAAGTCCATAATATCCTTTCTGCAATCAAAGTGAAAATGTTTCTCAAGGAAAAGTTAACCAGTCACTTGATTTTCACCTAGACATCTGCCATAGGTGAAAGTATTGATAAAGAAGTCAACTTCTTGATTTATTCAAAATCCAAATTGTAGGTGATGAACACACATAACGTTAGACTAAAAAAACCCCAAATCATTTGGACCAGAATCATAGAGTGGTTTGGGTTGAAGGGACCCTAAAGACCACCTAGTTCCAACCTAAAGACCACCTAGTTCCAACCCTCTGCTGTGGGCAGGAACACCTTCCACTAGACGAGGTTACTCAGGGTCCCATCCAACCTGGCCTTGAACACTTCCAAGGATGGGGCAGGCACAGCTTCTTTGGGCAGCCTGTGCCAGGGCCTCACCACCCTTGTTGTAAAGAAATTCTTCCTCATATCTAATCTAAATGCATCCTATTTCAGTTGGAAGCCATTCCCCCTTGTCATGTCACTCTAGGCCCTTGGCCAAAGTCTCTCTCCAGCTCTCTTGGAGCCCCTTTAGGCACTGGAAGGGGCTCTAAGGTCTCCTTGGAGCCTTCTCATCTCCAGACTGAACACCCCCAGGTCTCCCAGCCTGACTCCAGAGCAGAGGGGCTCCAACTCTCAGAGCATCTCCCTGGCTTCCTCTGGACTCACTGCAGTAGGTCCATGTCCTTCTGATGTTGTGGACCCCAGAGTTGGAGGCAAAACTTCAGGTGGGGTGGAGCAGAGGGGCAGAGTCCCCCACTCCCCTGCTGCCCATGCTGTGGGATCAACCCAGCACACCGTTGGTTTCTGGGTCCCACCACACACGGCTGGGGCATGTCAAGCCTCTTACCCATGAGCACCCCCAAGTCCTTCTCCCCAGGGGTGCTTCCCTCTGGTCATCTCCAAGCCTAGTTTGATACCGGGGTTTTCCCTGACCCAGGTTCAGGACCTCGCTCTTGGCCTTGTTGAACTTCATGATGTTTGTACAGGCTCACCTGTCCAGCATGTCAAAGTCCCTCTGGATGACCTCTCTTCCCTCCAGCATGTTGACTGCTATAAACCTAAATTCCAGCTTCACAATTGTATGAAAGTCAAGACAATACAGTCGAGACAATTATTGGGCAATAACAATCAGATACTAATTGGCTGGATTTTTTTAAAGTAGTGAATGAACTCAAGCTTTTTTATTACAAAATAGAATAATCAGCTTTGTTTGCTGGATGTGTGAAATAATTGAAATATTTTACAACTTGTACTATTTTATCCAAAAGGAATGTCCTTAATAAGAAGTGCTAATAATACTTTCTCTGTACATATTCACTGTATTGTGCCTCTTACAGTGTTTTATTGTAAACAAATCACATTCTCTGAAAGGTGATAAAGAAAAATTATATGAGAAGGCTTTCACAATTACAAAATTGGGAGTATCTATTGAGTGCAGGGTTTGGAACCTTGGGAAGGATCTCTTTATCCTGTTAATACAACAAATGACGGCTCTTGGCCCAGCCTGGCACGTGGGGGCGCAGCGCGGCCCGGCCCCAGGTGTGGAAAGGAGAGAGAGGGGGAGCTTCGCCAGTGCGGACTGTGCCCTCATGGGAGATGAGAAGGGGAGCCTTGGAGCACACAGAGGAGAAGGACAACTCTAAACCTGGGCAGATGGAGCTCACTTAGCCCTGTAAGGCCATCCATCTAAGAGAAGGTCACTCTAATTAAACCTATGTCCTGAGGACCTCGCTGCCACCGTCCAAGCTCGCTCGGCCCTGGCAGATGAACCTTAGGATTAAAGGGTGGGTTCAGTTCCGCGCATGCTGCATCTCACCTAAAAATCCATTGCGCAGGCTCGAAGGCCTTACCCGCATTTGCAAAGCCCTGTAGTGACATCTTCTACAAATGCAGTCACACAAAGATCAAAAAACAAAGGCATACACCTGCCTCCAAAGGTGTACCCAAATTAACTCTAGCATGCTGGAACATCAGAACCATGCTCGATTCGGCAGATAGGGGATGTCCTGAGCGTCGGTCTGCCCTAACTGCCCATGAACTGTCATGTCTCAACATTGGCATTGCTGCTCTCAGCGAAGTTCGCCTTCACGAGGAAGGCAGCCTCAGAGAACATGGTGCCGGTTACACACTCTTTTGGTCAGGTAAGCCCAGAACCGAAAAGCATCTCTCGGGAGTCGGCTTCATGATCAAAAACTCTATTGTTCCTAAACTCGAAAATCTGCCAACAGGTCATTCTGACCAAATTATCTCCCTACATCTTCCACTACACAACAAGCAACACGTTGTCCTCTTTAGTATATACACCCCAACTCTCCAAGCTGATCCTGCTGAAAAAGATAAATTCTACACGAACCTGCGCCGCCTTACCCAGGAGGTTCCTGCAGATGATAAGATCATTATCCTTGGTGATTTCAACGCCAGAGTAGGAAAGAATTTTGAAACCTGGAAAGGAATATTAGGCAAGCATGGTGTTGGAAACTGCAATGATAATGGTCGACTTCTGCTAGAATTCTGTGCGGAGCAACAGCTCACCATCACTAACACTATCTTTCAGCAGAAAAATAGTCTGAAGACAACCTGGATGCATCCCAGATCCAAACATTGGCATCTCATTGATTATGTCTTGGTGCGTCGGAGGGATGTCCACGATGTCCACCATACCCGTGTGATACCCAGTGCAGAATGCCAAACAGACCATGGGCTGGTGCACTACAAACTTAACCTCAATCTTAAATTCAAACCTAAAAGGGGCAGTATCCCAAGGAGGAGACTCCAAGTTAACAATCTCCAATCAGCCACAGTGAGAAACAAATTCCACGCTAATCTTCAAACTAGGCTCAAAAACCATTCCATGGATTCTACAGATACCTCTCCTAAAACACTTTGGCACCATATTAAAAACAGCATCCTGCAGTCCTCTGAAAAATCCTTAGGGTTTTCCCTCAAGAAGAACAAGGACTGGTTTGATGAAAGGTGATCACAGAGGATTCTATGAAGCCCTGAAACCGCATACAGCCTACATACCAAGCCCAAAGTCCTCTACTCAGTGCTGATGGTCAAACTCTTCTGACACATAAAACCTCCATTCTGAATCAATGGTCTGAACACTTTCAGACTCTTTTCAGTACTAACCGTGTAGTCCAAGACTCAGCTATTCAGTCCATCACACGACAACCGGTGAAGTATGAATTGGATACTGCCCCCACTTTAGGAGAAACCCTTAAGGCCATACAGCAGGTGAAAATCGGCAAGGCAGCTGGGGTTGATGGAATTCCACCTGAAGTCTGGAATCATGGGGGCCTTGCACTCCATGCTAAATTTCACGAGTTTGTGGTGTACTGTTGGGAACTAGGTGAACTACCATCAGACCTTCGTGATGCAGTCATCATCACATTGTATAAGAAGAAAGGAGTTAAATCAGACTGTTCAAATTACTGTGGTATTACTCTGCTCTCCATTGCTGGCAAAATCCTGGCAAGAATACTCTTGAACAGACTAATACCTACTATAGCAGAAGGAATTCTACCTGAAAGCCAGTGTGGTTTCAGAGCCAACAGGAGTACCACAGACATGGTATTTGTTCTCAGACAACTGCAAGAGAAGTGTAGGGAACAGAACAAAGGTCTCTATGTAACCTTTGTTGATCTCACCAAGGCTTTTGATACTGTGAGCAGAAAAGGTCTGTGGCAGATTTTGGAACGTTTAGGTTGTCCCCCCAAGTTCCTTAAAATGATCATCTCACTCCATGAGGATCAGCACGGCCAAGTCAGATATGGCAATGCACTTTCTGAGCCCTTTCTAATAACCAATGGTGTGAAACAAGGCTGCGTTCTTGCACCAACCCTATTCACAATCTTTTCCAGCAGGATGCTCCAAAGGGCCACGGCAGACCTCGATGATCAGGACGGGATCTACATCCGATACCGTACTGATGGAAGCCCTTTCAACCTAAGGCGACTGAAGGCCCACACTAAGACCTTAAACCATCTTGTCCAGGAGCTGCTTTATGCTGATGACGCCGCCCTTGTCGCCCACACAGAAGCAGCTCTGCAGCGTTTAACATCCTGCTTTGCAGACACTGCTGAGCTCTTTGGGCTGGAAGTCAGCTTAAAGAAGACAGAAGTTCTCTATCAACCTGCACCTCAGGAAGTCTTCCATCATCCCCATATCACCATTGGCAAATCAGAGCTCAAATCAGTCCAGCAGTTTAATTACCTAGGTAGCCTCATCTCCTCGGATGGTAAGATTGATGGAGAGATAGACAACAGGTTAGCAAAGGCATACAGTGCCTTCAGAAAGCTTCATAAAAGAGTTTGGCGAAATAAACACTTGAAGAAAAGTACCAAGATCAGTGTTTACAAAGCCATTGTGCTGTCTGCTCTTTTATATGGATCTGAATCATGGGTCATCTGCCTCCACCACCTGTGACTCCGAGAACACTTCCATCAACACTGTCTCCATACAATCCTAAACATCCACTGGTCAGATTATGTGACTAATACTTCTGTTCTAGAACAAGCAGCAGTCACAAGCATTGAGGCCGTGTTGCTGAGAACACAGCTGCACTGGGCAGGACACATCTCCAGGATGAAAGATCACTGCCTCCCTAAGACCTTGCTTTATGGTGAACTTGCCACCGGCTGCCGCTTGAGAGGAGCCCCGAAGAGAAGATACAAGGACTCCCTGAAACAACATCTCAACCTTGGCCATATTGATCAACATAACTGGTCTACTCTGGCCTCCAACAGGGAGGTCTGGAGATACAGTATCTATAATGCTGCTGCTGCTTTTGAGAACGCACACAGGATCACCCTTGAGGAGAAAAGACAACGCAGAAAGAATCGTGTCATGCTGGATATACCACCTAAGGAGTCTTTCTGCTGTGCCTTTTGCAACCAAACGTGCCTGTCTCGTATTGGCCTTTTTAACCACCAACGCACTTGTAACAAACTTGGGTAAAGCCCTTACCAAATCTTCGTTCGCGAAGCCTGGCCATGATGATGACAACAACAAATGAAAAAAAATCCCAAACCAAAATCAAATACAAAACACAGAAACCATTCCTCTGTAAATGCAATTGCCCAGTAGGCTTAAAGATCTGACTACACAAAAAAAAAGAAAAGAAATAAAATTTCCTAAGAGAATTCTGAAGCAGCAGAAAAAAAAAAGTGGCAATTCAGTCAATACCTAAAGCAGAGCAATCTACTGTACTCTAGGAGTGTTTCTTCCATAAGGCACTATTGTAATGTGTTCTCTACCCTCACAGACAGTGAGTAAACAGCAGCCATGTCAACAGACGCCGAGATGGCCATCTTTGGGGAGGCAGCTCCTTACCTCCGGAAGTCAGAGAAGGAGAGAATCGAGGCCCAGAACAAGCCTTTCGATGCCAAGTCATCCGTCTTTGTGGTACATGCAAAAGAATCCTATGTGAAAAGCACAATCCAGAGCAGGGAAACAGGGAAGATCACCGTCAAGACTGAAGGGGGAGAGGTGGGTAACATGTAAGATTTACAAACAGCATTTCATTCCCACTCTGGCTCTGAGTTGACATGCTTGTCCCTTGCTGCGCTCTGACAGACCCTGACCGTGAAGGAAGATCAAATCTTCTCCATGAACCCTCCCAAGTATGACAAAATTGAGGACATGGCTATGATGACCCACCTCCACGAACCCGCTGTGCTGTACAACCTCAAAGAGCGTTACGCAGCCTGGATGATCTACGTAAGTGGCAGCAGCAGCTTCCTCTGGGCAGCTGGAGGAACTGCTCTGCCAGGCCCAGGGGAAGCCAACATGCTGTGTCCCTTCCTCGCAGACCTACTCGGGTCTCTTCTGCGTCACTGTCAACCCCTACAAGTGGCTGCCCGTGTACAACCCGGAGGTGGTGTTGGCCTACCGAGGCAAGAAGCGCCAGGAGGCCCCTCCACACATCTTCTCCATCTCTGACAACGCCTATCAGTTCATGCTGACTGGTGAGTGGCTCTCAGGGTGATTTCATCAAAAAGACATTTTAAAAGTGTTCACAGAGTTTCCCTGATAAGGTCAGTTGCTAACACAGCTCTCATTTTGCCTCTTCCCCAGATCGGGAGAACCAGTCCATCCTGATCACGTACGTACACCCCCTGCTCGGGTCCCTGAGGGGCTGCCCAGGGCCAGGGCCCCTCCTGCCTGACCACACGCTCTCTGCTTCTCTCCTTGCTCTGACAGCGGAGAATCCGGTGCCGGGAAGACTGTGAACACAAAGCGTGTCATCCAGTACTTTGCAACAATTGCAGCCAGTGGGGACAAGAAGAAGGAGGAGCAGACATCAGGCAAAATGCAGGTGAGGTCCCTGCAGGAGTAGGAACCTGAAACTATCAAATTTATTTAGGAGCTAAATCATGACAAGAAGATTTCCATTTTAGGGGACACTTGAGGATCAAATCATCAGTGCCAACCCACTGCTGGAGGCCTTTGGAAACGCCAAGACCGTGAGGAACGACAACTCCTCGCGCTTTGTGAGTTGTTACCTGGGACAACAGTTGAGATTGACTCAAATATTCTTGCAGTCGGGATTGGTAAAATAGATCTCAATTGACTTTTCTGCTGCTTTCAGGGTAAATTCATCAGAATCCACTTTGGGGCCACAGGCAAACTGGCTTCTGCTGACATTGAAACATGTAAGAGCCCCTCCTGGCCTGATCCCCTTCCTTCCAGCCTTCCTCAGTTCTTGTGCTTAACTCTGTCCTGCCATCCTTGCCAGATCTGCTGGAGAAGTCCAGAGTCACTTTCCAGCTCAAGGCAGAAAGAAGCTACCACATCTTTTATCAGATCATGTCCAACAAGAAGCCAGAGCTGATTGGTAGGAAAGATCACTAACTCTTCCAGGCAAAGGTCACCGCATTTAACTCCTTTATGTGCCAATTGCATATGACCCATGTCTGTTCTGTCCCTATTTTCAGAGATGTTACTGATCACCACCAACCCATATGACTATCAGTACGTGAGTCAAGGTGAGATCACTGTTCCCAGCATTAACGACCAGGAAGAGCTGATGGCCACGGATGTAAGTTCAGAAGTTTTCTAGGTGAACTTTTATTTCTCTGACCTTTAGCAGCTGGCGTACTTACTCTAGTGACACTTTTTTCAGACTGCCATTGACATCCTGGGCTTCACTCCTGACGAGAAAACAGCCATCTACAAGCTGACAGGGGCCGTCATGCACTACGGGAACCTGAAGTTCAAGCAGAAGCAGCGTGAGGAGCAGGCAGAGCCTGATGGCACTGAAGGTACCAGCGCAACATATACCAAAGCACTGTAGACACCAAACACTCACAAAAATACAGGCAGCAATTCAGGGTCAGAATCCTTGACTCAGCCTTTCCTCAGTGCCAGTATTGTAGAAGTGTGTCCTAACCAGACACACTGTTCTCTGGAGGAACACAACTCAGTGGAAGCTGCAGATTATTTTGAGCAATGCAAAATATTAAGTCCAGTGACTACAGTTCCACTGAGTGACAGAGTAGGAGTCAGGCAGAAATAAAGCAAATTCTGCTGCTGTCTTGAATGGCAGCTTCCCAAACATGACACAGAACCAGGAGCAGCTCTTTTCTATTGTAACAGAATAAGCTACAAATTATTACTTGAATATAACCTCAGTAAAGAGTTATATGTATATATATATATATGTATATGCACACACATATATGTATATGCACACACATAAAGGAATTGGTCTACAAAAGTGAAGCGAAACATTATTTCCGGTTTTGTTCTTATTTCATACGTTAATTTTTCTATTGAAAAATGTACTTTAAATACTTAGTCGCAAATAACACATAAAATGAAATAAAAGATCGAAATTATCATCTGTGTATATACCTTATATAATGAGGTTTGGCCTTCTCACGTTGAAGAACTCTGTAAGTCGTACTGGTGCTTGCTATCAGCTTCACTGTGAGACAGGACAGGCAGCAAATTGGAAAGTGGTGACAGAATATATGCAGTACTGTGATACTTGTATTTACTAGTCCAACTGCAGATATAATGAGAACTGGCAAACACTTACATGTGTGATATTTATCTTTAGGGAGAATATGGTCCCACTATGAAAGTAGTACAAGATTCATACTTTTGGCATAATACCTCACTAATCTCTCTCTTCCCCTCCAGTGATAGTAGAATTTCACTAACTACAATTTTCAGTACAGTGTATTTCAATACCAACCACTTTCCTATTCTCTTTATTCAGAAATTGTGACTATTTGATCTGCCATTTTCTTGGTCCTCAGCCCTTTTGTCTGTCTAGTCACTTGTTTCAAAATTTGCATTTTCAGCATAAAGGTATTGGAATAATCTTTGCTTTTATGAATAATATAGATTAAATGAGAAGAATAAGCAAACACGACAATATATATGTAGCTTCTGCAGAAATGATTCTTAATTACTCAAAAACACATCCACTGGAGAGCTAATATCTGATCCTGCTCTACACTTGTTTCCCTAGTTGCTGACAAGGCTGCCTACCTGATGGGTCTGAATTCAGCAGACCTGCTCAAAGCCCTCTGCTACCCCCGAGTCAAGGTGGGGAATGAATATGTGACCAAGGGCCAAACTGTCCAGCAAGTAAGACACAAGTGATGATAGAAAACAAATTACTTGAATTAAAAACTTTGAACTTTTTCTTTTACTGTGGATGGTAACTTTCCTTCAACAATTTCTTAGGTGTACAATTCAGTGGGTGCCCTGGCAAAGTCTGTGTTTGAGAAGATGTTCCTGTGGATGGTTGTTCGCATCAACCAACAGCTGGACACGAAGCAGCCCAGGCAGTACTTCATTGGTGTGCTGGACATTGCTGGCTTCGAGATCTTTGATGTAAGAGGAGGATCTTCCTACAAGTTTCCTGGAACAGGCATTAGGAAATTGGAATATTTTTGGGTTTGGGGTTGTGCTTTTTTTTAGTTATGGGTTATTTTTATTTACTAGTTAATCCTGCTATTCCTGTAGGAATGGCATCCTTCTGGTTTTCCATAGTATATAGTATCCCACAGGGCTGCAGATTTTTGTAGATGTCTGTTGTTGCACGCAGAAGTGAAAATTGCATTGAAAATTGATATGAAGATATTGAACAACTGCTAATTAATAGCAGAGATTTTGAGGAAGTTAAATCTTTCTTGAAGAAAGATTTTGTTAATGCTGAAGCCAGATTCCTTCTAAATGCTTGGGAATAGACTGGTGGTGTACAAAAGTTCAAATAAAAGAAAAGCTGGACTTGGATTAAGCTCTGCAAATCTTTTCAGAGCTCATAAATATGTTCAGATGGTGCAAGGGCCTGAAAGGGTAGATATATTAGAGCAGCACTGGAACTTAAAGATCCCAATCATGGAGACCTTAATGGGTTAAAAATAAAACTTATTGGAAGATGGAAAATGTTCCTGGAAATTCACAAGTAAGTAAATCTTTGCATTCTGCAGTTCAACAGCCTGGAGCAGCTGTGCATCAACTTCACCAATGAGAAACTGCAACAGTTCTTCAACCACCACATGTTCGTGCTGGAGCAGGAGGAGTACAAGAAGGAGGGAATTGAGTGGGAGTTCATTGACTTTGGGATGGACCTGGCTGCCTGCATTGAGCTCATTGAGAAGGTTATTGGCCCTCACATACTTAATAGTTTTCCAGATATAAAATGTAACAAGAATCTTCTATGCTCCAATTAGACCACACACACTTAATGCAGCACAAACCAGTATTTTTTCTGAACTCCAAGTGTTTCATATACATTTTCGTTTGTCTCTTACTTCACTGCCTATGGGATTCTGTCATGTTGTATATATGATTTACATGGGACAAAAATTCCAGTCCTAGTCACTACTCCGAAGTTCATACACAAAGGTGTGTATTTTTTGAATGCGTGCTGAGTGAGTAAATACCCTGAGCAACCTCTGTTTTCTGTCTTGTTTCAAAGAAAGAGCATTTAGGAAGTGTAAGCTCTTCCCTACATCTGAATGCTACTACTTTCATTCATTTTGTTTTCCATTTTCACCTAACATGTACATAATGAATTTCTACATGCTAGATCTTTATCACATCACCACCCCAATCCTTATGGGGGAGCTTGGTTTTTTTTGTATAACTGATGGCATATGCACTAACAAAATGCCCTTTCTGGAGAAACATAAGATTACACATTATGAGAAGGGTTTTTTTGTATAATGTTTATCTTCCATTCCTCTCTCTTACATACATTGCCTCCATTTCTTCCTTACACACTTTCTTCACATCTTGCTATTTCCCCCAGCCCATGGGCATCTTCTCCATCCTGGAAGAGGAGTGCATGTTCCCCAAGGCAACTGACACCTCTTTCAAGAACAAGCTCTATGACCAGCACCTGGGCAAGTCCAACAACTTCCAGAAGCCCAAGCCTGGCAAAGGCAAGGCTGAGGCCCACTTCTCCCTGGTGCACTACGCTGGCACAGTGGACTACAACATCACTGGGTGGCTGGAGAAGAACAAGGACCCCCTGAACGAAACGGTGGTGGGGCTGTATCAGAAATCATCCCTGAAGACCCTGGCCTTACTCTTTGCCTCTGTTGGTGGGGCAGAAGCAGGTGATTTCTTTAAAATCAGTTTTCCCATAATGTATAGGGGAAAAAAAAAAGTAATAATATTTTACAATAATACTTACATTTCTAAAATTGAAAACCCAAAACCTCATCTACTTTTTGGAACTCAGTATAACAAAGGATATTACAATTCCCTAGAGACCTTAATAGGTCTGTAGGTTTTAAAACCAGACCGCTCTACTACAACATTACCCAGACTAGCTGAGAAACCAGATTTATGCAGTATGGGCCATTCCCAAATACTTCAGGGAATACAATCAAATATATCAGCATGCTGCTGAATATATGCATACCCTTAGCTGTAAAGATACATGAATACTGCATTTGGTGTATTCACTAGCTATTAATTTAATTCCTTAAATGTCATTCTATACAAAATGTTACATGTTGTTTCCTGATTGCATTTTCTGAACTTCGGCTTTAAGTCACTGATTTTCATTCTTCTGCTATCTGAAAAAAATTGTCTCCCATTATAACTTTAACCACTGTATGCATTTGCAAATTTTGATCATATTATTACTTTTACTAGATTTTTTAAGATGAACACACAAGGTTTTTCAGATTCTTTGTGCTTTTGTTGTTCATTTCTTTCTAAAAAATATATTATTTTTTAGAGAGTGGTGGTGGTGGTGGCAAGAAGGGTGGCAAGAAGAAGGGTTCTTCTTTCCAGACCGTCTCAGCTCTTTTCCGGGTACTGTAGAATAATCATTCTAAATTTACCACATTGTGAAAAAAATACAGAAAATTTAATACAAAAAAGCTTTAGATTGATCTAATATACAAAATCTTTATGTTCAGAAGGATAAACACATGTGCTTCTAATAAAGGATTCTTACTGAATCCTTAGAAGTATTATTTCAGAACTGCCAAAAAGCTCTATAAAAAATATGCTTATCATGGTTTTATTGCAGTGTTTTTACTCCATCTAATATTGAGATTGTGTAAGTGACATTTTTAAACCTGTGGCTTTGTTCTTACTCCAAAGGAAAATTTAAACAAGCTGATGAGCAATTTGCGAAGCACACATCCCCATTTTGTGCGATGCCTTATTCCTAATGAAACAAAAACACCTGGTAAGTTGTTAAAATTCAAAGTTGTGATATACCTGTTCTTCTCTGTGCAGTAAAATGAAATACAGATTCATCCTGTGATTTATTAGGTGCCATGGAACATGAGCTGGTGCTGCATCAACTGCGCTGTAACGGTGTGTTGGAAGGGATCAGGATTTGCAGGAAAGGATTCCCCAGCAGAATACTCTATGCTGATTTCAAACAGAGGTCAGACTAAATATCATCCACCTTCCACCATATCCCCAAATGCTGAGTAATGTGCATTTCCTAATTGTTCTAAGTACTGTGAGGATTATGGGATCATTTATCATTTATACCTACCTTTAGGTATACAAAAGTTAATTGTCTAAGTTAGTCATCCAGTTTCTTTCTATAGCTAATGATAAAAGCAGATATTTTCAAAGGACAATTATTTATTCCTGTCCTTTATTCATATTCTGGTATGAGATAAAGTTTTTTTTAAGTAACTATCCAGAAATGAAGTTGACTATTTTAGACTTAAGCACCCGGAGAGCAAAGTAAGGTGACTTTCAGCCATCAGCACAGAAATATGAATAAAGACACTACGAGTCATTCTAGACTAACTTGTTGGAAAACCAACTAAAATGAAAGTATCTTGCTTCTTGTTCTATACCAGCTGGAAAATACTCAGATAACATGCGCTGCCACTATTTAGGATTGAGATTTTCTTCACCTCTCCACGTATTTTGTTCTTGCGCAAAAAGTTCTCATTTAGAGATTAGATAACATGAGAAATATGTCAGCATTTACCCACAGAAATCATTATCTGTTCTGTGTCAAAAAATCTCTGGACTAAGGGAAATGCAGAGTTTTTCCTAAAAACAAATTTAGCCATGAAAGTGTGATTTCTAGAGAATGGAAGTGTTCAGATTTATTCACCTCTCTTCCACTCTTGAACCCCCTTTAGAGAATTTTAACGATGGCATTGGTTGGTACAGGTTTAATTGAGCTTTCAGAAATCTGACCTCCATATTCAATTTCCTGCGATAGGTATAAGGTGCTTAATGCCAGTGCCATCCCAGAGGGACAGTTCATCGACAGCAAGAAGGCTTCCGAGAAGCTCCTTGGCTCAATCGATGTGGACCACACCCAGTACAAATTTGGACACACCAAGGTACAAACCCCCCATTCCCTCACTCACTCAGTGCCTGTGCTTTGCCCGGCCTGACAGTGATGTGCTGCAACATTCCCTCTCTAAGGTGTTCTTCAAAGCTGGGCTGCTGGGGCTCCTGGAGGAGATGAGGGATGAGAAGCTGGCACAGCTCATCACCCGCACACAGGCCATGTGCAGGGGTTACCTGATGAGGGTGGAGTTCAAGAAAATGATGGAGAGGAGGTAGATACTTAGCCTTCTGGGACGATTCTTATCAGATACTAATGGCATGTACAAAATTGAAAATAAGCTTCTTCACATCAAATCTTATTTATTTCCCTTTAATTCAGTTTACCAATACAGATGTATATCCTGAAAATAGATGAAACAGTGTAAAATCCCAATTTAGGGAAATAAATATTTTTTAAACACTTTGTACTAATTTTTGATGAATTCAGTAAGTGGTTACACTGTATGTATGTCCAGAAATTCAATATCTAGTGTAAGCTAACTATTTTAGGTCACTGCTTTAATCAAAGAAGAGAAACATATATTTCTATCACAAGAAAAGTATTCTCTTCCCTTTGATAACTTTCATGGAAGGGCCTGAGTAAAATTCTGTAGGTGTTCCTTTTCATTGGTCATGAAAGTGAAACAAACACCTGGACTCCAAAACTGTCCATATAAGTTGATACTTTACATAACACTAGAAAGTTTTCTGTGGAAATATATATATTATATATTAAATGTGCACTAAATATTATTAAGAAATATATATTTAATAATACTTGATAAATATTTTATGCAGAGATATATATGGGATGATAACTATAAAGTATTATATGTAGAACTTCACATTATCCATCTTAATATATACAATTAAATATGTTCTATAGATTTTAAAATATGTACCATAATATATTTTGTTATTACATTTCAGAGAGTCCATCTTCTGCATCCAGTACAATGTTCGTTCATTCATGAATGTCAAACACTGGCCCTGGATGAAGCTGTTCTTCAAGATCAAGCCCTTGCTGAAGAGTGCAGAGTCTGAGAAGGAGATGGCCAACATGAAGGAGGAGTTTGAGAAAACCAAGGAAGAGCTTGCAAAGTCTGAGGCAAAGCGGAAGGAACTGGAGGAGAAAATGGCTTCTCTAATGCAGGAGAAAAACGATCTGCAGCTCCAAGTGCAGGCTGTGAGCATTGCTCATGTTTTTGTCTTTTAGCAACCTATGCAAAATCATCCCAAATGTCTCAGTAATTGACACATTATCCAAAACCAGTATTTATTGTAGAAACATACATGTATTTTATAAAATAGGAAGGAAAACCACATAGAAAATCTGCATAATAATAATACATTTACAATGAACTCTTGCAGCTGCTTCCTTACACTTTTAAATTGAGAGAAATAATCAATTTCCAATGAGCAAATAGCACAGTTTACAGGATGTCATTTTAAATGGTACTTGTTGACTTACAGAAGCAATTATCACATCTTTATATATTATCACATTTGTATATATATATGTATATATATACATCTATACATGTATATAGATATGTATATACCTATATATACATATATATATAAATTATCACTTTATATATTACTTAATTGTGGTATGTTATCACCTGACCAATAAAGGTAGTCTGGAGGTCCTCTTAACACCTTCTATTTGGAGAATCACAAGTGGATTCAGGTGGAATAGGAGGGGCTGAAAATGTCAGAAATTTCTCTGGCATTTATGGTCCTTACCTCCTCAGGAAAAACAGTGATGAAAGTGGACTTTTTCCTTTTTTTTCTGGAAATAAAAAGGTAGCAACAATAATGCCCTTAAAACTGTATTTACAAGCTAGGATTTGGATTCATGTGATGACATTTTGATGTCTATAGCCTAAAAGAACATCTTCACCAGTACCTTCAGGTGCTCTTCATCTTCAGCACCAAGAAACTCATTCTTTTAGAGTATGGTACAATTAATCCAAAAATTAAAAATTTTTGCTTAAATGGACTGCAACTTGATATCATGGCAAATACCTAAATCTGCAGGAGACAAAACTCAACCTAGCTATTTTGCTGAGCTTTAAAAGTTCTTCTGCTCGGGTGGCATCACTGCTCTTTACTAGAGCAAAGACAAAAAGAACAGGTGGTATGTAGAAAACAGAGACTGCTTCTAAGTAGCTTACATCTTAGAATGCCTCTAAATGCAGGTGATTGGAACTGCCCTAAGTAAATATCTTTTGCCCTTCCAAACTTTTCTTCTTGACCACAAGTGCTAGAAACATGCCTGTGAAACAGTGATCTTATCACAAAATTTTGCCAAAACCAAAAATTTAATTCATGCTCAGAGAATCTTTTGGGAAGAGTTCAATAAGATTTTCTCAGACAATGTTTGAGGGTTTAACATTCAGTTTTTATACACCATAACTTAAAAAATGTGCCTACATGGCTCTCTGCAGTGGAGCTCTTTGCCAGTTTCCAGTCCACTAAAACGCAACAGAAGTGTAATGATGCAAGGATACAATGGACACACTGCCAGACCTGATTTTTGGCTCTATCTTCAAATGAATGTTGGCATTGAATGAGCAGTTAAAGACTTTAAAAATGTTTGATAATATATTCCTTCATTTCAGGGGATGGAGGCAGTGTAAAACAAATAGGTACTCTCAGAGTTTTGAGTTTTACCTACAAAGTAGATTGTAAAGCTGCTTTGAGAATATAATGTCACTGTTTGAAAATAAGTGAAAAAAATAAATTATTTGAAAATTTTTCCATTTAAATGAATCATGTAGGAAGCTGATGGTTTGGCTGATGCTGAGGAAAGGTGTGACCAACTCATCAAAACCAAAATCCAGCTGGAAGCCAAAATTAAAGAGGTGACTGAAAGAGCTGAGGATGAGGAGGAAATCAATGCTGAGCTGACAGCCAAGAAGAGAAAACTGGAGGATGAATGTTCAGAGCTGAAGAAAGATATCGATGACCTTGAGCTAACACTGGCCAAGGTGGAGAAGGAAAAGCACGCCACTGAAAACAAGGTACGAGGCAGAAAATGTCACCCACACTCCAGAAAAGAGCCCCGTGCTCTTCCAGGACTTCTGTATCTACTTCCTTGATTTACACTTGCTCCCTTCTTCCTAAAGGTGAAAAACCTCACAGAGGAGATGGCAGCCCTGGACGAGACCATCGCCAAGCTGACAAAAGAGAAGAAAGCCCTCCAAGAGGCCCATCAGCAGACCCTGGATGACCTGCAGGCAGAGGAGGACAAAGTCAATACACTGACCAAAGCCAAGACCAAGCTGGAGCAGCAAGTGGACGATGTAAGCCCACGGACACACAGCAGGAACAGACAGGCATGGAGTTTGAGCTGGCTGATGGAACACTGATGGCCTTGTTCTGTGTAGCTGGAAGGGTCCCTGGAGCAAGAGAAGAAACTGCGCATGGACCTGGAGAGAGCCAAGAGGAAACTGGAAGGAGACCTGAAGCTGGCCCAGGACAGCATCATGGATCTGGAGAATGATAAGCAGCAGCTGGATGAGAAACTGAAGAAGTGAGTGTGGCCCTGGGGCACCTCAGTGCTGGGCTGCAGCTCTTGTCTTTTTCCTTTGAGCTGTAACCCACTTTGCTTTGCCCAAAGGAAAGACTTTGAAATCAGCCAGATCCAGAGCAAAATCGAGGATGAACAAGCCCTGGGCATGCAACTACAGAAGAAGATCAAGGAGCTGCAGGCAAGTGTCTGCCCTTCCCCTGCCTGCCCCAGGCTCGGCTCAGGGAGGAGGAGGGCACGGGCGTGAAGGGTCCCTCGTGTTCTCCAGGCCCGTATTGAGGAACTGGAGGAGGAAATCGAGGCCGAGCGAACCTCTCGCGCTAAAGCAGAGAAGCATCGGGCTGACCTGTCCAGGGAGCTGGAGGAGATCAGCGAGCGCCTGGAAGAAGCAGGAGGGGCGACGGCAGCTCAGGTGGAGATGAACAAGAAGCGGGAGGCAGAATTCCAGAAGATGCGCCGGGACCTCGAAGAGGCCACGCTGCAGCACGAAGCCACGGCTGCCGCCCTGCGCAAGAAGCACGCGGACAGCACAGCTGAGCTGGGGGAGCAGATCGACAACCTGCAGCGCGTCAAGCAGAAGCTGGAGAAGGAGAAGAGCGAGCTCAAGATGGAGATTGATGACTTGGCCAGTAACATGGAGTCTGTCTCCAAAGCCAAGGTACACAAATATTTCTTCTCATTAATTCAAACATAATGAAGTACTTATATTTTAACATAGAAATTGAAGTCATACTTTAGAATAAATAATTGCACTTTGCAGCTTGACTTTGTGTTTATACTTTTCTGTGTTTTTATAATAATTTTTTAATCCTTTGGGTGAGATCTAAAAAACTGTAACACCTAATCTAAGGATCTGTGGGTTCTCATTTCTTAGTTCAGAATATTATAACAGAAATGAAAGACATTGACCTTATTGCTTTTTAATTTCCCCTAAAACAGAAATTGCTCCTAGAGTGGAAATTACCCTCTCCTTTTTATTCCTATGTTTCTTTTCCTCCCTTAAATACTTCAGTGACATAATTTTTAAACAGCGTATAGAATTTTAAATTCCTTCCTCATTTTACAGTGTCCCATCATCCTTTTTATCTGTTGAAAATAGATTATTGTATAATACTAGTACAGTAATAATATTAATAAAAATTTGCATATGTATTAAATATAGAATCACAGAATGGTTTGGGTTGGAAAGGACCTTAGTGATCATCTTATTTCATCCCCCCGCAAGGGGCAAGGCATATACAAATGTTGGAATCGAGGACATAAATTTCATAGAAATGTCTGTAATTTAACTGAGATATTTTGACTTCTAAATCATTGATTTCTTTTTTCATTTGTAAGATTTTGATGCCAATTTTGCCCCAAAAAAGGCGCAGAGAACTGCTCAGAGACAATTTTTAGTCTTTAAGCAGCAAGGTATATTTATTGAGCAACGTTGGAGAGCAGCCAGCTCGCATTGGACAAAAACTGCTCTGCCTCTCCAGTGAATTTACAGGTTTTTATACTATTTTTACAGGTGATTGCAACATGTTTACATACATATTCATATAATTGCAACATCTGATTATAATATTCATAATAGGCGGAGTCTAGGCAGAGAATTCAGGATGGTCGTTCCTGTTTTTTCATCCTCTGGTGGTCGTTTTTACTCCTCATCCTTGGCTGAACTTTTCAACTTTCTTGATTTTGGCAGACTTAATGGTGTATTGTGCAAGATTCTTGGACTCAGGCCCCACTTTGCCCCCTTATCTTACTTAGGTTGGGCGTGTGTGCATTTTTCTAGCATTTTTCTAGTGTACAGTACCATCTTTCCTCTATCTCTAAGTGCTGGCAGTGCATCCTAGCTAAGTTTTGGCAAGGTTCTTTGTGCTTTCATTTATTCCTATATTTTGACCTATATTTACATTTTATACCTATATTTTGATTCTACTTACTTTCTGGGCCTTGTCTGGCTTCAGTTTGAGATTCTGACTAACTTGAGTTGAATCATGTTTCCTTCTGTTCTTCATGCAAATAGACAAACCTGGAGAAGCTGTGTCGCTCCCTAGAAGATCAACTCAGTGAAATTAAGACAAAGGAGGAGGAACAGCAGCGCACAATTAATGACATTAGTGCTCAGAGAGCTCGGTTACAAACTGAATCTGGTAATATATTTGTGTTTTTAAGAGAATATTTGTGTTATATGACCTGGTTCCTTTAAAAAAGAGTCCAAATCACCTGGGCTCTTGAAAGATACTAAGTTGAACACGAGCCAGAAAAGCGTTCTTGTGATGCAGACAGCCAACAGAAACCTGAGAGAATCCTGAGCTGCATTAGGAGTATTGCCAGCAGATTAACAGAGGGTGATCCTTCCCTCTACTCAGCACAGGTGAGGCCATGCCTGGATTGCTGTGCTGAATATTGGGCTCCCCAGAACCAGAGAGATACAGTCATCCTGGAACAGGAACAATAATATGTTTAAGGGACTGGAACAACTAGTCCCTGGAATAACTCCCCAGGGGCTGGTTAAGTGATCACTAGGGGGTTTCAAGACACGACCAGACAGGATGCTAGATAATCTCATCTAGACTCCCTTTCCCGTCAAAGGTTGCACCAGATGACCTTTCAGGGTCCCTTTCAACCTGGACTGTTTTATGATTATATGACTGGTGTTTCAAAGAATTCATCTATCTCATAACCTTCTGCTTCCCAGGAGACATTCAGAAGAGGACAGTGATATACCTGAGCATGTACACCACATTGTAGAATCGTCAAATAGTTTAGGTAGAAAGGTCATCTAGTCCAACCTCCTTGCAGTGAGCAGGGACAACTTTAACTGTTTCAGGTTGCTCAGCGCCCCATCTAACCTGACCTTGAATGTTTCAATGATGGGGCATCCGCCACCTCCCTAAGCAAACCGTGCCACCCCTCTCATTTGAAAAATCTTATTTCTTGTATCTAATCTAAATTGAACCTCCTTCAGCTTGTCTTACCGCAACAGACCCTGATAAAAAGTTTGTCCCCATCTTTCTTATAGGCCTTCTCAAGTATTGAACAGTTGCAATAAGGTCTCCTCAGAGCCTTCTTTTCTCCAGGCTGAACAATCCTAATTTTCTCAGCCTTTCCTCATAGCAGAGGTGCTCCATCCCACTAAGAAGCTTCATGACCTCATCTGGACTCACTCCAAGAGGTCAATGTCCTTCCTGTGTTGGCTACCCCAGAGCTGGATGCAGTAGTCCTGGTGAAGTTTCAAAGAGCGGAGTAGCTGCATACCCTGTGGGATGAGGCCAGGACATGTTTGGTTTCTGAGCTCCCAGCACATATGGCCAGGACAGGGTGGCTCTTGATCTGTTCATCCCCCAGCCTGGATTGATACTAGAGGTTATCACAACCCAGGTGCAGCACCTTGCACTTGGCCTTGTTAAATCTCATGAGACTACTATGGGCCATAAGCCCTCTGGATGGCACTGTAGTACTCAATCTGTAAGCTCAACGCTTGAACACAGGGCTTAGTGCAAACAAAGAGTAAGACTAGCCGGATTTTACACACAGGGTCATTTCTTGCCTTTAAGTAAATACTATGGCATAGTAAGAGATGTGGGTAGATATCAGTGATTAGGAATACATGAAATAAATAAAATTTTGTTTTACTCAAAATATTTTATATGTGCATTTAATTACCAAGGTTAACACTTCTACATAAGTCATAACAAGGTTGTTTTACTCATCTGAACTCTCTCAGGTGAATATTTACGCCAGGTGGAGGAGAAAGATGCTCTGATTTCTCAGCTGTCAAGAGGCAAACAGGCTTTCACCCAACAGACTGAGGAACTCAAAAGGCATCTAGAGGAAGAGATAAAGGTGAGAAGGCTTTACAAATTTGAGTTATCCATTGGACTCCTTCTGTCTAGGAGGAGCTTCAGATACATATGAAATTGTAGAATCAACAAGATGAGAGGAAGGAAAAAAACACTTGTTTAATTCAGTCCAAGTCCTCCCATAGTAGTTTTGCTCCCCTTCCCTGTAGTCTATCCATAAATTCTTCTACAGATTCCCAGATTTTCCATTTTCATTCAGTAGTTCATCATCACTCACAACAGAATCAATGTCCATCAACATTTCAGTGAGGAAATTTTGCAGGATATTTCCATTCACTCTCACACTGCTGTTTTTCCCCAAGGCCAAGAACGCCCTGGCCCACGCCCTGCAGTCCGCTCGCCATGACTGTGACTTGCTCCGGGAACAATATGAGGAGGAGCAGGAAGCCAAGGGGGAGCTGCAGCGCGCCCTGTCCAAGGCCAACAGCGAAGTGGCCCAGTGGAGAACCAAATACGAGACGGACGCGATTCAGCGCACGGAGGAGCTCGAGGAGGCCAAGTACGTGGGGAGTGGGATGAGAAATGACTGCAGAAGACTGAGAGCGGTCAAGGGAAATGGGAGTCTCTGAGTGGGCTGAGATAGGGTTAGGATGAAGGCAGGGGTATACTGTCTTTGTGGTGAAGGGGAGAGAAGGGAGGAGAAAAAAAGTGTATATTGGAAGGGAAGGCATAGGCTTTAGGGCTAGAAGTGCAAAGATAGGCCTAATGCACACAGAAAGGACAGATCCTTTAGGATCTGTGAAAAGTGCTCAGCTCAAAACCCCCAAAGTGATCAACTGCCCTCTCATGGCAGTGCAGAACTGACTCTCTTCTAAGCTCTAAGCTGCCACTGTGCTTATCTCCTCCCAGGAAGAAGCTGGCACAGCGCCTGCAGGATGCAGAGGAACACGTCGAAGCTGTCAATGCCAAGTGTGCCTCCCTGGAAAAGACAAAGCAGAGGCTGCAGAATGAAGTGGAGGACCTGATGATTGATGTGGAGCGATCCAATGCTGCCTGCGCTGCTCTGGACAAGAAGCAGAAGAACTTTGACAAGGTCTTTTGGGCTCCAGCCCTGGGACTCCTGGGCAGAGCCTCCCCCCGGGATGGCCACATCCCTACTCACGCCCCGTTTCTCTTCAGATCCTGGCAGAATGGAAGCAGAAGTATGAGGAAACGCAGGCTGAGCTGGAGGCCTCCCAGAAGGAGTCTCGCTCCCTCAGCACGGAGCTGTTTAAGATGAAGAATGCCTATGAGGAGTCCTTGGACCACCTGGAAACAATGAAGCGGGAGAACAAGAACTTGCAGCGTAAGTCCCTGGCCCTCTGCTCCGGGATGGGCTTTCTCACCAGCTGAGCATTGCTGCGGGGTCTGTGCCTGCAGCTCTGCAAAGATGCCTGTCACCCTGGTGGGACAGGGCCCTTCCCATTCTGCTCTGGGCCTGAGCAAGCCATTGGTCTTTGTTCCCACAGAGGAGATTTCCGACCTCACGGAGCAGATTGCGGAGGGAGGAAAGGCAATTCATGAGCTGGAGAAAGTCAAGAAGCAAGTTGAGCAGGAGAAATCTGAAATCCAGGCTGCTCTGGAGGAAGCTGAGGTATACAGCATTATTTATTGCTCTCTTACGTGTCTTGGATTTCTATCTCGTTTATCTCTTTCCAGACAAAAGAGGAAAAGAGGTTGTATAAAAGTAGAGATATTATCTAATCACGGCATTCTTTTTTACTCAAAGCTTCAGGTTCAACATGTGTCACAAGAAAAGTATTCTGATTTATTTTTGTCCAGGCCTCCCTGGAACATGAAGAGGGGAAGATCCTGCGCCTGCAGCTGGAGCTCAACCAGGTGAAGTCTGAGATTGACAGGAAGATAGCAGAGAAAGATGAGGAGATCGACCAGCTGAAGAGAAACCATCTCAGAATTGTGGAGTCCATGCAAAGCACCCTGGATGCTGAGATCAGGAGCAGGAATGAAGCCCTGAGGCTAAAAAAGAAGATGGAGGGAGACCTGAATGAAATAGAGATCCAGCTCAGCCATGCCAACCGCCAGGCTGCCGAGGCACAAAAGAACCTGCGAAACACACAGGCTGTGCTCAAGGTCTGTTAAACAGAAATTGCCTAGGGAGAAACATTGTGGTTGATCATTTCAGTCCCCAACACCTCTAAATCTGCTTATAATTTCTTTCAATGGCTCTACAGGACACGCAGATCCATTTGGACGATGCTCTCAGGACCCAGGATGACCTGAAGGAGCAGGTGGCCATGGTGGAGCGCAGAGCAAACCTGCTGCAGGCTGAAGTTGAGGAGCTACGGGCAGCCCTGGAGCAGACGGAGCGGTCGAGGAAAGTGGCTGAGCAGGAACTGATGGATGCCAGTGAACGTGTGCAGCTCCTCCATACCCAGGTGAGGTCCTTTGGTGAAAAATGGCATTCTTGGTAAGTGGGAGAACACTTGTGTGCTTTATTTCAGTCACCACTGGAGGCTCAACTTCGAGAAAGAGCGTCCTGTTTTCTGAAGTATTCATTAAGTTACTAAAAGAGATCTCTGCTGGAAAAGTGTGTGCGCTGATTTTTTTCCCAAGCTGCATACGATGGCTCCCATGCTTCTACCTTACTTGTGTGCTCAGATAGTCTCCAGGGGAGACACTTTAGTCACAGGGACATTCCAAATGCTCTAAACAGTCAGGAAATTCTGAGACCACAGCAACATTGATATGATACTATATCAAGCAAGCTAAAAAAACCAAAACTGTGATGTTCATGCCCTTCAACAGAACACCAGCTTGATCAACACCAAGAAGAAGCTGGAGACAGACATTTCTCAGATTCAGAGCGAAATGGAGGATACGATCCAGGAGGCCCGCAATGCTGAAGAGAAGGCCAAGAAGGCCATCACAGATGTGAGTCGGGGCTCCTTTCATTGCTGATGGGGATGTATTCTCCCCAAAATGTCTCCAGCCCCACAAGGGCTTTGACCTTTTGCTCTGCTCAGGCAGCCATGATGGCAGAAGAGCTGAAGAAGGAGCAGGACACCAGTGCCCACCTGGAGAGGATGAAGAAGAACCTGGACCAGACGGTGAAGGACCTGCAGCTTCGTCTGGAAGAGGCCGAGCAGTTGGCTCTGAAGGGAGGCAAGAAGCAAATCCAGAAGCTGGAGGCGAGGGTGAGTAGGGCTGTGTTGGTGCATGAGTGACCCCATCTCTTGGAGAGACACCCCCAGGGAAGCTGCAGGGACGGGCTTCTCATTGCAGGTGCGGGAGCTGGAAGGGGAGGTTGATGCTGAGCAGAAGCGCAGCGCTGAAGCCGTGAAGGGTGTGCGCAAGTACGAGAGGAGGGTGAAGGAACTCACCTACCAGGTAAGGCTGGAGGCTTCTTTGCATTGCCTTCCTGGTAGAACAGTGTCTCAAAACGTTGGAACATTGCCTTCCAGAAGGATTTCTTTCTATACCTCAGACAATGACGGAGTTAACTGGATTTTGACACCTGTCCTTCTGGACTGCAGTGTTCCATAAACTATATTATTCCCTCTGTTTCACATTTATGAAATTTAGAGAATGATGTAAACAAGGTTTTCTGTTACTTGCCATTCTCTGTAGTCTGAGGAAGACCGGAAGAATGTTCTCAGGCTGCAGGATCTGGTGGACAAGCTGCAAATGAAGGTGAAAGCCTACAAGAGACAAGCTGAAGAGGCTGTGAGTATTGATGTGTGAAGTCAGTCTTTTTCTAGGTGGATGTGGAATTGTGTGTTGTTGTTTTCCCTTCTGTTCAAACCATGTTCAACATTGTGGGAGTAGGGCTCTGCTTCCTTTCATTTTCTTTATTTCATATTTCTGCCTAGCAGAAAACAAATCACCTTCAAAAATTGTAATATATAATTTTATGGCAGTAAATAACTGGAAAATGATTTAATGGAAATAACTGCAATTATATATAATAATTCAAAAATTCCACAGTGCACTAGCACTTCATATTTAGAGCTAGGTTTTTGGTATGTCTTACTAACCATCTAAACATTTAGCATTTAAGCTATTTCCTTGGATTCCTCTAGAAGTATTAGAGATAATTACGTACTAACTCATAGTCCTAGGGGTATTTTTCATTATTAAAAAGGAAAATGCCACAGCATGTTAAGGGCAGTGTTACAGTAGGACTATCATTAAATGTTTTAAAGCCTATTTTATGTTTCTTCATATCTCCAGGAGGAGCTCTCCAATGTCAACCTCTCCAAGTTCCGCAAGATCCAGCACGAGCTGGAGGAAGCCGAGGAACGGGCTGACATTGCAGAGTCACAGGTCAACAAGCTCCGAGTGAAGAGCCGGGAAATTGGCAAGAGGGCAGAAAGTGAAGAGTAAATGACGCCAGTGCTGTAAAGTGAGAGAATTGCAAAAATGTGACATTCTATCACTTTTATTTTGTAATCACTGCTTAGTCCTTCATCAATATCTAGATAAATAATGCCTAGAAAATAAAAATTGTAGAGCTTTTCCCATTTAAATAATGAGAAGTGTTGTATTTTAATCATTACCCCGAATTCTTATTTTTTATTCTTATTTTTTATTCTTATTCTTATTTCTTATTCTTATTCTATATTTACATTTTTCCTTACTTATTTAAACTTATTTATTCAATTAAAAATCTTGCTTCAGGTATTTTCAAAGTGTTTCAGCCACTGTCAAAGTGGTCTAATCCGACATCCTGCTTTGTTCTCACCATAGAATTTCATCTAATACTTCCTAATGTGGCAAGTCATTATTTCTTTGCAAGAGAATATAATAATCCCTTATAACAGTTGCTTTAGGAATACAATAGATATTAACTCAATTGCTCTGTCCAAAGAATAAGAATTTATTGCATCTTCCATTAATCCAGCTTAATCTTTGATCATTATTTCAAGTTAAGCTTTTTCAATCCTTCAAGCCACTTTGGAACATAGTTTAGAGTACATTTAAACCTAAAATGAGGTCTACTTTCATCTTTTGTTCATGAAAGTGATGTGCAAACCAACATTCCCAGGGCAGCACACCAGCACCCTTATATAGTCAGTCATTCCTTGTCTATATTCTGTTCCCAAAACTCCCCTGAATCTTCTAACTTGGCCAGGCAGACACTTACCTCCTATGTAGTCTACAGGATAATCCAGATAACTTTGCCCAGCCTGGCATCACTCAAAACATGTGTTTTCATTCTTTACAATATAAAGTAAAACATATGCAGGTATTCTTCCCAAAAATGTCAAGGCAGTGGACCAATTTAAAAAAAGGTTTATTTCAGATGCAAGGACCCTTTCTTAACATGCTGCATGCACCGGGCCCCCAGGGAAAAAAGCAATGCCCCACCTTCTTTTTGTATCTTCTCTCTCTCCTCCCTCACACTCTCTGGCTTGACGAGGCCTTGTACGTGTCTGCAAACATGTTATCTCCCTGCATACCAGGGAGATATCTTACAGCTTCTCCCTGTGACTTTCTCTGAAATACAGAAGGAAGGAAAAAAAACATTTAACCCATTTGAGAAGGCATTTTACAGTCTTCCTGAGAGAAATTGAGTTCTAGCTTTCCATCACGAATTCTTCCAAAATTGTACCTATCCCTACAACAAATATCATTAAACATCAGAGAAACCCATGGTCACCTCTTAAAAACAAGGAGAAATAGGTGTCACTTTCTCTGTCATAATCTAATATGTAGAGGACTTGTCCTTCCCCAGTCTGAAGATATTTGAACCAGTGAGACCTTCTCAAGATTTTTTCATATTCCACTTGGAAATAAGATACTTGAAGAAACCAAATCAACTACTCCTGTTGCAGATCCACAGCTATGCCTTCAAAAATAAAATCAGTTGTCTACAATGAAAAATGTCAAAATAGTCTCTGTAGAATACCAAAGAAAATGCTAATCTGGCAAAGGATGACTGCATTACTGAAGGGCTGGCAATTCACTGCTGTGACATGGGCCTGTCCCTCTCTTTGTTTGATTAGTTGATAAACCTGATGACTTGTCAGAGTTCACAAGCACCAAGAATATTCAATTATCTTCCTTTTGAGTTGGGCCATACCCTAAAACTTTCTTCTACATCTCTTCCTTTCATTCCTTAGTGTTAACTGGACAATGAGGCTATGGTGCTCTCTGCTGTGTCCAAAGACACAGGAGCTGAAGTCCAGAGCTGAAGGCTATGATAAACAACACAACTTTCCTCACAGTAGACATCTGTTTGTAGTTTCTTCATTTGGCTTTTTCTGAGAGAAGTGATCTAGCCCACAACACATCTGCATTTGCCATTGAGACACCGCTGTTTCAGACCAACATTAAAGCCATTGCACTTCTCAGTGAACTTTTCATCCTTCTTCATTTCATGGCCAGGCTTCGCGAACAAAGATTTAGGAAGGCTCTATCCACGTTTGTTACAAGCACGCTGGTGGCTTATGAGGCCAATACGAGATAGACATATCCAATTGCAAAAGGCACAGCAGAAAGACTCCTTAGGTGGAATATCCAGCAAGACACGATTCTTTCTGCATTGTCTTTTCTCCTCAAGAGTGATCCTGCGTGCGTTCTCACAGGAAGCAGCAGCGTTATAGATGGTGTGTCTCCAGGCCCCCCGATTAGAGGCCAGAGTAGACCAGTTATGATGACCAATATGGTTGAGGCTGAGATGTTGTTTCAGGGAGTCCTTGTATCTTTTCTTTGGGGCTCCTGTCTTGCGGCAGCCAGTGGCAAGTTTACCATAAAGCAAGATCTTAGGGAGGCGGTGGTTGGTCCTTCATCCTTGAGACGTGCCCTGCCCAGCGCAACTGTGTTCTCAGCAACATGGCCTCAATGCTTGTGACTGCTGCTTGTTCTAGAACAGAAGTATTAGTCACATAATCTGACCAGTGGATGTTTAGGATTGTACGGAGGCAGCATTGATGGAAGCGTTCTAGGAGTCGCAGGTGGTGGCGGTAGATGACCCATGATGGACTAAAGAGTATTGCAGGTCTCAGAACTGACCATCATTCCAAATAATTTGTCAGTCATTCATCACCCTCCTGTTTCCTATTTAAAAAAAAAAAGTTATTAAGCTTTCTAAGCATGGAGTGGTGAATAACAGAGAGAATTATGACTAGTGTTCAATTGACAGTCACTTCTGATTATGTATTAGTTTATATAACTTCTAGTTGTTTTCCGCAGTTCTGATTCTTAGTTTGACACATGAAAGAGAGCATTCAGTGACTGAGAGCTATTCAGTAATTTTTCCCCTTTAGTTTCTATTTAATGAGTATTATTCAAACTAGGATTGAAGATGGAAATACTAAATTCCTCATAGGCTTTCCAAGGTTTTAAGATAGATGTGTGAATTACTAGAATCACAGAATGGTTTGCGTTGGAAGGGGCCTTTGAAGGTCATCTTGTTCCACCCCCGCCATGGGCAGGGACACCTTCCACTAGCCCAGGTTGCTCCAAGCTCCATCCAACCTGGCCTTGGACACTTCCAGGGATGGGGCAACCACAGCTTTTCTGGGCAACCTATGCCAGGGCCTCTCCACCTGTCCCAGGGGAGTGGAAGGCTTAGACAAAGTTTTTTAGAGAAGCCCTCTTGTTGAGCTATGAGGTGCAGAAAGGACCCCTTTGCTTTCCAAACTCCTTCTCAGAGAGGAGCCTCGGTGTGTCTGGATCCAATCTCAGCCTCAGATTTTGTCCACAGTTTAAATTTAAGGAATTATAGAGTCACGATTAAACCACTTTTGTCCCACAGGTCTTAATGATGGCAAATCAGATATATTGATATAAAATGAATTATTTATTATGATAAATGAACAGATAAAATATCTTAATCAGAATTATTTACTACACAGTATAAAAGCAAAAAACTACTAGTAGAGTATAGTATAGCATAAAGTGATATAGTGCACTGTACCAAAGCAATTGTATTAAAGCAATTGTATCAAAGCTGGCAAAAAGAAATAATCAGTAAGTAGAGATTGATGTGACTCACCACGAAGAGGTATCTCTGCTTCACAGGAGAAGCTCCACACACTCAAAAAAAGTATATGGAAGAATCTACCATATGAAAGTTGGACTGGGCTTTTATAGTTATAAAGTAATTGACTGCCAGTCACATATTCCCAGGCCAGCCAGCAGCTTATCTGTTAAATCTTGCTTCAAAAAGCAGGGGGGTTGTTTGCAGTCTGGTGAACCAGGCTGGTTTTAACACAATTCAACACTAAAAGCAGTAACTCATCACAGACACTGTATTTTAGGCCCAAGGCAGATAAGACGTATCAAGGCAGAGCATCCCGGTACACCACTCTCACAGGGAATTTCTTCCCAATATCCAATCTAAACTTACACTCTTTCCATTGGAAGCCATTCTTCCTTGTTCTGTCACTCCTGGCCCTTGTCCAAAGTCCCTCTCCAGCTCTCTTGGAGCCTCTTTAGGCACTGAAAGGGGCTCTGAGGTCTCCCTGGAGACTTCACATCCCCAGGCTGAACACTCTCAGCTCTCCCAGCCTGGCTCCAGAGCAGAGGGGCTCCAGTTCTCTAAACATCTTTGTGGCCTCCTCAAGACTCGCTCCAGCAGCTCCACGTCCTTCCTGTGCTGGGCCCCCAGGGCTGGAGGCAGCTTTGCAGGAGGATCTCACCTGAGGGGGCAGAAAGGCAGAATCTCCCCCTCCCCTGCTGTCCACACTGGGGGATCAGCCCAGCACACAAGGGGTTTTCCAGCCTCACCCACCAGCATCCACAAGTTCTTCTCCCCAGGGCTGCTCTTGATTCATTTCCTGCCCAGCCTGTACATGTGCCCAGGATCACATACTGATGTATTTACTGAAGGCAATTCATGCATACATACACATACACACACTCATAATTTCCAAAACTATTTTTGTGAGCACCAAGCCAATAACATGAAAATGTAGGTTACTGTTTCATTACTGATATATAATCAAGGTCAAAAGTAGTCACTTTTCTTAGTATTCAATTTCAAGGCTTTGATATGGACTTTACAGCTGTACAGGACAGCTTGCCCTGAAGGAGTCCTCTAGTTAAGCATCACAATATCTCCAAACGTGTTCCCAGAGTCACATGTCAGACACCTGAGAAAGGACATTTGTGGGATTGATTGTCACCTGTGAAAAGGATTGCTATCGAGTTCCTTTTGGAGAAAGAAAAAGATGACAAATCAGCATGCAGCTTTTGTACCATGCAGACAAGTCCTGGTTTAATGCATCCCATGGAAAGAAAAGCAGTAGGAGCCTCTTTGCTCAGAAACCCTCTAATCTGCCAAGGAACCGTTCGAGCATTTGGGGTCCTTTTCACGATGTTTTTTTCCTGCCTGAGTCAAGCAGATAATTTTTTACCTCCACCTCCACCCCAGCCTGGCTCTGCCCCTGTGCACCACAGGCAGACTGACAGGGGCTGTTGGTCAAGACTCCCTGAAGAGAACACTGCAGGACAAGGCAGTACCTCGAGGTAAGTCTGGACAAACATTTCCAACAACAAACATTAAATAGCTAAAACCATTGCCCCACAACCAACATGCCTCAGCTAAGTCTGAAGGAAAGCAAAAGCAGTGAGTGGAAAAGGTTCAGTTCTACAAATGCTTTTACAGAAAAAAAGAAAATAAGGCTTCAATCTGCTTCAGCTGTGACATTTTCTTTGCCTGGCTGACTTTAGCTGAACCTCTGCAGACATGAGGCTGCAGCTAGGGTTCATCCCCACTGGTATGATGGGCTGCAGAGACTGGGATTGACTGAGGAGCTGATCCCACCCCTGGAATATCTTACACCATAGCATCACAGAATCATTTAAGTTGGAAAAGACCTCTAAGATAATTGAGTCCAACCATTAACCTAACGCTGCCAGGTCCACCACCATGATGTACCTAAGTGCCACACCTACATGTTTTTTTAACACTTCTGGGATGGTGACTCCACCACTTCCCTGGGTAGCCCATTCCAGTGCCTTCTAATGACCGCTCTTTCAGGGAAGAAATACTCCCTTATATCCAGTCTGAACCTCCCCTTGCACAACTCGAAGCTGCTTCCTCTTGTCACTTGTTTCCTGGAAGCAGAGCCCAACCCCCACCTGACTCCCCCCTCCTGTCAGGGAGCTGGAGAGAGTGAGAAGGTCCCCCCTGAGCCTCCTTTTCTCCAGGCAGAGCCCCCTCAGCTCCTTCAGGTGCTTCTTATCAGACCTGTGCTCCAGACCCTTCCCCAGCAACTTCTTATAGCAGGACAGTCAGAGGAATGAATCCCAAAATATCATGGAAGATCTATACGTGCCTCCTAAGGTCTCTCTTCCACCTCCATGCTGTGTTGTCCCCCAGAGGAATCCCAGCGAGCTTGGGGGCAACATCTGGGTGATCTGTGTTGGTTATGTGATAACAACTTGTCTGCACACCCACGAAGCAACACTGAAAGACCACGGCAAGAGGAGAAGCCCAAATAACACCTTGCCCAGCTACTCCCAGGCCCATCACAGGAGGCCATCAGCCCATCAAAGGCACTTCTGTAGTCCAGGGGAGCACAGGGTACAGTGGGGACTCCCAAGGAACAAGCACCCTGGCCAGGTCCCCAGGGATGTCCTGACGCAACACAAGGTGTGAAACCCACTCCCATGAGCCACAGGGAGCAGCTCTCCTTTCTGACTGAGGAGAGCTGCTGCCGAGGGGTGCAGGGGAAGAGACATTGGGAGCAGAAAGAGATAGTCATGGGACATTTTAGGGATAAACCAAAGGTTTGAAGAGGAGGAGGGTAGGTGATCTGGGCAGGAACAAATATACAAAACTAGAGGTGTAAGGAGATAAAAAGGACTGATGATGTGTAAGTAGAGGCTGGGCAGCATGCCTTTGTGACCATGCCCTGTGCCTGATCATTGCACTGTCCTCCACTTATTTATATATGTATATATTTCTTTTTATATAGATAGATGTATTTATGTATGCAAATGCACGTACAGGGCACATACATTTGCTCTGTGTGTGTTTGTGCCTCCTGAGAGCACATTTTGAGCCTTGCTACAGGGAACATGGAGTTCCTGAAGCCTAACCTCTCTCAGACTGTTGGATCTAGCATGATGTATTTTCCTTTAACATCTGGCACAGACAACAAGAGACAGCTGGGCTCTGAGTGTTTCCAAAACAGCAGATCCAGTATTCCCAATAGAGGAAGGCAATAGATCCTTTTTGAAATGTGTTCTATCTGTCAGAATTATTTGCCAAACCTTTGAAATATTGTGAGGGAAAATCCTGGATTAACCAGGGTGATGGACTGAGAAATACATGCACAATATTGTGTATGTGAAGATTGGTGTGGAAATTGGCTTTGCAATGAGTTGGTTTCTTTTGAAAAACTGTTGGCCCACCACAGATCAAGTCCTAAGTACCTTGACTACAAAGCAGGTAGAGATCAGAGAGCTGAGGCCAGGTTCTCTGCAAACCGTGTGTTGGAAGCTGAGTTACAGAGGTACTAACAATTGCCAATGAGTGTCCTCAACTTACAGAAGAGTTTCTAATTTCACAAAGTTCACAAATAGAGTAATAGGGCTTCAGTTCACATAGGGACACTATAGGAGGGACGAAAGGTGCAAATTTCATCATTACCTTCCTTATAAAGGATTTTGTGGCTTTTGCCTTTTTCTGACCTCCCTTGTCTCTACACCCTACCTTTTAAATTCTTTCTTTACAATTAAACTTGGAGCTGTAAGTACTGCAAATGTGGGGATAGTGCCTGTGAGCACTGGCAACAACGTGCGGAGTGTAGCTTTGCAATTGCCCCACGGGGTGTACACACATGCTCTGGGAAGACATCCACAGGACCCAAGGGCATGGAGCTGCACCAATTGTGTCACTCTCAGGCTGAGAGTGATGTTATATTTTGCATGAGCATGTTATATCTTTCTCCAAAATCCTGAGCTTGCTATATTGCTGCTACAAGAGTATCCAAGAGTCCTTTCAAAATACTTCAGCTGGGAAGACCAGGAAGGGATCTAAAAAGAGTTGGTGCAGGCTCTTCCCCATTAAATGTAGAAGGAAAGGACATTATGGAGTTTTCTGTTTGTTTTGAAAACTAGAAAAGTATAGCACATTTCACAAATGCCACTCTTTTTGATACCCATCCTCCCAGCTATTTTCATAGCAAGGAGAGTAGCAGTCCCAGAGGGAGCTGGGTTCAGCCTGGCTCCACAGAGATGCCTTGGAGAGCAGCTTTGGACTGGATGGTTGTCCAAGTGGCCAGGAGAACGGCAGGGCCTTGGTCTCAGCCCCGTGACCTGAGCAGCTGTGCACTGGCTGCTGTCACACTGAAGGGAGAGGTGAGGCAGGTGTGGGTGGTGAAAGAGCAACAGGGAGAATCAATCCTGCTGTGTCAGAAGGTCACTTCTCTACATTGCCTTTACTGCCTACTTTGAAACAGTTCAAGCAAAGCACAACATTGATGTCCCAGACGTAGAATATATTTTACAAAAAACAGAGGAGTCTTTAACACCAGTCAAGGTCCTTCTGACACCCTGGTAATCCTTACTCAGTACACAACGATATCTGTTTTCATAACTTGCTTGCAGGTCCTACGGAGAAGGACAGCAAGGGTATAGGGGACAGTACCTGGGAGGCCTGTGAGGTTAATTAAGGAGAGTGAGGACACCAAGCCCGTTGAGGGCAGGACAGGAGGACTGTGCTGGGCCCTAATGCAATATATGTATAAATAGAGCTGCTGGACCAAGCTTCCCCCATAGCTGCTCATGGGATTTGCTTCAGATCAAGCCACTTTGGACACTCAGAGACGATCCCCAGGGACACTGTCTGCAGCAGGATTATCAGCCTGTCCTTGTCCAGGATCACTGCTCAAAACTGTCTTATATAACAACACAGACACAAACTTAGCTTCTTTAAGAAAGGTGATATACCTTCTCATATGGCTAAAATTCATTAAGGCAGTACCAGCTGGTTTTCCCACCTACCCACATATTTGGATTCTCTACAAGCTTTGTAGAATACAACTCCCCTTTATAAATGCTATTTTTCTCAGTATGTTATAATTATCACTGTGTTTCAAATTCTACTCATTATAAGCTTCTACTCTTTTTCCAGTACTGGTACCAGGTTTACTCGGCCATAATTCTCTAAAACACTTTAAAAATTAGCATTCTACTAGACAAATTCCAGATCTCCAAAAGCAAGGCAGCTTCAGTAAAAGTTCACACATCACAGCCAACAGTTCAGATGTTACATTCCCATGCATTTTTTTGAAATCTTGCGTAAGTGCCCTCTGGTCTTGGCCACTTTTAACTATTCATGTTGTCTACTTGGCAACAGGCAGAATGTACAACCCTCATCATTCAAGTACCTGAAAAATTCTGGCATGGAAGTCAAGCCATTTTTATCTCAACACTGGTTGGGTTTTTTTCTGCTGCTACTACGAAACATCCCAAATATGAAATATAATTTGCTCTTAAAGAAGGAGACAGTACAGGTATGGGACCAACTGTAAGTGGGAGCAAACAACCTGTATTATTTCATTTGCTCCTGCCTCTACTTCTGCTTTTGTTGCCAGAATGGCCTGGAGGAAAAAAAAGTGTTTTCTTGACTTCACTGTGGCAAGGTACAAAGGATGGCTTGGTAATGAATTGTTTTCTAGTTTGGTTGCCTCAGAAAGGGCATAAGGAAGTAGAAGGTCTGTCATTTAAGGGGAAATAGCCCCACAGTTCACAGGGTAATAAACAGTTCTTGCCAGGAACTTGCATAGAATATAGATTGCTGCCAACTTTGCAACCGCTGAAACAATCTGAAGATATGATCATATCCCTGCTTTTGCTGGGGAAAAAAAAGATAGAAAAATTAATTTAGGATAGAGATCTCCTTTCTCCTCAAATAGACAGTATATATCATTTTGCAGTAGTAGCTGAAAGGCATCTTCAAAGTCCATGTTTCAGTATTACAAGAGCAGCTTTCCTAGGCTGGGGGTAGGTGACAACTGTGAAAAAACCTTGCAAATATATTTTTAGAAAGGAATGCCTCGAAGATTATCATTAATTCTACTTGGCCTTGGTGCAGTGTCAAACTCATGTTCAGTGATGCAGAAAATCAGCGTGCAATACCAGACACTTTTGACAAGTTGTCTTAGTTTAACAAGATTACAATTTAGAAATTAAGAAACTTCAGGTGGAAGTGTGGAAAAGGAAAAGAACAGCTTTTTATTAATAAATCTGAATAAACAACAAATAGTGCAATCAAAAACTTTCAGAAGAAACAAAACAAAGTCCCAATTCCCCGGGGGATGGCGGGGGGGAGGAGGGCGAGGGGGGAGAAACCCGCGGCAACCCGGGGAGGGGGGCGGAACTGAAGGCAAAATGTCCCGGGAGCTCAAGAGATGCTCACAGCCACGTGTGCCCGCAGCTGCCGATGGCTTCACAGCCAGCGATGGAGTCCTTTGTCCCACAGGCAGTCCCGAAGGCAGAATACATCGCTCTGAGATGGGTCGCTCTCTGTCTCTTAGTCATCCTCCGCGAGGTGTCCCGTGGGACAAAAAAACTTCCTCTCACGAAAAGAAAAAGAGGTGGCCGAAAACGGGCTCCCCGCTGTGCCCGGTCGGCGGACAAAGCCAAAAACCTCCCAGTAAAAGACTCCCTCGCCGTGCCCCCGGCAGCCGCCCTTCCAGGGAACCTCCCCGTTCCCCGCTCCCGCGCAGATGCGGCTTCGCCCTGTTCCATCCCACCCGACGCCCCCATTTCGGAAGAAACAGATGGGGGGGAGGGAACTCTAGGGAAAAATTCCAACAACTCTTTTCAAACCTGTGACACAAGTTTAGATTATCTTTCTGTTCCCTTTATATAAACTATCTTTGTACTTTCATTAGAAAAGAGTATCATTTAAAGTCACGCTCAAAATATGATTTTTTAACACATATTTTCAAAGCTCAAAACGTTTGTTTCTATTAAATTCAGGAACCCTTACTGAGATCAAAAATGTGTTTGAAGATGCATCTCTCCGTGTATATGCAGGTTTTCTGGTAACACTGATCATTTGAGCTTAAAAATCACACTCTAACCTGAGAAGAGCAATGGAGAAATTCTTTCTCTTTTGTCCATGGAATAGTACACTGAAGACCAAAAAGCTTTCAATAAAACAGAACATTACCCAATTAATCTGTGGGCTTACCATGGCAATAAATCACAGTGGGTCATGTCACAGTTTTGCATCTTGTGAATGAACCAGTCCCCTACAACTTTGCAGACACATAATTTAAAGCACATGGAACAGTCTTTATCCCATAATGAACATTAATAATGTGTATGAGAGAATATCTTTGTGGCTTTCAGAGACCAATATGAACAGTGAAGGATATGGTCCAAACTTACAGAATTACTAATACAGATTAATGATTTTGAAGGCCAGGCAACTTTGCATCACAGAGGATGTAAGAGAAGACTCCTACATGAAGGCTAAAGCCACAACAAAAATTACATTTTCAGAAGCTTTGTAAATTGATGGGGGACAACAAGAAGATAGTTTCCCCTCTTCCCCTTTCATTCTTCCTGGTGTACTGCAATAAAAGCAACACAATATTAAGACAAAAGGTCTGAAAGGTGATGCTATTGGGAACAAATATGTATCTGCCTAAAGGCCCAGGGAAAGGGTTGTGGGTATGAAACATGGAAATAGGTACACTAGTTTAGACCTAGATGTCTATCTGTCCCCGAAGTGTCAGACAGTTGGAGACACAGAAGCTTCTCAGTTAGTGGTTCAGGGACTTGGTATGGCAGGCTGGCTTCCCTGGCCACTTGTACCAGAAAAATGATCTCTTCATGAGCATCCCATGGAAAAGATCCTGGGTAACAGCCATGGGATCAAAGCTATTTAGTGCTATGAACAGGTGTGGTGTGCATCCTGCACTAACTGCAAGGAACTGAAGATTCCTGCCAGACACACAGGACAGAGAAAACAAAGACTCTTCTATCCACAAAGAGCAAAGAATTCCTAAGATAATCAAATGCAAAAATTTGTGAGGTTGTGCTTGACATGCTATCTAACCTTTCAGCTCCTGAAACAGACTGACATTTATGTATCATATATTGTTTGACAAAGCCAGAATTATGAGAACTTGTGAAGATGTTTGTGATTGGCCAACCTTTGCAAATAGCAGAATTTACAGAATTTCACGAATAGCAGAATTTACAGAAACCCTGCAGATGAATCAGTTGGTACAACGCATGTTTAGAGACTGCCACAATAAATGTTGCCCTTTCCTTGACAGAGAAATTGCTGTAAAAAAATCCATACTCATGCTTTTGATAAATTCACATCTACATAGCATATGAAGTTCAAAAAAGGAAAGTGCTGAATCCTGCCCCTGGTATGGGGCAACCCTGGAAGTACGGACAGACTGGAAAGCAGTGCCAGGAAAGGGCCCTGAGGGTCCTGGTCAGTGGCCAGTCGGCCCTGAGTCAGCAGTGCCCTGGCATCCAGGAGGGTCAACCCTGTCCTGGGGGCATCAGGCCCAGCATGGCCAGCCGGGCCAGGGAGGGGATTGTCCCGCTCTGCTCTGCCCTGGGGCGGCCTCACCTCAACATTGGGGCAGTTTAGGGGGACACAATGGAAGGAAGAGATGGAGCCATTAGAGAGTGTCCAAAGGAAGGAAGGAGGATGGGGAAGGGCCTTGATTTGAAGGTGTGTGAGGACACTGAGGGCACTTGGTGTGTTCAGCAGGAGAAGAGGAGACTGAGGGGAAACCTCACTGCAGTTCCACCTTCCTGGGGAGGGGCAGAGGAGGGGCAGGGACTGAGCTCTGCTCTGGGGGGACCAGGGACAGCAGCCAGGGAATGGCCTGGAGCTGTGTCACGGCAGGCTCAGGTTGGATCTCAGCAAAAGGTTCTTCCCCCAGAGGCTGGTTGGACACTGCCCAGGCTCCCCAGGGCAGTGGGCACAGCCCCAAGGCTGCCAGAGCTCCAGGAGGGTTTGGCTGATCCTCTGGGGCACAGGGTGTGACTCTTGGGGATGGTCCTGTGCAGGGCTGAGGGTTGGACTCAATGATCATTGTGGGTCCCTCCAACTCAGCATATTCTGTGATTCTGTGATACATATATATGAAGTAAGTAGTATCAACAATACATTAAACAAGATAGACAATAGACCAGTCACATCAATATCTTATCTATATCTGCTCATCCACTACTTCTAGAACTTACCTTGTGTGTTTACCTGAATTAAAATGCGCTTTCCAGAATTTTCCTGATACTAATGTTTTCCAAGTCTTTACATGCAGCAGGTTTGGTTGATTGTTTTTTCATCTTAAACTTTGTAGGTTCAGCTTATCTAACTAGAAGTGAAAATTTTTACTTGACCACAAGAGATGTCTTTTATATTTTGTTTGCCCAAAGGAGACATTATTCCCCCACTCATACAATGGGAAGCAAGGTAGACATTGAGATCCCTGAGTCATTTAGCTCCTCAGTGCCTTACTGGGATGGCCCCAAAAGTTAGCAAGCTCAAGGGCACACATACAGCCTTTCCCTGTCTTTGGAGTTGTTCTTACAAGATAATGGGCCATTGGGTGATTACCAAGAGGGGAAACTTCTTTGGGAGCAACACTGATGCCCACTTATATCCAGGAACTTGGGAGCAATCTTAAAAGACAACTATATGCTCTGGAAAACAAAAAGAAGCAGCAAATGTGGATCTGTCTTATCTAGAAAATAATTTTCCTCCTGAGATTGCTTCCGAGTTTGTTCATTGCTCTGTAATATACCGTGTAAGGAGAGTACCCCAAAACATGACTTCCCACATTCTCTCAGCATCACCAGATTTGAATTTCATCAGGACATGAATGACTAACCCTGGGTCAGAAGAGATACTGAGAAGTGCTGGAAAACCCTGCTTATGCTCTGCCAACCAGTTACAGAGTCCCTCACAAGGAGAGTCCCAAGAACAAGGAGGCTGCTGATTTCTGGGGCCACAGTGGAGTGTACAGCCCAGGCTGTTCTGTGCCTCCAGACCCCAACTCAATGTCCTGTGGCCATTTTGGACAAATGTGTTCCTATTGGTTTATTCTCTTTCCTTGCAGGATTCTTCTGGTTTTCCTGCTCTAGTTTTCAGACAAGAGTGTACCTAAGACAAAGACAGAAGATACAGTGTGCCCTGAAGATGTCATGGACCTGTCCCTACCATTCTAGTTTGGTGGAAGCACTTATGTTTTATTTTCTGTATTCTAGAAGCATAATAAATAGTGTGCAGAGGTATAGGACTGCTTTACAGACAGTAAAGCAGTCCTGTGAGAGACAGTGCCAGACATCACTTTTGAAGAAAAGAGAATGAATTTTTGTCAAAACAACAGAAGAGGTTCTATTTAAAGATTCTTTGTGTGTGCTGGCAGCAATCACAACTCTGGGACTGCCATCACCTGTAAGGGTAGTTCCTTTTGGCTGGGGGAGAAATGCACAATCTGTGGCTTGATAGTATCCCTGAAACTCATCATCTGCACCCCCTCCAGTCCCTTGCTTCTCATGAGCCCAGGTCCTCTCCCAAACACTTGTGACTTCTGAGACATGCTGGAGGATTATCCTTACTGCTTCTCCTTCATTCCCCCATTCTTTTGGGGAAGCCATTCTCACTGACCCTTGCAGTCAGATGCCCTGTGTAGGTGCCATCCATTATGCCTTCTGGTACAACTTTCACCTGCTTTGAACTGTCATCCTGCTTTCATTTGCCATTGCACAGTTCTTACATAAAAGAGACACTGAATATGACTATGGCACTCAGGATTTTTCAGATATTTCAGATATATTACTTTCTCCACTGAATCTTTTTCAGACTGGAAAGTGACTAAGTGTACTTAGTCATTCCTCAGGTGGAGCTTATTCCATTCAAGTCATTTCCTTCGGCATGCCTCTTCTGAAATAACTTGTTTCACAGCCTGGCAAGCAAACACTAAATTGCAGAAGCTTAACTGATAACAATTTTCAGTAAATCTTGAAATATTGGGAAAACCCCAGTAGGCAGCTAGCAATTTAAAATTCTACAAATAATATGCATATTTGCAACACTTATAACAGTGTTGTAAATAATAGACTAATCATATTGATGTCGATTTGAGACAAACACTGGAATACTTGATATGACAAACTAAATCCAGTAATTTGCACTGTCTTTAAGGTAGCTTTAAACTGTGTTGATATTTATGAGTTTATATCATCATGGTCAGGCTTTGTGAATGAAGATTTGGGAAGGGCTCTACCCACATTTGCTTCAAGTGCGCTGGTGGCTAAAAAGGCCAATGCGAGACAGACAAGTCCGGTTGCAAAAGGCACAGCAGAAGGACTCCTTGGATGGTATCGACAAGACACGATTCTTTCTGCGTTGTCTTTTCGATGGTGATCCTGCGTGCGTTCTCAAAGGAAGCAACAGTGTTACAGACAGTGTGTCTCCAGACCTCCCGACTGGAGGCCAGAGTAGACCAGCGATGAAGATCAGTGTGGCCAAGGCTGAGATGTTGCTTCAGGGACCCTCTTCGGGGCTCCTCTCTTGTGGCAGCCAGTGGCAAGTTCACCATAGAGCACGATCTTAGGGAGGCGGTGGTTGGTCCTCCATCCTGGAGATGTGCCCTGCCCAGCGCAGTTGTGTTCTCAGCAACATGGCCTCAATACTCATAATTGCTGCCTGTTCTAGAACAGATGTATTATTCGCATAATCTGACCAGTGGATGTTTAGGATTGTAGGCCCATAGTAAGACCTTAAACCATCTTGTCCAGGAGTTGCTTTACGCTGACGATGACGCCCTTGTTGCTCACACAGAAGCAGCTCTGTAGCATTTAACATCCTGCATTGCTGAGGCTGCTGAGCTCTTTGGGCTGGAAGTCAGCTTAAAGAAGACAGAAATCTTCTATCAACTGGCACCTCAGGAAGTCTTCCATCATCCCCATATCACCATTGGTGAATCAGAGCTCAAATCAGTCCAGCAGTTTAATTACCTAGGCAGCCTCATCTCCTTGGATGGTAAGATTGACGGGGAGATAGACAACAGGTTAGCAAAGGCATATAGTACTTTTGGAAAGCTTCATAAAAGAGTTTGGCGAAATAAACACTTGAAGAAAAGTACAAAGACCAGTGTTTACAGAGTCATTGTGCTGTCTACTCTTTTATATGGGTCTGAATCATGGGTCATTTACCACCACCACCTGAGTTTATATACTTTCTTGTTAAAAGCATTAATAATAATAACACATATATCTGCTACTAATTTTCATTTGTATGTATTTTGGTAAGCTGGAACATCACAAGACTAGATCAGCACACACTACACAGATTCAAATTTGCTGAACTGATAGGTGTCAAAATGATTCTGAATGTATAGGGTCACCAGTGCCTTTGGAAAGAATTGGTTCTTCATTACATACTGTTTTACTGGGTTTTTTACCCAGGAGAAAATGCAAAATCACTTTAATTACAAAAGAATCAGATATAAAAGACTAGATAGTCTCTGACAAAGAGCAATCATGGTTCCAGTATACTTAAGCTAAAGAGCACATAATTAAAATGCAAATGTAAGTGCGTGTAGCAAATAATGAAGAACACAGTCTGTAACACAGATGTGGGGTACCAAAACCAGGTCTTGAGACTGTTAAAAAGTAAAAAGTGCCTTTAATTTTGGTGCTGCAACTGGCACAGCTAATTTGAATGTTTGATACCCAATGATTGGTAAGAGAAATACAATAACAATATTTCCTCCACATCCAAGTGTGTCATTGTCATTTCAGACAGGGTCTGTGCTCACACTCCAGGTCAGACTGTGAGAGACTGAAAACAACTCTGTTTTAAAAAGAAAAAGTAATAAAAACATTGAAAAACACACTAAAAAAGACTCAAGAAGCAAGAGAAAAGGCCTAAATAGGATGCATCTCAACATTCCAGGAATCCATTTTCTACAGCAGAATCCAATATAGATGCTTTTGCTTCCTATACAGTGTAGCTAAATCATAGGCACCATGATCATTTCCAAAACAAACTGCCAACAAGAACTGTGTAAATGCAGCAAGGACATTCCCCAGATCCAGCCAACACAAAGCGATGACAACAATGCGTCTGACATTTCATTCTCTTTCTGGGTCATTCCAGAAAGAGGTGGTTAGATTTCATGGTCTCTAATGTTTAAACAATTTTCTGACAAATGTTTCCTCTGCCTTTAAAATAAAGAAGAGGTAATGATGACAAATCTACTTTCCAACCTCATCTCCTGTACAAAATAATCTAATGGTAAGAGTATTTTCCTAAGCTGTGAGTGTCCTGAAATCAACTCTTAATGTTGCTTGAGGAATGCAGATCCCAAGCGCTCATTCCTGTAGCCATAGGGCTCTCATCCTCTGCATGGGCCCAGGTGGGAACAGCTAAACATTCTCAACATGCCTGCTAATGTCCAAGAAAAAAAAAAAAAGTACTCTCCAGGAGTGCTTAGGACACAGGATGACTTGGCAACCTACTGTTCAGCTCTACATCCTAAACCTTATTCAAAGGCCTCTATGTATATTTTATAGCAAGCATCTGCAGATTAAATATCAGAAATGGACCTCCCTGGTGGTGATTCTACAGAGCCATGGTTATCTCCGGCTTTCTCATATTTGTTCTAACTCATAACACTATGGAATCTTTTTCTTCATATCAAAGCAGCTTCAAGAGAAAGGGAGGAGAGATTCATTCTTTGCTTTCTTCAATTTAACTATCTTTTAATTAAAGTTGCAGGCTAAATTAATAATAATAAACATGAAATTATGCCCATGAGAAAAAATTAATCCCACACAGACTTTATACACAGAAATGGGGTCCAAGTTGACTATCACTGGTCAGAAGAAATCATACAGATAAAATAGCTCTTCCTCTCAAAATATTAAGCCAAGTACTGCTTGTCTGGGGAGATTCCTCCATTCCTGACAATGGAATTTCCTCCTCTACAATTATGACTTGTCAGGCAGCACATCCTGACTCAAAAGCCATCACCATGTCTAACAAGCGCATTTCTGTGAATGAAGTCTCCACCTGAACACCCCTAACCCAGGAAGCTGCTACACAGCTGTGCTCCAGTAAATGCTTGTCAAAAGCATAAGTCTCCCACACATGCTCCCAAAACCATTGCATCTCTGTGATGAGGGATGCTAAGTGACATTAGAACACATAGCCACATCCTCCAGCCACTCCAGCCCATTAAACCTGCCTGGCCACTGGTGCCCATGGACCCAGTGATTCTGCTCAGGCTGAGGGACACAGCTGTCTCTTCAGTGGGTTCAAACAGTAGCAAAGCTGAGCAAGTGCCCCAGAGACACACACAGACTTAGACACACACACACACACACACACACACACACACACACAGGACACTGACACAAGCAGCCAAAGAGACTGTCACAGCCAGATGCTGCCAACAGCACCTACATCACACAGGCGCAGATACATCCCCTCCTCCTCAGGGACTGGCAGACACAGGAGTCACCAGCACAGTCACACAGACCTACTCACCAGGTTCCCAAGCACATGCACATTTGCAGCTCCTTTAGGTCCAGCACAGCACCTCTGTCCTGGCTCAGACCTCAGCCCTCTAACCCACCTTCCAGTTACCTATTTGCCTGCTGGTCCAGCTTGATGCTTACACACACAAGCACCCACAGTCATCCGACAGGCACCTCCTATTCACAGATTCCCCTGGACACACCAGCACAGGCTCCCCACCTGCCCGATACCCCAGCTCAGGCCCAAGGCTCCCCTACTGACCAGATGGTCCAGCTTAAGGTTTGCTGGTGAGTGCACACATACACACCAGGACTCAGGAGGAACAGATGCTCACCACCCATTCCCAGCAGCCAGCACCAGGCACTTGGGGTTGTTAGTTCTGGTCCCATTCCAGCCACGGCATTAAACCCCTCATTCACCTCAGTGCTTCCCAGTAAACTGGTTTTAGTAACACACCCACACAACTGCCCAGAGGTTAAAGACCCCCACTTGATCCAGTAGCTGATGCTGAGACCTCTCTGGCTCCAGCAGTTAACACCACATGCCATGGAGGTCCCCAGCCTGGCTCCAGCAGATAGCACCCGTTTTTACTCACACATACTCAGAGGCCTCACCAGTAGCCGGCACTTAGTTGATGCATGCACATGCAGGACAGAGAGTGAGATCATATGAAGAGATAGTTAAAAAAAGATTTATTGATATGTAAGAAGACAGGGCAGACCATGTTGATCAGGTATAGTGCTCAGACAAGTACACTGACTGGCTCCTGTTTACACCCTTCCTGTTTACTCCTCTCTTCCTTCCTTTCTGCTCCCCCTTGTCCTGCACATCCCCTCAGGGTTTATACAGTTCTGTCAGTTCCTGTACCCACACCACCCCTGTCTGGGATCTCCCCTCGTTCACAGTTTTATCAGTGGTGAAGCCCAGTTGACCTTTCTGGAAGTGGCATCTGTAGTTTCCTGATAGCCTATCAGTTAGTGTTACTGGTGAAGTTTGTTTCTTCTTGTTGTCTCCATATTTGTTTTGACAGACCTGTTCTGTCTTTATACTTTGTTTAGCATTTCCCCTTTTACCTTAGTTTCCCTACAGACAAGGTCCCAGATCTGATAAGCTTGCTGAAATAAACATTTTTACACTCCCACATGCCTTCATCAAGCAGTGTGACAGACCAGGTTTGGTCCACATCACCTCCTTCCTTACCATTTGTGAGGCAGGTTTGTATTCCAGTATGTTCTCAGTTATGGCTTCCTCCCTTTCTTACTGTCCTTTGTGGTGTCAAAAACCAGCCCTTCACCAGACACTCTCCTTCTACATCCCCTTACAGAGCAAGTTACTGTGATTTGACATTGAGCTTGCTCCATGATATCCTCTGCAGGATGGGGGAGTGGCACAGAAGTCAGGCTCCTTCCTGAAGGCTGAGACCTTGAGCATGTCTGCAGTCCCCAGATATTGCAAACCTACAGGCCAGAACTACAAGTCTGTCTTGTGGTCCATAAGCTGGCAGTTGTCTCACTTTGTTCCAAATTCAAGGCTTGTCAGTGCCTCACACAGTGGTATAAAAATGGAATGAGAGAAAAATTTTCCCTCACTAAATCTTCCTCCTTCTCTATCAGTGTAGATAGACAGAGAGGATAGGATGGGAACCGTTAAAATTATATCTGTAAAAAAATAATGGTGTACAATTAGAAAAACCCCATTCTGCTGGTTAAAGCAACCTCTGGCAGTGTGGACCCAAGTGTTGCCTTACTTGGCATTATCAAAGCTGTCTTTGGTGCCTCCATCCTCTGTCCTGGCACAGAGCAATGTGAAAAGAACAGGTCATGCAGCTGACTCAATACAACCTAAAACCAATCCTGTGTCTGAGTAATTAGCAGAGAGATCAGAGCTTCAACACGTTTACAACTAAAGAGTAAATTATTATTGACCAAAAATAGAGCACTCTAATGCTGCGTGGGCAGGAGGTTACATATAAAGAGCCACAGCTGAAGGCAGCTTTATCATTTGTTACCTCAGCATCTCAGGGTAAGTCCCATCCGCTTGCTTCATACTCTGACCATATCTCTAGAGCTCCACAAAGACATGGAATATGTAGGGGGATTTTCTTCTCATTCTTCACCTCTAACATTCCAGGTCATGCTTTTCATGCCATGTCAAGGTTATAAAACCCAAACCACTCCAGTGTGGCGGCACAAGCAGAAGCAGAAGAACCATAGCATGCCATTTCTTGGAAGGGCCTTCTAGACAAACTTTGAAAGTCCTATGAAAGGCACAGGAAAACTAACTCTGAAGGCAGATGAAATTGACTGGGATTATATATGTAAAGTAGTCATTCTTTTCCTGGACATTAGATTTGTTTTTAGCAGCTCACAGTTATGTGGGGAGGAAAATAAGATTTTTTGTGGGATTTTGCTCCAGCTAAGGAGCTGTAGGGTTCTGTGTGCAGTTCAGCTGTCTGGAGAGACTACAGAGGGTGTAGAAATGTTTGATACAGCATACGCTTAAGACTACAGACTGGTTTTGATGTAACTCTCTCTGTCCTTTCTTTAACCATTCCACACAGGTACTGAGGCATATTTCCTCGTGGGCTCTCTGAAGGTAAGGGTTTAACAAATAACACATACCTTTGCTAATTGATCCTGAGCAATGAGTGAAGCTCACCCAGACAACGGCAAGAGCAGGTGCAAAAGAGAGTGACATAGAACCACGGTCACTGAAAAGATTACATGTTATTTTAATCAATATATTCACAGTTCTAGGTAGGAATACTCCATTTATTGGGAAAGAAAAGTTACAGATGGTCAAGCTTAGCCAAGAGGGCATGGGAGACAGAGACAGCAATATCTTCTTGCATTCTGGGATTTATAGATGATTAAAATTCATCCCCTTCCCTCTACACAACAGCTGGAAGCCTGAAACTGGGGCTGTGTTCAAAGAGGAGGCTCAAAGTACAATTCAAGTGTTAGTTGCCTCTGAGGGAAGATCTAGAACATTATTTACTGATTTTGACTTATCATGCAAGCACCAAACCAGAACAAAGTTCAGAATTATCTTGTCTCCTTCCTGATAGACAGATCCATTTATGTCGAAAGAGTAACCTTTACAGAGAACTTAGTATGCCCATTTCCTTCTAGGTTTCCTGGGGAAGATTAGTAACTTGGTGACAGGGAGAGTTCAGCAGAGCACAGAAGGAACCCTCCACACAAGTGCGTTCTATCCTAAAACCAAAAAGTGTTCACTGAAATTGGAGCTGAAAGGGATGGAGTATGCATTATTCTCCCAGAGAATGCCACCTTCTCTGTTCAGGAGAAAGATTAAATTTTACACTATCTCTTGTCAAAGACATTCAGTAGTTTAACAGACTGTGCCCCTTGAGGAATTTTCTGATAATGTATTGGCATTTTCTGATGCTTTGCTTCACCTTTGCATGGACATTGTGAAATGACTTCTCTCTCTCTTTCATGTTGCTTTCCTTGAGCCCCTCAGAGGCAGGCTCAAATAGGCAAAGACTCTGGACTCTGTATACATAGAATAATACTTCCAAAGTAAGCTAAAGTTTCTGGATTTTGTGCTTTGAAATTCCTAGATGCTAAAAGCTCTTGTGAGAGGCAGTCCCTCAAAGTCATTGCAGGGTGTAGATCCATAGCAGATAGCTTTTGCTGAGAGAGATCAACACTTCTACAACATGTCCAGAAGTAGCATTACAAATGCCTTCATATTCCTTTCATCATTTTCTTACACATAAAACCACTCCATGTTGACAGTTTCAGTACTGTAATGCGATGCCAACACGTCAGAGTTGTTCAATTCTATCCTTTTTCTTCTTTAGTCTCACAGTGCATCAGACAGCATATGAAGTAGCAGGAGTTTGGAATTTTTGTATTACTTTTTTTCTAGCCTGTATATTAGACTGCTTATGCTTCTGTTTAAGCTAGTTCCTGCCCACATTATTTCTGTTTTTGCTATTTCTAGTTTTTTACTAGGTATTTAAAAAAAGGTAAAATAAAACTGACCATAAAGCAGTTTTTGAAATATTTCTACTAGACAAATCCATGATAATGTCTGACACATATTGGTACACATTAATTATCTTTTAGTGATTCATAACTAATATTAGTCTATATAATATGTTAAAACTAAAAGGTACTTTGTAATTTAAATTCTTTGAAATGTCATATCACATATTTACCTAGATATTGTGTTAATTACCTAATACTATGTTATGATTATTGCTAATTATAACTAATTATTATTGTAATATATGATATTCCTTTATTGGCTAATTTTGCAACAGATCTGAAAAAATGTTTTATATTTCGTATATATGATAAACAGGTTTGTCTTTCTAGATTGGCAATGACTGATCTTCACAATTTGTTCCTGCTTGGTATAGACAGAAACCAGTTGAATTTCCCCTGAGTGGTATTACAACATAAAAACCAGAAGGGTGTTAGGAATATCTCCACTTGGAAATCTCGTGTGAGAGACAATCTGTGCAACTTACAGATCTTACTTGCATCTAAATTTTTAGATGTCTAATGAAACAATCTCAGTGGCCCTGTGTGTGTGGCTTTGAGAAGGATGTGGCTGTGCAGCTTTCTGAGTAGCAGATGAAGATAGAACAGGCCAGCTCTTGAAGACTTCTAGCTTGATATTCTCTCTGCCCTCTCTTGGGCACACAGGCATCCCATCTAAGGGGGATGTCTCCAAAGATAATACACCTCTGTCTACAAAAGGAACTTTCTTTATTAGCACTTCTTCAGCAGATACTTAAAACTGAGGCAGAAGTTAAGTGCCTGATTAGCCCTCCTCTGTCTATTAGTCACTCAGCATGACTGGATAAATATAAATTACAAATGCACAGGCACTGATGCTTTTCTGTATTCTTCCAGAGCAACTGCAGCCATGAGCTCGGATGCAGAGATGGCAGTCTTTGGAGAAGCTGCTCCCTATTTACGGAAGTCGGAGAAGGAGAGAATTGAAGCCCAGAACCGCCCATTTGATGCTAAGACAGCCTGTTTTGTAGTGGATGATAAGCAAATGTATGTGAAAGCTACCATACAGAGCAGAGAAGGTGGCAAAGTCACAGTTAAAACATGTGATGACACGGTAAGTGATACCAACAGTAACTCATACGTGATCATTCAGTTGAGGTACTTCCCTGTTTCAGATTTCTCCTCCTCTTGTTCCCTTCTATTTTTGTCAGACTGTGACTGTAAAGGATGATGAAGTCTTTCCCATGAACCCTCCCAAATTTGATAAAATCGAGGACATGGCCATGATGACCCACCTCCACGAACCCGCTGTGCTGTACAACCTCAAAGAGCGTTACGCAGCCTGGATGATCTACGTAAGTGGCAGCAGCAGCTTCCTCTGGGCAGCTGGAGGAACTGCTCTGCCAGGCCCAGGGGAAGCCAACGTGCTGTGTCCCTTCCTCGCAGACCTACTCGGGTCTCTTCTGCGTCACTGTCAACCCCTACAAGTGGCTGCCCGTGTACAACCCGGAGGTGGTGACTGGCTACCGAGGCAAGAAGCGCCAGGAGGCCCCTCCACACATCTTCTCCATCTCTGACAATGCCTATCAGTTCATGCTGACTGGTGAGTCTTTTGGCAAGAGTGGAAAAACCTGATATGCATTTGGTCAAGGAACACTTGATATTTTAGGCCTCTTAGAGTCTACTCAGTGGTCCCATAGTCCTCCAACACAACTCAAGATCAGACTGCCTGTGACATCTTAAGGACCTCTGAGCTGTCAGATAATGAAGGAAAAGCAGTAGCTGGCTGTATGGCTTTGTGCCACCTCTCCTTGTAAGGAACATAAAGAAATGGTAAAGAAGAAACACAGCAAACAATTTGATTTCAAGTAAATAAGCCAAGGTCTATATATAAAAAAACCAAAGATTAAGTGGGAAGCCTTATAAACAATCATTGCTTGAAGTTAAATGTTGAGCTGCTTCACCTTTTCTGAACAAAAAGAAATCCAGATGCACATTAATGCAGAATTTACCTTACCATGTAACAAAGTGATAAATACAGATACAATATAGTTCTTTCCCTTGAAGTGAGTTAGTTGTACCAGAGGAACAGAAGCCCTCCACATCTCATTTGAACAGCTCTTTCTGCGATTTTGATTTCAGATCATCACAACCAGTCAGTCCTTATCACGTGAGTATATTTTGGTATGAGTGACAGAGTTGACAGAAAAGTGAAAATATTTCCTGTAATAATTAATATTTTTACTTCAACAGCGGAGAATCCGGTGCCGGGAAGACTGTGAACACAAAGCGTGTCATCCAGTACTTTGCAACAATTGCAGTTACTGGTGAGAAGAAGAAAGATCCACAGCCCGGCAAAATGCAGGTATGACATCAGCTCCCCCTTCTAGCATTTGCCCACACTGTGCCCACAGGCAAAAAGTACCAATGTGTATTTTGGGGCTGCAGGACTGTCAAAAGCCAGAAAGTGTGTGCAGCTTAGTCAGGATGCACAGCCTGAGCATACCTACGCTTGCTTACCCCTGCTACCCAACCTCCATCCCTCTGAACTCTACTTATAAGATCATTTTGTCAACGTAGGAAAGGCCAAAGCCTCAGTTTCTCTCCAGTCTCCATTTACACACAGGAGTCTTCACCAGGGAGAGAAAGACAATGTTAGACAGCAACTTTCGCTGTGCGCTGTCCATCTATGTACCTACCCATCAGCATCCTCTGAGATCAGCCACATCCACAGCACTTGAGTGGCTGCAGGTGTAGAGAGAGCAGTCAGTTCCCACTGACACATAGTTGTGTCATTCCTGGGCCTTGGTTCATTTCTTTTGACAAGGGAAGTACAGGAACTCTGGACTCCAGAGTGATTGTGCTGAAGTTAAGAATCATTTCAATTGCATCAGGTGGTAGTTTCCACAGTCTTGTTTTCCTGCCTGCGGTCAATGGAACAGCCCTGAAGGGCAGCATAAGAAAAGGGACAGATTTGGGACAGCTGGGACTACTTGCCTGACAGTTAGAAAGTAACCTCAGAAAGAACCCTTGCAAGAAAGCAAGCACAGCTGCTGCAATCTGAGCCCACTGGTACATTTGCAAGGCTTCATTCCCCCGCACCGAGCAAGTAACAAACACCCTTATGGCACAAGTGTATGACCCCACAGCCTGTGAGATGGTATGTGCATCAAAGGGGGTGACACGTGTCAGCACATTATTTGAGTACCCAAGGGCATAGCGGAACTTAAGGAGATTCCAAGGCTGAATGTTCTTTTCGCACTCAAAGACAGGTGTCTGTGATTGATGGGTTGTTATGGCCAAGGCAAGTTCATCACAAGAAGTCTTTCCATCAGCAGCATGTTAGAATCTCCTGGGCTCAGCTTTCATCAGCTGCTCACTATGCCAGGACTGATCTCAGAAAAGCTTTGAGACAGCTGAGAGATGTGCAGACCATGTCTGATATAAGGAATATCACCTAGCTCTCAGACTGACAGCAACCTGTTCTGTCCTCTTCTGAGTTAATTCACAGAATACTCTATTATTTTTTAGTATTCCAATCTCGGTGACAATAGTACGTTCCTCTTCATAAGAACATTAAACAAAACACTCAGGTTATTGTTCTTTGTAGCCCAGCATTCTATCACAGATAGAGGCTGAAATCAGATGCTGGGCAGGGGTATAGGAATAAGGGATGCATGTAACAGCATTTCCCCAGAATACTGCCTCAGCCTCCAGCATATCATCACACAGGACTCCAGAATGAAATTGTGTAAAGAATTGCCATGTCTTCTTCCATGCTGTTATCCACTTACAATTCTCCCATGGTAGTTCCCTGGTTAACAGCTGTGAACTAAAAAGAGGTTTGATGTTGGTGTAGTCATCTGCACTGACACACATCTCTCCTCTCCCTCTCCCTCTCCCGAGAAAGTTCACTTAGAAAGCTGAAATTAACTCTATGGATTTAGGATTTTTTTATCGGGGAAAAAAAAAGATACAGAGCTTCATATTCTACTGTGTTGCCTTAATTCTATAGTTCCCATCTTCACGGTGAACTAACAAAAACTAATTTAAACCTGCTGTGCCATCTGCAGACAGTGCTGAGAATGGCACTCCCTCTCCACTGCAACTTGTTCAAGGCTGCACTGAGCAGTACACTCACAAAGATGCAGTAACTGCAGCAGTGCCTCTTTCATCTGGATAAAAACCGATTTATCTTTTTTTTCCTCATTCTTTTTTTCCATATGTTTCAGAAATTATCCCTGGCAACACTTTCATGCTGTGACTATGTAGGATCAATCATGACTTTGCTAGAGACACTCTAGTGCCTGTGGCACTAATGCCTGTAGCAATAGTGTGACTAAGCACACCAGTGACTCTGCTTCCTGGACTGTATCTCACAAAAAAGGAGAGACATAATGTCACAGAAGCTTTTTTTTTCCACCCATATTTTTGCAGTTAGCAAAGAGAGATACAATAGAGTATCAAAACTTTACATATTGAACATTCCTTCAGAAGTAACACGGGGAGGGGGGGGGGCGGAATCAAAGAGTCCCTGTTCTCTACTTATCTAAGTTTGGTGTTTGAGTGTCAGGCTTTGTCCATATCTCACTGTTTTCAAAGCATTCTGAGATATGTATTGCTGCATCCTGAAAGGCTGCTGTTGTTTGAATGCAATTGCAAAACTTCACATTCTCCTTGGTAGATGCTTCCTACCAAAGGATGTACCTCTTTCTGTGTGTCCTGGGCTCAAATAACCTTAAAAAAAATTTCCAGAATCTTCACATTTTCTTTAGCTGTCATGGCCCTGAGCTGCACTGCAGTGACTCTGTATGTGATATCCAACATCTGATATCAGGTACAAGAAGCAAATAAAACACAGATCTTTCTTTCAGCAGTCTTTACTTTGAAACCAATGGCAATATTCACGAGTGTTGGCTGATGAGTGCTTAAAAACTCTGCTAATTTTTAGGTTAAAATCACATGTGATATGTAAAAATTATCTGTTTGTAATATCTCTTTTGCAATATTCGTTATTAACCAGTAGTAAAGTTGGTAAGAAGCATTTTGTCCTGTAACTAGGGAACTCTGGAGGATCAGATCATCCAGGCCAACCCACTGTTGGAGGCTTTTGGCAATGCCAAGACTGTGAGGAATGACAACTCCTCACGCTTTGTGAGTTCATTTCAGATTTGTTGGAATACAGATATTTAATACAAGTCTCATTCCTTGGTTGTCATAACCAATGGGTTGATCTGCACTGCTTCATAGGGAAAATTCATCCGGATTCACTTTGGAGCAACTGGCAAGCTGGCCTCTGCGGATATTGAAACCTGTGAGTTCAAGCAAGTCAGTGCAAGCAGAACTTGTGCACTTACAATCTCAAATTTATCAGGAGACTAATGGCACTTCTCTTTTGGTTAGATCTCCTGGAGAAATCCAGAGTGACTTTTCAGCTGGCCAGTGAAAGGAGCTACCATATTTTTTACCAGATAATGTCCAACAAGAAGCCAGAGCTCATTGGTGAGTGCTAGCAGTGCTGGACATGGCTCAGTGAGTGCTTTCTCTTTCTACTGTGACCTGCCCCAGTTCCACTAAAGGTGCCCATATCCCTGCAGATCTCCTCCTTATCTCCACCAACCCCTATGACTTCCCCTACGTGAGCCAAGGAGAAATCACAGTTGCCAGTATTGACGACAGTGAGGAGCTGCTGGCAACAGATGTGAGTTCAGCCAAGCACCCTCCACCAGCACAGCAGCCAGGCAGGCCTGGCCAGCTGGGGCCCAGTGCCTACATCCCAGTGCTGTGGGACTGGGATGGTGCTGGACGCTCGGTGTGGGCAGGGAGAGAAACCCCACCTGTGCATCAGCCTTTGTGCTTTCCCAATTTGCCCATTGCCTCTGCAGAGAGCCGCGGACATCCTGGGCTTCAGCCCCGATGAGAAGGTGGGGATGTACAAGCTGACAGGGGCTGTCATGCACTATGGGAACATGAAATTCAAGCAGAAGCAGCGGGAGGAGCAGGCAGAACCAGACAGCACAGAAGGTAGAGCTGACTGCAGAGTTTGCTTGTGACCTGCTCCAGGAGAGAGCTAGTAACACAGTCCCATAAAGTGCCCAACACTTTGAAAGATATTTTCCCTTCCAGAAACTAGTTTTTTTAGGTTTATTGCAAGTTCCACAAAGTCAATGATTTAATTTATCCTCTACAAGGAAACAGAGAGACATAAAGCGTAAGCATTGCTGCAGGCTTCCAGGCATGGAACAGGAGTGATCTGCAGCTTATACACTGCCTTTGGAGCAGGGAGAATATTCTCCATTGGACTGGAGAGGAGCTTCTCTTGACAATAGGTGCATTTGAGTAGTGCCAAAAGTAGACTTCTTGTGACAGAAACATCCCAGCAGACCACAACACCTTTCTTTGTCTCTTTTGAATGCATTTGCTGTCTCTAATCCTAGTGGCTGACAAAGCTGCCTACCTGATGGGTCTGAATTCTGCTGATTTGCTCAAGGCTTTATGCTATCCCAGGGTGAAAGTCGGGAATGAATATGTAACTAAAGGGCAAAATGTCCAACAGGTACATAAACACCTGATCGGTTTCTCAATTTCTTCACACAGTTCTTTCAACTTCAAAGCTAACTCAACATTTGTAACTGCCATGGCTGCACTTCTTACAGGTGTACAACTCAGTGGGTGCATTGGCTAAATCAGTCTATGAGAAGATGTTCCTGTGGATGGTTGTTCGCATTAACCAACAGCTGGATACGAAGCAGCCCAGGCAGCACTTCATTGGTGTCCTGGACATTGCTGGCTTTGAAATTTTTGATGTGAGTTACCCTAGGTACCCTTGCCTATTGAGGACTGCTTGAAACTAACTGGCTTTTCTTTATATTTTGAATTTGCAGTTCAACAGCCTGGAGCAGCTGTGCATCAACTTCACCAATGAGAAACTGCAACAGTTCTTCAACCACCACATGTTCGTGCTGGAGCAGGAGGAGTACAAGAAGGAGGGAATTGAGTGGGAGTTCATTGACTTTGGGATGGACCTGGCTGCCTGCATTGAGCTCATTGAGAAGGTAGAAGTAATCTTTTCATTGTAGGAGAACACACTTCTTTTATGATCATTGCTGGGTTGGAAGGAAGAGGGGCTACACAATGTTAATTTGGAGCCTTTAATGACTGCCTTTAACAGTAAGGTGAACCTCAACCCTTACTCCTTGCAATAATGGCTCCCCTCCCCAACCCTTATTTGCTTCATGTATTCATGTTTCTCCCAGCCCATGGGTATCTTCTCCATCCTGGAAGAGGAGTGCATGTTCCCCAAGGCAACTGACACCTCTTTCAAGAACAAGCTCTATGACCAGCACCTGGGCAAGTCCAACAACTTCCAGAAGCCCAAACCTGCCAAAGGCAAGGCTGAGGCCCACTTCTCCCTGGTGCACTACGCTGGCACAGTGGACTACAACATCTGTGGCTGGCTTGACAAGAACAAGGACCCCCTGAACGAAACGGTGGTGGGGCTGTATCAGAAATCATCCTTGAAGCTGCTGTCTTTCCTTTTTTCTAATTATGCTGGTGCAGAAACAGGTAAGTGATTTTTCAGTGATGACCAATAAGGGAAGAATCAACTAAAGTCTTCTCTCTTGATATACCATAGGCTACCATCCCCTAATGTGACCTTGTTCTGGTGTCTATCCAAATATGCCAACACTAAGACACCAGCTGTGCTGCAGAGAAGTAAAGTGTAGCAAGTCCGACGCCAAGTGACAGGAGGTGTATGTTTCCTGACTGCATTGTGAATCACATCATGTTTACCCAGCCACTAGACAGGTGCAAAATACATGTGCAGAGTGCAAGCACTTTATAGTCTTTGGAGACAGAGTTTTGTTTCTTGAGGTGAGCTGGAAGAACTAAAAGGAGACCATGGAACTATTTCATATCCAGTTGAGCAGTCCTGGTTTTGCAAGGGAAAATGAGAGACAGGGAATATAATTTAGAAGTTCTCTATGGGCATAAGAAAGCAGTCCAATATCTTGCCTTTTTTTTTTGTTTTAGAAGACTATCAAGTCGGACAGTCAGTAAGCATTACCAAAAATGGCCACCCAGATTTCTACAACAAAATCCCAATATTCTGGCAGCCTGGATGCTGAGCAAAAAGTCAGGCACAGGTACAGCAGGGTTTGAGACTCAAGACAACAGTGCATGGAGGCTTCCCTGGGGACAGCTTGGCTGACATATAGTGTGCCTGAGCGAGCCCCTAGGGGATACTGGGGACGAGTCAGCTCTGAACCTTGCAGGTACCATCAGTATCAGGAAGACAAGAACATAGGTTGTACAGATAAAATTTTGGATAAGGTGTGAAATTCAGAGCAGAAAGATTCCATTAAATCTCAATTTAATTGGCTTCAAGGGTGTAGCAAATATGAGATGCTTGGACTTGAATTGCTGAGACTTGGACTTGAATTCCTGAGACTATAATTTGCTTCCCATCTCGGGTCTGCCATAACTCACAATAGAACTGTATTCTTCACCTGGAACATTGGATTAGCAGATTTTTCTAAAGAAGACTTCACTGCACTAATAAATGAATGTCCACTGCTGAGTCACATTCTTGTGGTCTTTCACCTAATCAAAAAAAAATTTAAAAATGGGGCTATGGGTAATAGTAAAAGCAATGTGACTAGTAGCACAGAGTACACTGTTAGAAAACTTATGTCAGGCCGCACTGTTCCATACCAGCAAAGCCATATACACTGTGGTGCAACATAAATCTTACATTGAAATCTAATACACCATACACTGATCAACAACTAGCTAGCACTGGTTCACTAAACTCTCATGTAGCAATGTTTCAGTATTTAAAATTAGAGTATTTTATCAGCCTATGGCCAAAGACAGAAAGGTGAGGCCTACAAAACATGCTGCTAATTCTAACTGTTCACCTCCCATCTACTTCTTCCAAGGTGATACTGCTGGTGGTGGCAAGAAAGGTGCTAAGAAGAAAGGAGGTTCTTTCCAGACAGTGTCTGCTGTGTTCAGAGTATGTGAATTTCCTTTTATATGAGCCATGATTCCACAAAATGATCTGAGGGCTAGAACATCTGTCCTTTAAAGAAAGCTGAGAGTTGGGGTTGCTCAGCCTGGGGAAGAGAAGATTCCAGGGACACTTTATTCTGGATTTTCAACATATAATGGAGCTTATCAGAATGACAGAGAAAGACTTTTTTCCAGGGGCTGTAGTGGCAGAACAAAAGGCAATGATTTTAAACTGGAAGAGGATAAGTTTAAATTGGATAGAAGGAAGATATTTTTTTTACTATCAGGGTGGTAAGGCACTGGTACAGGGTGCCCAGAGAAGCTGTGGCTGCCCCTGGATCCCTGGAAGTGTCCAAGGCCAGGTTGGATGGGGTTTGGAACAACCTCGGATAGTGGACAATGTCCCTGCCTAGGACAGTGATGTTGGTCTTGATGACCTTCAAAGGCCCCTTCCAATCCAAACCATTCTGTGATGCTATAACTCCTTGACATTTGAATAAGAATGCAAAAGCTCTGTAGCTTGAAGCTGAAACCCTTGTTTTGTGCTATCACAGGAAAATCTAAACAAGTTGATGACTAACCTGAGAAGCACCCATCCTCATTTTGTGCGTTGCCTGATTCCTAATGAGACCAAGACACCTGGTAAGTCCATCATTATACTCTGAAATGTGGGACTGATGGGAAATAGCCTGGTTAGCTTCCAAATCAACTTCTGAACAGCTTCCTTTGCATGTGAAGTCCTTGTGGGGGTTGGCCTGTGAGACAGTAACCAATGGAACTTTCTTGTGTTGTCTACTGTGACTGTAAAATTTTGGTCCACAACACTTAGCCATCTTTACTAGTGTGTGTACAGAACTGAAGGTGATAAAGATGGGCTTGATTACAACTGATAAAATTGTCTATTGTGGGTAACAGTGTTAGAAAATCCCTAACAAATGCCTAGTTTAAGGGACCACTGTATCATTCAGAACTGTTGGGTTCAGCCCAAGACCACTTAACAGTTCCTAATTATCCAGTGTTAGGATCTGATTCACTGAACAGGAGAACTGTCAAAGAAATCATATGTCATTTGTAGAATTCCATGTACAAGCTGCTGTGTGCTGCTAGCACTTGGAAAGCATTTTGATATAAAGTTATTTTTTTTTTAACTCACAAATAATTTAGTTTCTGAGAATAGTCAAGTTTGGGAGTATTGTCATGTGGTTCAATAAATTGAAGTACTTGCAAAGAGTTTGCCAGGGTGAGTTATAGGAGCCTAACCATTATGAGACCTGATAGTGTTAGAATGATAAGGTAGACACTGTTAGAATGTAGTGGATGCAACAGGAGTAGCCCGAAACAGGAGCTTAGCATCTGCTCAGGAAACAAAAAATGAATTTGAGAATATCTACCTTTCTTGTTTATGTCTCTCTTTGTAACCCTGAACACCACAAGCAGGTTTAAGCAACACACATGTGTAACATTCACATTTCAGATATTCATACAAACTCAGTGGAGAGAAGCTGGCCTTTTAAATTGGCATTTTAAAGTATGACTCATCTGGCTGCTTATATACATCTATCTTAGGATGAGATGAATCACATTCTAGAAGAAACTGTTTCACTCCACTGACAACAAATGAGCCCTAATGGAAACGTCCACACTTCATATCCAAAAGTGAAGAAAGAGGAATCCCACTAGGGTCTTGACGGGCAAGAAGGTGCAAGGAGGGAATTAAGGAAACCAACTACAATAGAAAAGCATATTTGAATGGATGATGGTGCCAGATATATCTATCATTTTAATGTTGGGTTGGTTGTTTTGACAGATGTGACTCAAAGGGAATCTTGACTTTTGCCTTTTAAAAGAAAAGTAGTACTATCTGATTCAAATTAGGGATGGTGACATGAAGGAAAGAAAACTGGACATCTTCTGATTTTTGCCTGTTTTTAGTCTGCTTATGATTGACTTCTCTAACAGCTTCTTTGGGTAAAACTTTATTGATTACACAGAAAAGATAAAGTTAAGTGTATGGACCATTCTGTAATAATGAAGCTGGTGGGAATTTCTACATAACAAAGTGATTCTGAGAGTTTATTCTGCCAGTTGTACTTTGTAATACACTTGATTATTATATTCAATAGATCTTTTAGCAGAAGGAACTTTATTCCATTTTTAAAGTCCACAGAAGGACTAAGAGCTTTAAGTAACCTATTTCTCCACTCCTGTGTGGGAATCTAGCTGTAAAATCTTAAAGAACATGAAGAGCCAATTGTCCGGAGGGCACTACACTACGCGGTGCCATCTTTGCCTACATCCAGTGAGAAGGCTGATGCTGCTGAAGATTTTTCAGCTGGTCTCCTAAAGCACTGTCATACCATTTTTAAAAAATGTGGCCTTATGCTTTTACACAGGCACTGGTAGCCCTCACATTCTTAGTAAAGTTCAGTGAAGCAACTCTCTGCAACTTATATGAATTGAAGGCATGTTCTGTCTGCACTTCCTGCATCTTTAACCAAGAGCTGCTTGAATTTTATTAAAAAAAAAAAGAAAGGTCATTCTGGAATGCTAATACGTATGAAGATTTTTTGGAAGCAAAAGGGAATTATGATGGATGTATTTTGTTTAAGGTCAAATGGACCATTATCTGGTGATGCATCAGCTGCGGTGCAATGGGGTTCTAGAAGGCATCCGAATTTGCAGGAAGGGTTTTCCAAGCAGAATCCTTTATGCGGACTTTAAGCAACGGTAGGTCTTCAGTTATTACTGCCTGTTAAGATAAGGCCTGAGTAAACACACAGCTCAGGTGACATGATAGGAGAGACACCCTCTGAATCAGACTAGATCAGTGGCATTGGAGGGAACCAAGTTGTTAATACTGTCAGAGGTCACTCCAGCGTTTCCCTCTCTGACCAGACTAGAGATTTCTTGATACGTCAGAACCAGTAGAATTTCTAAACTGAAGGCAATGCCCTATGATTCAAAGAGATGCAAAACAATTGCAGTGTAAAGAATAAAGTGCCATTATAGGCTGCTCTTTGAAGTCTCACAGAATGCAGATACAATATCAATACATGTCAGTGTAGCCTCCTCTCACCCCACTGACTGAGCATTCAGAAACCCAAGGCTTTGCCGGTGCTGTGTCCCTGGCCTGCATCCCGTGCCTTGTTTTCCTCGTCTTTAAAATGGAGACAACTAAACAGGTTCGTGTGGGCTCAGTTGCTATAAAGTGCTAAATCAGAACTGACTGCTGTTATAATTAAATGTAACAGTAGAATCTTCTATGCTGCACTGGTGTGAAAAGGACCCAAGATCTCTCTGAAAATGCCCTCACCCTGATATTTAGTAAGGGATTAGCTGGTCTCAACTGTCAAATCTCAATTTGATGTGATAAATGAAGGAATCTATCCATAATGGCTGTGGTCCAGAATGACAAAGTACTTTAGGAATGACAATGGAAGCCTAAAATGGAGAATAAACTCACCGCACTATTATCCTTGTCGTGATTTTACATATTTTTTCAAGGTAGACTTGAGAATAAGTGCTCCCATGTACAGTCACAAATCCATACTGATGTATCTGAGAAACCCCTTTAAAAGGATTAGGTGGTCCTGTCTATGACACAGGATTACCTTAATCATTAAGTTACCTTGCAAAATGCTAAGACTGCTGTTAGCATTTAGAAAACAATACTGTGTCATTTTCAGTCCACTCAAGGATTCATTGGTACAACTGTAGAGGCTGTGAGATGTGCAAATCTGCATTCTCTTTGCAATATAGTTGATTTTTGTCAGTAATTTTAATTCATCTTCAACTCTAATTTGAGTAGCATTCCTCTGATTAATAAAACAAGTTGAGAAGAGGTTGACTAGTTCTCACTAATTTCTTCCTAATTGGATCTGCAGACACTTTTAAGTATGTGCCTTAATTTTATATGTAACAGCATACACACCCAACAGATTCCTCTATAGATGTGTCCCCTTTTCATCACGTTCTGTTTAGCCAGCAAACACGGTCTAGATTTCAGATGACATATTCAGCTGCTTTGAGATAGCTCAGTTTCCATATATTTCATGCTATACAATGAATCCTATTTTCCTCACCCCGTTTGCAACCAATTCTTGCAACCTTTCTCATTATAGGTACAGGATCCTTAATGCCTCAGCCATTCCAGAAGGCCAATTCATTGACAGCAAAAAGGCTTCAGAAAAGCTTCTTTCCTCCATTGATGTTGACCACAACCAATATAAATTTGGCCACACCAAGGTAAAGCCCTTGTTGAAGAGTAGGTATAATTAATGGCAAAATATTTTGTTTGTTGAAAGTATTTATTGAATACAAAACCAGCCTTCATGATGATTATAAACAAAGTACACCACTAGCAAGAAGGAGTACAGAAAACCTGTCTGGTTCCTGTGTGAGAGGCAGTAATGCCAGCCCTCGGAAACACACTACCAGAATGATCCAGCATGGCTGCAACTAGATTTTCCCCTGCCAGTTGAACACATTTATATCAGTGCATGTTAGACAGGCTCAGACAAGTTTGGACAGTCCTATTTTTCAGGGGATTTAGGTACACAAAGTCTATCTTCCATATCCAAAGCAGTGTTAGGTGAGACACTGATTCTCTCGTCAGCACAACCAAGGCAGTGCTATCTCTGGACACAAACCCAACCACCTCCGCTACTAAACACACACAGAATCATAGAATGGTTTGGGTTGGAAGGGACCTTAAAGGTCATCTGGTTCCATCCCCTCTGCCATGGGCAGGGACACCTTCCACTAGACCAGGTTGCTCCAAGCCCTGTCCAACCTGGCCTCAAACACTTCCAGGGAAGGGGCAGCCACAGCTTCCCTTGGGAACCTGTGTCAGTGTTTCATCATGCTCAGAGGAAAGAATTTCTTCCTAATATCGACTCTAAAGCTACTCTTTTTCAGTTTGAAGCCATTCCCCCCTTGTCCTGTCACTCCAGGCCCTTGTAAAAAGTCCTTCTCTATCTTTTTTGTAGGCTCCTTTCAGGTCCTGGAAGGCCACAATTAGGTTACCCAATTCTGTGAACCTTTCCTCAAAGCAGAGGTGTTCCACCCCTCTGATCATCTCAGTGTCTCCTCTGGCCTCACTCCAAAAGTCGATGTCCTTCTTGTGCTGTTCCCCAGGGCTGGAGCAGCTCTGCAGGGGGGTCTCACCTGAGGGGCAGAGGGGCAGAATCCCCCCCTCCCCTGCTGCCCACACTGCGGGATCAGCCCAGGGCATGGAGGGTTTCTGGGCTGGGCCATGTCCAGCCTCTCTCCCCCCAGCACCCCCAAGTCCTTCTCCCAGGGCTGGGCTCCATCTGTTCATCCCCCAGCCTGGATTGATCCCGGGGGTTGCTCCAACCCCAGTGCAGCACCAGCAGGTGGTCTTGTTAGACTGCATGAAATTCCCATAGGCCACTGCTTGAGCTTGTCCAGATCCCTCTAGATGGCATCACCATGTATGCTTCTCAAGCCAGTTCTAAGAAAGTTACAGACCAAATCTTAAGCCTGACAGAGAAGGGTGGAGTACAGCAAAGAGACAGAGTAGGATATAGTACTAAGTTGAAAGTTGACTCTTTAATTTAATAACTATTGATGAGCTAGATCTTCATGACTTACACTGGAGCAGCCACTAAACAACACTGCAATAATGTGATTAGATCATACAGAGCGATTTGTCATGAATCACAGGAACACTGAGGATTTGAATACTGACACAAAATTTCTCCAGCTGTTAAACCTTTACTTTTCCAAAACTGACTTGTACTACCCTGCATCAGCTGTCAATAGCCACGTATCCACCTAAGCCTCAAACTATTTGACTCTCTTTTATGTTATAGGTGTTTTTCAAGGCAGGTCTTCTGGGACTCCTAGAAGAGATGAGAGATGAGAAGCTCGTGAGCCTGATCACTCACACACAAGCTATGTGCAGAGGGTACCTCATGAGAATTGAATTTAAAAAGATGAATTCAAGAAGGTAATATAAGAAAACACTAACGATCATACTGTGTCAGACCAAGGGTCCATCAATGCAGTGTATGGTCTCAGACAAAAAACTGTCATTGGAGAAGAACCTTAGAAAGTGGGAACAAAGCAATTATAAACTAACAGCTTCCTCACAACAGCCTCACAAATTCTAGCAGTGGCTGTTTAGCAATTAGATCATGCAGCTGGACCATGATACTTAGTATTTAACTAGAAACCTTTTCTCCAGAAATGCACTTACTGTTTTCAACATTTAAAGAACCCTGTGACAGAAACAGACAACTGAACAAGGGCTAAGGTTTGTCTGATTTGAACATGTTGTCTCATCATTTCACTGGATCACATTGGTTTTGTAAGGAATGACATACAACCACTCTGCTCTACTTTTCTTTAATTTCCTTTCCTGTCTCCATCATCTAAGATGAACAATTCTACCTTGTACAGAGAAGGTACTTCATCCTTTCAATTCCATACTTTCAGCTATTCCACATGCAAAATTTAGAGTGCAGGAGCGGCAGCACTAGGCAAGTCAAGCAAACTTTCTCAAATGTTGTCGACAAGTGAAAGCTTTAGGGGGAGCAAGGCTTGCGTAAATGTACAGGATGCTCTGCCAACCAGCTGCTTTTATTTGTAATACTGTGCAGCATATATTTAGCTCAGATGTTTCTTGAGCCACACATAGTTTCTAAGATTTCAATAACTTACTGAATTTCCCTGCAAGGATTTGTCAAATCTCCCTTTGAACTTTGAGCATCAACATCTTTTTGCATTCAATACCATTAAAAAATTTCTTTTTTTCAGTTTCTGTTAATAATTTCTAATATGACATTTGCTATTTTGAGTAACCCCAAAAGCATCAAGCTACTGTTTCTACAATTGACAGAAACTGCTAGATTTGTAATCTCAGCAGGAGTACTTCAAGGATTCAGTTTTCACTCTGGTATATACCTGAGCACTTGCATTTTCCTTAAGACTGAGGAAAGTCTCAGAGACTGCCAGCCAATATGCCAGAGAAGTTTGTCTGTTTTGGAGTATTTCTCCTTCATGTATCATGACATAGTTGTCATTCAAGTTACCAAACCAGCCATTCTGCAGTAAGGGCCTAGAAATGACTCTTTAATAAAAGCGAGGGAGGTGACGAAGAAAAGTCTTTGTGGTAAATAATGAGAGTATGTTTCCAGTTAAAGTCTCACACTCTCATGAACTGTTTTCATGTGTTTTCAGAGAATCCATTTACATCATTCAGTACAACATTCGTGCATTCATGAATGTCAAACACTGGCCCTGGATGAAGCTGTACTTCAAGATCAAGCCCTTGCTGAAGAGTGCAGAGTCTGAGAAGGAGATGGCCAACATGAAGGAGGAGTTTGAGAAAACCAAGGAGGAGCTTGCAAAGTCTGAGGCAAAAAGGAAAGAACTGGAGGAAAAAATGGTGACCCTGTTGCAAGAGAAAAATGATCTACAGCTTCAGGTCCAGTCTGTGAGTAACTTCCATTTTCAGATTCACCCCATTTCCTCTTACTCTGCTGCTCTTTCCCTTCCCTTTTCCATTGTCCTTCATAAATAGACATGTAAAAGGAACAATGCTTTGTATCTGGTCTTTTCACTTACATCTAAGCAAAGTGAGCACAAAGCACATAAATTAACACCAGTTACAGGAAGTTCCAACTGGACTCCTAGATAAACCTACTTTACCATTAAGCAATCACCAGTGGAAGAATCAGACGTCCCACAGTATATACAATGTGATTCTCACAGTGGTGTCTGATTCTGGATGAAATATATGCTGTTTCCACATCTGCTGATCATTAAACATGGAGCCAGGACAGGGGTGCTTTTCTGTCAAAGGCAGGACTGAATCTGTGCAAACTGCTTTTCTCTGGAATACTGCTTGACAGAGACTGAAATTGCACATGTCAGGTTCTAATAGGTAATACCAAGGCCAAAGGCAGTCTGGTGCAAGTGGACCTGTCACTTGTTGTCATGTGCTTTTGAATCAGTTGAGTTTCAGCAAGAGTCCTATATTGTTTCACATGTCAAAGCTTTTACCTGTATCTGCTAAACATCAGATTCATTATCTGAATCCTTCTTCAGAACTTAACCTCACTGAGTTTTCTGAGTTTCTTTGTACCTTTCCTGGTACTCAGTGCTCTGTTCTCCCAAACCCACCCAGTTTACAAGCATTTGGGACTTCAATTTAACACCTTAATTCATAGAATTGTTGAGGTTGGAAAAGACCTGTAAGATCATCAAATAAGTCCATCAATAGTAAGTCCAGCACTGCCATGTTCAACCCTAAACCATGTCCCTCAGTGTCACATCCACACAAGTTTTGAACACCTCCAGAAATGGTGATTCTACCACTTCCCTGGGCAGTCTGTCCCAATGCTGACCACCCCATTGAAGAAATTCTTCCTAAGATCCAGTCTGAACCTTCCCTGGCGCAACTTGAGGCTTGTTTCCTCTTGTCCTGTCACTTAGGAGCAGAGCCCAACCCTCCCTGGCTCCCCTCTCCTATCAGGGAGCTGGAGAGAGAAATAAGGTCCACCCTGAGCCTCCTTTTCCTCAGGTTGAGCCCCCTCAGCTGCTCCTGGTGCTCCAGACCCTTTCCTAGCTCTATTCCCTTCTCTGGACATGCTCCAGCCCCTCAATGCCTTTCTTGTCGTGAGAGGCTCAAAACTGACCCCAGGATCTGAGATGCCTCAGCAGTGCCAGCACAGGGGTCAGTCACTGCCCTGGTCCTGTTGGCCACGCTATTGCTGACACAAGCCAGGTGCTCCTGGCCTTCATACCCATCTGGGCACACCTGGGCTCACGTTAAGCTCCTGTCACTAACACCTTCAGGTCCTTTTCCAGCTTTCCAGCCCCTCTGCCCCTAGCCTGGAGCACTCTGTGGGGTTGTTGTGACCCAAGAACAGGACCGGGCACTCGGCCTTGTTGAAGCTCACGCCTTGGCCCCTCGATCCACCCTGTCAAGATCCCTCTGCAGAGCCTTCCTGCCCTCCAGCAGCTCAACACTCCCACACAACTTGATATCATCTGTGACCTTGCTGCAGGTGCCCTCTGTCGTCCTAGGAGACAGCAGATACCTGTCCTCGTATTCTGCCTAGAATACATCAAAGTAGCATTAATTTAGACAAAATTTTATCTGTTAATCATGTGTCACAAAATGTTAGCTATAGTGAAAGTTGCAGGCTACAATCTAGGTTGAGCTTGACCCATCTTGGCTGAGAGATTAAAGAATGATGGGAACCAGATTAGGCTCATGTGAATAAACTGGGGAAAGACAGTCTGACATATCATTAGAGTTAAAGGAGCTTATTAAAGACAGACTCATCTACTGTTCTATGAAAGTTGACTTTGAATGCTGTATGTTATACAAATCCACATCTAAGACGATGGTTCCATGATGGTAGTATTCCAGTTTTCTGTCCACCTATTTATCTTACTAATTCCTTGCAAGCTCCTTGTTACGACTGAACCCTGTGAGTCTATTGTATGATATTGTAGTCAAACTATTTGACCAGCTAAAAGGAAGTGTCTCTACCATGGGATTATACTCCTCTTTCCTAGCCATGGCTGAACAGGATAATTTCCTCATGATTGAATCACAGGCATTACTGCCCTGACTTGTGCAATCAATTTTGTGGATATGGAACTTGAACTTGTTGCCTTTTGTCATTGTTATGATAAATATAATGAGCATTCAATATGTTCTGACAGGAGAGTGAAAATCTAGCTGATGCTGAAGAGAGATGTGAAGGACTCATTAAAAGTAAAATCCAGCTGGAAGCTAAAATTAAAGAACTGAATGAAAGATTGGAAGATGAAGAGGAGACAAATGCTGAACTGACAGCAAAGAAGAGGAAACTTGAAGATGAGTGCTCCGAGCTGAAGAAAGATATTGATGATCTTGAAATGACTCTGGCCAAAGTGGAAAAGGAGAAGCATGCAACAGAGAATAAGGTGACAGAGAAATTGGGGAATTATTCTTCCCCAGACAGTTTTCACAGACAGTTGTCAGTTTTGTGGAAAGTTGCAGTCATTCTTAAGTGTTCTGAACAGAAGTGAGATGCGCCCAAGGCATGGGTGAGAGGTATTCTCACTAAATCAGCTGCCAGAATTTTTTCTGTTAAAATTTTAATTTTTTCTTAGGAACAATGTATTTTCTGTGACAGTTCAAAAAGAGTTAAGAGGTTGTTATGGTGCTTTATAGAGAATTTTCATATTTGCCTATTTGCAGTCTTAAGGAATCAGTATATTTGTGTCTCCTGTGCATAATGGAGGACTACAATGCTTGTGAGCAACTCAGCATAGAACAGCTATGCTGGTTCTTTCTCACATGCACAAGAACTGATTTTGCAGATGTTAAATGTTTTCTTATGATGTATTTAAGAAGACCAGGTTTCAGCTAGGATATCCTTCCCTTCCATTGACCTGATGATACAACGAGAGTCCTTCCTGATTTGTGGTGTTCATACTGTCAGTGTAGCAAGGACGGTCTATATCAAGTGGTCATTAACTCACTTATCTCCCAGGAAATGCACATGTACATCTCTACAATCAATATGAAGAAACAGAATTGAGTTATATATGTTAGAATTCAAAAGTCCATGTGTGTGGGGACAGTGTTCTGCCCTGCTGTAGAAACAATGATGGCAGAGCTGTAGCTACAATGTTGAGTTCCCTCCACTGCCATTACTGAGATCAATACCAGATCTTGTTTGCAATTACAGATGTGTTGAACATTGCTACACTAATGCCTAGAGAAAATCTAGCTAGTGGTGTGTATTAGGATGAGGGAGTGTCCTATAGGATATCAGGGCCATTTCCACACTTAGCAGCATGGATTTTCCTTATCTTTACTGTCAGGCTTTCCCATTCAAATGTGACAAATGGGAAGCAAGGATTAGGCAGGCTAATGCACAGACCTGATGCATTTGAGATAAGGTTGCTGATATGCAAGGCTCTATTGAAGTACAAGGAATTTCCAAGATAAAGCTAGCAAAGCCCAGTTAGAAGCCCCTCCCCTAAACATGTGATTGCTTGTTCCACAGGCATAAGGGTTTTTGTCACGTCATTGTGTTTCTTTCAGTTTTACAGAAAACTTAACATATCTTTGGTTATGTTTGCCACTTGATCATATCTTTTTAAAGAACCTGACTTGCTGAGAATTTACAGCTGTTTTCATAGCAAAATATCACATGCAGGAGAGACATTTCTTGAGCAAGAGCAATTCAGAGGGCTTTTGTAAATCCCAGTGGGAAATGCTTTCAGAGGCAAGTGAAGATCCAGAACATGTTCCACTACAGAATTCAGTAGGATAGGGCTGGGAGTCAAAAATAACTAAAGCAAGAATTCCTACAAGCAGAACCAGAGAGGTCAGACCCTCAGGCATGACACTTGCTGCTGCCCTCATCACAATCAATATAAACATACTGTGGAGAGTTGACTACATTCATGCAAGAGCTTGCAAGGATGCACTCACTGTGTTCTTGGTGTGCCATTTCTCAAGGCATCCCTTCATAGTATGGATGCTGGCTGTCTGACAGGTTAAGAATCTTACTGAAGAGATGGCAACTCTGGATGAAAATATTTCTAAACTCACTAAGGAGAAAAAGGCCTTGCAGGAAGCCCACCAGCAGACGCTGGATGACTTGCAAGTTGAGGAAGACAAAATCAGCACACTCACCAAAGCCAAGACCAAACTGGAGCAGCAAGTAGATGATGTAAGTAAAAGTTTTCAACTCCTGTATATAGATGCTCTAACATATTAGAAGAGACTAGAAATCTGTAATTGGGAGTATAAGCAACACCTAAAGTAATTGAGCCAGCTCTAATAATTTCAGCTAATTAACAGGGAATTGTAGAATGCAGTACATTTTTCATGTTCATCACTGGGCATTTCAGCATTGTAGACTTCTGTAACCTGATTTAAACCATTAGCTGGAGCAGGACACCTGTGACAGTTTGAAAGTTGCTACACAGTTATTTGTGTGTGCATATACTCCAGGAAGTTATGAATACTGGGAATTCGTCCATATTTAGCGGTCTGTATGCTAGAGACTGCAGCCACTGGAAAATTTTAATTTCTGTTTTTTTAAAAAACTTTTATTTCTACTGTGCACAGCCAAGCTGTGGACAGCTCAATGACTGAAATCAAATCACCATGGCAGCTCTGATCTCACAATGAGAGTGTAGCACAGGTGGAGATAATCTGATTGTTTTCTCTATGCATCGATTTCCAACTTAGTTAGATTATTAAAACAAGAATAGTTACTTTCAAAGTAAAATTTATGTGTTTCAAAGTATATTATATGTGTTTTAGCTTGAAGCATCTCTGGAACAAGAGAAGAAACTGCGAATGGACCTTGAGAGAGCAAAGAGAAAACTGGAGGGTGATCTGAAAATGTTTCAGGATTCCGTCATGGATCTGGAAAATGACAAGCAACAGATGGATGACAGGCTAAAAAAGTATTGCACTGACTTCTTATGCTCTGAATTCTGAAATTCAGGTTTTATCTTAACTGTATTGCATTTGCCCTCTTGTTCTTTAACAGAAAAGATTTTGAAATTAGCCAGTTGCAAAGTAAAATTGAAGATGAACAGGCTCAAAGTTCTCAGCTGCAAAAGAAAATTAAGGAGCTTCAGGTAAAGTCTAAAGAGTTATTAATACTTCTAATAGCAAGAACAAGTTTCTTAGAATTAATTGATATTTATTCTTACACCATTCTACAAAAATATTTTCTCTCAAATGAATAACCATTAATATGGACTCTGTGTGCTGTTCCCATCTCAGGGCACTTTTACAGTGACTCTGGCCTCTAATCATACATAAATAGGTAGGAAATGTTTTAGGTGAAGACTGTTATAGGCTTTAAAAATGCCACTGAGAATGGCTTTTCTAAGGAAACAACAGATTGTGACATAATGTGTCATGATCAGGACAAAGATCACCTTCTAAATGCAGAGCCAGAAGACAGCTCTCTTCAGTGCTATTATGCCATGACTGCTCATCTCAAAGTCTCTTCCATCCTGTTTGCTGATGGAGAAGGGACACTGTTTTGTTCTGGCTTGCCCTTTGGAAAATTTTCAAGAAATTTGCATTGGTTTACATTTTCCAGTGACACCACATCTATTTCTTCAGAAAAGTGCAATTCTAATTTCTTCACAAAACAATAAATCCATTCTGAGCTGTAACATAAAATGAAGTATCAGATTTTACATTCACTGTTGTTCCAAAGCTGAATATTGCATGTCCTAGGACCCAATTCAGTGAAGTTTCTAATGGTGCTTTTCTTTCTACGCTTCTATAAATGGATGTGAATGTTTGCTCTTTATTCCTTAATAATAATTTCAAATCTGTTTATTCAGAAGTCCTCTTTTAACCAATTAACTCTCTCAGGCCCGTATTGAGGAACTGGAGGAGGAAATCGAGGCCGAGCGAACCTCTCGCGCTAAAGCAGAGAAGCATCGGGCTGACCTGTCCAGGGAGCTGGAGGAGATCAGCGAGCGCCTGGAAGAAGCAGGAGGGGCGACGGCAGCTCAGGTGGAGATGAACAAGAAGCGGGAGGCAGAATTCCAGAAGATGCGCCGGGACCTCGAAGAGGCCACGCTGCAGCACGAAGCCACGGCTGCCGCCCTGCGCAAGAAGCACGCGGACAGCACAGCTGAGCTGGGGGAGCAGATCGACAACCTGCAGCGCGTCAAGCAGAAGCTGGAGAAGGAGAAGAGCGAGCTCAAGATGGAGATTGATGACTTGGCCAGTAACGTGGAGTCTGTCTCCAAAGCCAAGGTTGCTGCACGGGAAGAAATGTTTCTCATCATTACCATTGTTGTTCTGAACAACTGGATGAGCTGAAGGAGATGCTTTCTGTCTCTTCACAGAGCAATCTGGAAAAGATGTGCCGAGCTCTCGAAGACCAGTTCAGTGAAGTCAGAACAAAAGATGACGAACATGTGCGACTAATTAATGATCTGAACACACAGAAAACACGCCTACAGACTGAGAATGGTATGTCCCCTGATGAGATGTAATACTCCCGTGTCAAGTACTTAAATATGCTGCCTGAATGCCTGTGTATTTTGTAACATGTTCATTACTCAGTGATCTGAACAAAACTCACAATGTAGAATTTCCTCCTGGTGGCAGTCATACAAATGCCACCCAAGGAAACATAAAACCAAACCAAAAGAAGAACTGTCAATCAAAATGAATGTGTGAGTTTGTGATCAGTTTATCTTCTTTCCTCTGATGCCAGCACAGCATTTCTCTTTGACAGATTCTCCTATCGGTGGGAATGATATTGCTTCTAACCCTTCAATTTACCACATTATATCTTGTAATCACTTTCCACACGGCTAGCTGCTCTCATTCATTTGTTTTATGTCTCATATCTCTGTCTAAAAAAATCAACTTTTTCTCGTTAGGTGAACTTACTCGGCAACTGGAGGAGAAGGAGTCCTTGATTTCTCAGTTGACTCGAGGCAAACATGCTTTCACTCAGCAGATTGAAGAGCTGAAGAGGCAACTAGAGGAAGAAAATAAGGTGACTTGCTTTCATTTGGACTGACAACTTGTAAAATAAATAAATGCACTAAAAAAACAAATTAGATTTCTCCTCAGAGAAAGGTGGTGACATCAGAACAGTGAAAATTTTGAACTGTGCCTTGTGGTATAATATAGAGAAGAGACATCAGAAATTAAATAAGGAAGAAAGTTTAAGTCCTTCTCATCAAGACTTCTGAAGTTCAAAAACATGAGAGAAGTGAATAAAATCAGCTCTGTGTGCCTGCCTTACTGCTACTGGAAAATCCTTGAGGCAAAGCAAACAGCAGCAGCCAAAAAAAGGAAATAGAGCAGGAGTGCTTTCACCTTATCTGTCGCTGGATTTATTCTATCTTTTCCTGAAGCATTTGGTGCAGATATGTTTGAGAGGTGGTGTCCCAGGAAAAGATGGACAAGCATCTGACCTTGTTTAATAGCATCAAGTTTGAAACACAGAGTCCCTAATGCTATTCATGTTGTTCCTTCTGTTGCTCTAGCAACTGTAGCAGGGAGATATGAAGCGAAGCTTTGATCAAACTGTAGTAAAAAAAATGCAGTCACACATTGTTAGCGTTTTGACAATTTGTATCATTTTAACTATCAAGGCCAAGAACGCCCTGGCCCACGCCCTGCAGTCTGCTCGCCACGACTGTGACTTGCTCCGGGAACAATATGAGGAGGAGCAGGAAGCCAAGGGGGAGCTGCAGCGCGCCCTGTCCAAGGCCAACAGCGAAGTGGCCCAGTGGAGAACCAAATACGAGACGGACGCGATTCAGCGCACGGAGGAGCTCGAGGAGGCCAAGTACGTGGGGAGTGGGATGGCCTGGAACAAGTAGAAGGATATTTAAGTATAAATGAGTATAACTGAAGGAAATACAGAATACACCTGTAGTGGGAATATGTAGAGCAGTGTGCTTTGTAATGTATTAGGAGTGAAAAGCAGAGTGAGTAGACATTTAAGGGAGGAGTAGAGGTCGAGGCTCAAGAGTGTCTACATAAGAGAATTCCAATGCATTAACTATTGAACTAACCATAGTAGTTGAAAAATCACATTCTTTACACTGCCAATATCGAAAGTGTATTTCTGGTCCCTCTCCACATTGGTACAGTATGTACTTGGGTACGTTTTCTCCCTTCCTATGCACCACTCCAGAGTGCTGTGTCACCCCAGGCTCTTAGCACCACAGCGTTCTATGTTGCTCTCCCATTTCCAATGCCTTTCATGTCCATTTTCTGAGGTCAGAATTTTCCTTTTCTCAGTGGTGATTTTCTCGTTCTGCAGGAAGATGCTGGCCCAGCGCCTGCAGGACTCAGAGGAACAGATTGAGGCTGTCAATGCAAAGTGTGCTTCACTGGAGAAGACAAAGCAGAGGCTGCAGGGGGAAGTGGATGACCTGATGATTGACCTGGAGAGGTCAAATGCAGTCTGTGCAGCATTTGATAAAAAGCAGAAGAATTTTGACAAGGTTCATTCAAAAGACCATGCCAGATCTGAACATCATTAGATATTTGATAGGCCAGGACAAATTCTGAAATTATCAAAGTTCTACACTAACAGTAAGATAAATTGCATCTTACCCAAAGCAAAGTTATGGTAAGGACCACATAATATGACATATGGTAAAGATAAAGTCACTGTGTAAGTAAACCCAGATGACTGCAACAAATGATGAAGTAGCCTTCTGATAGCTTTTTGAAAGCATGAAATCTTTGCAAGGGAGACTGGCAGGATCCATATGTAGTCTTTGGTCAAGCAGACTGAGCAAGTACTCACACGTCAGCTATCAAGCCCTGACTTTTGCCTGGTGCTAGTCTGCCAGCCTTGTATTTGGGTGAGGCAGAGCTTCAGTCATGTAATGTTCCAGCCTGCATTGCCTTTACTAATATTTAAAAGAATCTACACTGTTGGACCAAGTTACGGATGTTGCATACCCCTGTGCCTTGGTCTAGCCTTGTGTGAGAGAATTAAGTGACTGTACTAAAAAGGATGTCTTACAGAGCCATGGTATCAAACTCAGGAGAGAACCAGTAGACTCCAGCCTTTCTTGTTGGAGTCTTCTCCTGAGTACAGGACCACTGGCTCCTGCAGTAATACAAAGGCTCACACATCCTTATTCAGACCAACCACAGTGTCCAGTCTGGTGTCCCATCAAACTCCTGCCTGAGAGTCTGGGGCATGCACTAGTGCTGGATGAAGAGGCACATTTAAGTAGATTCCACCAAAACAGCCAGAGTATGTATCACAGTGAGTTGATTGTCACAGGCAGAGAACAGTCTAAAGCCAAAGACTGCAAGATAGGTCATGCCTCTTGAGTTCTTGTAAAGGTGCAGAGACAGGAGTGTTGCAGAACAGGTCATTCTTATGCTTCTGTTACTCCAGGTCGTGGCTGAATGGAAGCAGAAGTACCAGGAGAGTCAGGCTGAGCTGGAAGCTGCCCAGAAGGAGTCTCGCTCTCTCAGCACTGAGATTTTTCGGATGAAGAATGCCTATGAAGAAATGCTTGACCAGGCTGAGACTGTCAGACGAGAGAACAAGAACCTCCAGCGTAAGTTCAGATATCTGTCACCAGGAATTCACCATGAGCCCTAAGGTGCTTCCACATCTCTGGACTACCAGAACTCTGCCTCTTCCCAAGGTTTTGTTCCTTATAATTTTCCATAAAGGTAGCAAGTTTCTTTCTTGTTCAGTTGATCATAAAGTCACCTGCAAACACATGCCTACAGCTCATTACAGCATCCTACTTCCTCCTCCTTCACACCGTCATGATCCCACACATGGATAGGGACCAAATTAACTGAATAGACAGAAATTATGATGATTCTAAGTTTTTTCAGATTACTTCAGTCAGTCACTGCCACTAGAAAAAATCTGGAGGGCTGTTATCTGTCTCCTGATTATTGGAGGTTTATGCAGCTGTGGCACAGGGGATTGGCATTTAATAAGCAAACTATACAAAGGAAATACAACTCAGATCCTTTTTGTGAGCTGAATGGTCACTGGGGACTGTCTCTGGAGATGTAATTTCACTACCCAGAGGAAGTTGACATTATTTTCTGAGCTCATTCCAGTTGGTCCCTCTCATTTTCAAACTGCACACTGAACTGTGTTCAAATTGCACACTGAGCAGGTTATCAGAAATAAAGATTGCACATGAGAGAAGTGTGCAATTAGCTCGGTTGGTTAAATCTTGGAGCTAATAATTCTAAGGTCACAGGTTCAATACCCTACCCATTCACTGAAGAGTTGGACTCGATCCTTGTAGGTCCCTTCCAACTCAGAATATTCTGTGATTTCATGATTCTGTGATTTCTCCTCACTGCTTCATCCCATTACATCAGCTCTCTTCTGTCACTCCCGTTGCCAAAGAACAATTGCAGGTGCCACTGATAACATTATCTAAGATGAGATGAGTATGTGTTTTCTGGTTGCAGAGGAAATTTCTGATCTGACTGAACAGATTGCTGAGTCTGGAAAAGCAAATCATGGGCTGGAGAAAGCAAAGAAGCAAATTGAGCAAGAAAAGTGTGACCTACAAGCAGCATTAGAAGAAGCAGAGGTAAGTGTCCTCAATAAGGTGCTTGCTTTCAAAGAAATCAAGAATGGGGAAAATTTAAATATATATTTTATATTCCTGATATCCTTAAACTGTCCCAAAGGTGCAGCAAGAAAGCACAGACAGACCAAATAGCTCAGGATCTGCTTCTCTTCCATATTAATGTGGCATTCCTTGCTGTACTACCATGCACAAAAAACCTCAGTCCCAGTCTAAAATTGAGTTCATTTTACATCATCTGTTTGAATTTGCTCCCATAGAAAGCTGAAGAAAAGTAATTTGTACTTCAAAACACTGATAATTTTTGTTTTCTAGTCAGATTAATCAAGGATGTATTCCAAGAAGGTCTAACCAATACTCAGGTTTTCTCAATGTCACCCCCTGCTCAAAGCAAGCTGAATGTTGAAGAAAATTAAGACAATATTTCTTGAGCTCCTCCACTTCGAATGAGTGGGAGTCAGTAACATGTTTAAAGAGGAGTCAGTTCACAGGACATGCGTTCTGATGAACATGAAGAGGTTGCTGGGGATCAGCTGAATCTTGGAGTACACTGGTACACTGTCATGCTTTGCTGGCACAGGCTGTATGCCAGGTCCCACAATTCCATGATTTCTGTCTTCCTTACTGTCTTTGGCTATCCCTCAGTTCTCCATTGCTTCAAATCTTACTTTTTTTTGCCATTCCAGGTCACATTGTAGCTCCTTCAGTTCCCTCTTGTCTGGGTTCTGCCTTCTATTCCCTATCTGCCCTGCCTGTCTCTTGGAAAACATTTTATACTTCTGCATGACCACATCTGATTCTCCACAAAATGTCTTTGAGAGCACTTCATGAGCTGTCCACGGTATGCCTACGGCATACCTCAAAAACAGAATTAACTTAAGTTGGACAGGATCTCTGGAGGTCTTTAGTCCAACTTCCTGGTCAAAACATGGCCCACTTTGAATTTACATTAGGTTGCTCAAAGCCTTGTGTAATTGATCTTTATAATTTTTAAGGATGAATATGTCATACTATTGCTGGACAGCCTTCTCCAGTGCAACACCATTCTCATGGGAAAACACTTTTATCCTCATATGCAGTCAGGATTTCCCTTGTACCAACTGTTGACTGTTGCCTTTTGTCATTTTGCTGTCCACCACTAAGAAGAGCCTCACTTTATTTTCTCTGTAACTTCCCTTAGGTAGAAAAAGAAGTATAAAACAACTGGCACATCTCTAGATCTCACTAGATGGGCGGGCAGTAGGAGAAAGAGGTATTGGGCATGAAATCCATCTGCTCTAATTTATGCATCTAAATGTCATCAATCTAATCCTGAATTAGTCACCATAGGCTGATTCTAGAAGCAAAAAGGAGAAACAGGCATCTCTGGAGAGTTTCTTCTTAAAAGGGATGCCAGGGCTACATCAACTGTTTCGTTCTCTGGATGTCTTATTTCTGTCCACTGGTTGTAAAGAGCCAGTTTTAGGCTTTTAACTCCTTTTAGCTGAAGCTAGATGACACCAGTACCAGAGGGAAAAGGCTGTGTGGAAGGGGAACATGCCCACACAGTCACTGGAATGGGACTAAGGGTAGAGTCCCTAAGCAGAATTCATCATGGAGGTGCAAGAGAAGGCAAGCTGCTTCTGGCAGGAGGCTTGGCTGTCCTATTTTATGTTTTCATACGATTTGTTATCTCTGCAGTGTCAAAATAGCCCTCAGTGCCCAGACCTTGTGGTATTGGAGGCATTTCCCTAAGGAGTATTATTCCTAAATTACCATTTAATATCCAGATGAGGTACAGTGACTCTTGAGTATGTGATAGCAGTTTTTTCAGTACTTGGCCTTTTCTAAAGGTCCACAGTAAGGCAAATACACCTGCCCTGCTGGCTGCAAAGAGTCACATTTCTGCAAGGGCATTTCCCACCAATGGACACTGCAGAGACAAATGATATTTCAACCCTGACAGGGCTCTTTAGAGCACGAAGAGGGAAAAATCTTACGTGTTCAGCTGGAGCTGAACCAGGTGAAGTCAGATATTGATAGAAGGATTGCAGAGAAAGATGAGGAAATTCAACAGCTGAAGAGGAATCACCAGAGGGTATTAGAGTCTATGCAGACCACGCTGGATGCTGAGATCAGAAGCAGAAATGATGCTTTGAGGCTGAAAAAGAAGATGGAGGGAGATCTGAATGACATGGAAATACAGCTGAGGCATGCCAACTGTCAGGTAGCAGAGACACAGAAGCACCTTAAAGCCGTGCAAGGGCAACTCAAGGTAGGGATCACAAGGCTTCTGTCCCACAGGTCTTTGCCATTCACTCTGCTTGCCTCTCAGTCTCATGGTGCTTTCCCCTCCGAAGGATTCCCAGCTCCATTTAGATGATGCTTTGAGAGAGAATGATGACCTGAAAGAGCAGCTTGCCATGGTGGAGCGTAGGAACAATCTGATGACAACAGAAATGGAGGAGATGAGAGCTGCTATGGAGCAGACCGAGCGAGCCCGGAAGGTTTCTGAGCAGGAGCTGACAGATGCCAGTGAGCGAGTGCAGCTGCTCCACTCGCAGGTATTTGGCATCTCCTAGTAAAGGAGATTACCATAGGCATATGGGAGTGGCACAAATGGGGTGGGAATGACCTGTCTTCTGACTGTCCCAACAGAACACAAGCCTCCTCAACACCAAGAAAAGACTGGAAGTGGACATTACTCATTTACAGAATGAAGTCGAAGACAGCATTCAGGAAGCCAGAAATGCAGAGGAGAAAGCAAAGAAAGCGATCACAGATGTGAGTCCTCTTGCTTGCCTCCCTTTCATTTTATACTACCATAGTCACTTTTACACTTTAGAAAGGTATGAATCACGTGGAGGAGAACCAATTCTTCAACAGAAAGTATCTGTGACACACAATTCCTCCCACATGGACCTCAGACAGCCCTGCCCCACTGCTTGCCACAGAACATCCCTTCAGAAATGGTCCTCATGTCCTGCTAGCAGTCTGTATTGAAGAGGCATCTCCTCTCCCCTTCCCCAAACCCATTCACTTTTGCTTCCAGAATAAATGTAATAGACAGGATAGAACAGATGGTGGCAAAATTGCAATAGGAAAAGAGTTATTTGGACTGAGGCCTGTTTAGACACAGTACAGAAAAGCAGAAATTAAGACAAAAATCATACACACTTCTATACAAATGCTAGACATGTAAGAAATAAAAAGAGAGAATATAAATGTTTCATTTAAATAAGACTACAGTTTCACAGCATCAGAACTACCAACGTTTAGGACCATCTAGGACAGGTATATGAAAATGAAACAGAAAATAGTGACACTATTGCATCAAGTCCTGGTGCACCAGTGTCTAGTCCTGCAGTGCTGCATGTCCCCCTGACCTCTCTGCTCTGCCACACTGGGAACAGCTACCCATCCTGGGTCCTGAGGATCTCAGCAGGCACAAGCTTTTCAGTGCAGTTTGAGGTACTCAGGGTCATTTCATTGGCAAAAACTGCTTAGTAGTCTGCCTCTGGCAAATTTAGGCACCAAATAGCCAGACACTCATAATCACTTGGGAGCCCAGAGACACAGAGTGCTAGCTGGTGATACTTCACAAAATCCCTAATTTTCAATGACTTAAAAAATAAAACTTTGGTACCAAGCCATTTGCATGCCTTAATTAATTTTTTCTTTATGTCAACCCTGCCTTTCTCCAAGGTGAAGTGGTTTTAGACTTTGAGGAACAATGATCCTCTTTGTATGACAGATCCTTAGCACAGCTGTGGGCCCTGACTGAGAACTTGCAGGGCCACACACCAGTGAGAAGCTGGGTCTTGCTTCCAGGGACACAGAACTGCCAGGATGGGGAGGCGTATTTGTAACACAACTGTGCCCTACAACCAGGCGGCCATGATGGCAGAAGAGCTGAAGAAGGAGCAGGACACCAGTGCCCACCTGGAGAGGATGAAGAGGAATCTGGAACAGACAGTGAAGGACCTGCAGCACCGTCTGGATGAAGCCGAGCAGTTGGCTCTGAAGGGTGGAAAGAAGCAACTCCAGAAACTAGAAGCAAGGGTATGGTGAAGACTTGGGTAGCCTGAGGTGAAGTTTCTGACTGGGCTTTTGATTGCTGGAACCTCTTGTGAGGGTGGCAACAGGGACAGCCCCAGGTATTCCCAGCAGGTTTGATGAGAGCTACGCCGAGTAGAAAAACATTGCACTGTGGGCAAGGAACTTGAGAATGACCTCATAAACACTGAGTGGGCAAAAATGGGGGCAGATAAATATAAGGTGGACATAGACAGTAACTTTTGTCTAGGGAAAAATAATTTAAAGCATACTTACTTGGGGATGAACTTGGAACTAAAAAATACTGCCCAGACAGGAAGGAGATTGCAGTCTCATCCAAGACAGGTCTCAGAAACTGTTCAATGTGCAGTAGAAGCAAAGACCTAAAAGAGAAAATAATTTGGGCTTCATTAGGAAAGGTGCTGAGAACAAGACAGAGAGCATCCTTGCCACTATATTAAATATACCATGTGTAGTTTTGTTCTCTGCAGCTCAAGAAGGATCTGGGGGTGAAGCCTTATGAGTATTGACAAACAAGACTAGGACTGCTATTTGAAGAGACCAGGACATCTTCACCTGGAGATTAGTTTAAAATAAAAAAAAAGGAAGTACTTTACAAAGTAGGCAGTGAAATTCTGGAATGTGCTGCCATGAGAGCCTATAGAGGCAGGTGGTAAAAGGCTCAAAAAGGGAGTAGAAATCAGCAGGTTTACAGACATACTTAAGGGAACAGGCATAGATATGCCACACTTTACACTTCTAATCTAACGGCTACGGAAACTGGACAAGTGTGAAGGGAGTAGACAGCAGCCAGGTTCCCATGCTGTCCCTAAATAGTATATGCTGCTGCCACTCTCAGAAGTAGAGCATTAGGCTAGGTGGACTACTTGCCTGACCCACTTATTGTGCTCTTCAGCTGTTTCTGTTTCAAAATATAGCACAACTGATTGGGAATTTGGTGCTCTTGGCTTTGAAAGGAAACATCCACACAGAAATAAAAACACTGGAATTCAGGTTTTTCTCATACACATTGCAGAAGAGGGATGGAGCATTGGGAGGTTGTTAAGGACTATTCATGAGGATGAGCTGGAGTCAAAGATAACAAATGAAACAGATTTTCACCATTTACCTGGTGAATATTGATAGATCCTCCCTTCTCTGTTTCAATTTCCTCTTCTCTGACAGATTTAAGCCTAATTCTGATTATAAATGCTCTAAGTATGCACAATTTACCTTTCTATATCCTTTTATAAATAACTATGGATTCATACACTATGTCACAACTAACATAGCATGGTGAGCATTTTTTAGCTAGTCTAGACCCAAGAAGCAATTATGGGAATCTGCCCTGCTCTGTCTGCCACTTTCTCTGCAGCCTTCATCTGCAAAACTCTGGTTCCCAGGATTCTGCAGCAGGATCAGCAGCCATTCTCGGCAGCTTGCTATCTTCACCATAATTCTGTGTTTCAGATTAATGAGTTAGAAAATGAGCTTCATGCTGAGCAGAAACGAGGAATAGAGTCTCTGAAAGGAGCTCGCAAGTACGAACGAAGGCTGAAGGAGCTCACTTACCAGGTATTGCAAATCCTCTGCCCTCTTATGTGGATGACCTCGGTCCATGTTCCAAAGCTGACATGATTTTCACTTCCTACAGTCTGAAGAGGATAAGAAAAATATTCTCCGGCTCCAGGACCTGGTGGACAAGCTGCAGTTAAAAGTGAAAGCATACAAGAAACAGGCTGAGGAAGCTGTGAGTGCAGGTCTTTTTTCAGTGGCCTTGGGTACAGATTTCCAAAAGGTCTGGGCTCTCTAGCTCATTAAAATAATTGAATACTCAGTTTGACAGGGCAACAATGGCCACTGCCTTTGAATATCCTTTATTTTATAAAGACAGCTCAGAACAGAGTGGGCGTAGCTATAATTATCTTGGAACTCTTGCACCTTTGGAGCCACACAAGCCAATTTTCCCAGCTGGAACTGAGCAGGACTAATTGCCTGCCCTCCAACGGGTACTACATAGAAATGCACAGGGTACTGGCCATGCAGGTATGTACCTGTGAGGCTAAACCAGGTGACATTTCTGTGGCACAGCCACGGGTGTTAATGGTAACAAGGCAATGTCATTTGTGTCTGTGTCACCGACAGTGCTGTCTGACTTCCAGGAAGAACAGGCAAACGTCAATCTCTCGCGATGCCGCAAGGCCCAGCACGAGCTGGAAGAGGCCGAAGAACGAGCTGATATTGCCGAATGTCAGGTTAACAAGTTACGAGCCAAAAGTCGTGACATTGAAGGCCCGGTGAGTTGTAGAGATGCAGAAAGGGACCATTCCTATGCAGCCAGTGTCACAAAGGCCTCTGCCCAAACACCTTGAATGCAGCCATAGCTGTATTCCTCCCACTCTTTCACTGGAGTGACCTCAAGGCCAAAAACTGGCACTTATTCAAAACCAGTGTGTTTTGAAAGTCCTTTTGGTGACTCCCAAGAGTCAGACCAAATATGATCACCTCTAAGAATTCAGGTCTTTCAGCAGAATTGGGAGATAATAGCTCTTCATCAGGAAAATGGTAGTACATTTGCAATAGCCACAAACCTGAAACAAGTCCACAAATAATTCAGTTGCTCCAATATCCTCTACATTATTTTCCTTTTTTTATATTTAGAAATCAGAGAAATGAGGTCCATGACCAGAGCTGTGGCAGGCTCCCTCCCGATATGGACTTCTGTGTATCCAGCAGATACCCATTACTTTCTTCAAGTAATTCACTACTTTCTTCAAGTAACCAGGTGTGTGTGTAGCTAATACATTTAGCCAACCCTAAGTAGAAGTTGTGAGAAATAAAAATAAACCCGAGTAATGCTCAGGTGACTGTAAGGAGTATTGATTCACTACAAGATGGACAGTGAGAGTTTGTGACTGGATGCAGCAGGATTGCCAGTGGTTCACTAGGGCATGGGGAGCCCATTCCTGGTTTTTTTCCTCAGTTTTGACTCTCCTGGTTGAGGGAAGCTAACGGTGAATTAGGGAAAACACAGAGAAGATCTCTGTCAAGCTGTAACCAGGGTCTTGAGCTGCTCTGTCCTGCTGCCTCCGCAGCAGTCCCTGGCATAACCCTGCGGGGACTGGGACAGCGGCTCCTCCGGGCAGCGCGTATTTGAGGATCTGGCAGGAGCGGAGGGTGTGAGTGGGGATCAGCGCCCGACACCGCGCGCGTGTGTGTGTGTGTCTGTGTGTGTGTGTGTCTGTGTGTGTGTGTGTGTCTGTGTGTGTGTCTGTGTGTGTGTCTGTGTGTCTGTGTGTCTGTGTGTGTCTGTGTGTGTCTGTGTGCGCCTGTTCGTGTGTCTCTGTATGTCTGTGTGTGTCTGTCTGTGTGTCTTATGCGTGTGTGTACGCGCTGCGGGCCGTGGTGTGTTTGAGGAAGGGAGGGAAGTGGAGAGCACCCGCTCCATGCAGGGGCGGGAGAAGGGGGCACGGAGCGGATCTCCTCCATACAGTGCGAGTCAGGCGACCTGCTCGACACGCAGATGAGGGGAGGGCTTTGCCGTAAGCGCGGCTCGGCCCGGCCGAGCCCCCCACGAGCCGCCCCGGGGGCTGACGGGACGCGGCGGGAGCCCCGCCAGGAGCAACTGCTCTGCCCGAGCGCGGCGACGGGGGCGCTGCGGCACCGCCGGCCCGAGGCCGTGAGGGAGGAGTGTGCGGAGTGAAGGGTGTGTGCGGAACGTGGGGTGAGGGTTGTGCAGGGTAAGGGGTGTGCTGGGTGTGTGCGGGATGAGGGGGGTGTGGGCCCGCCCGGGTCGCAGCCGGCGGCTCCGCCCGAAGCGGGGTCAGACTCGAGCCTCCGCCCGCCCCCGGAGCCGCCGTGAGGCCCCGGCGCTGCCGCCCCATGGGCGGAGCCGCCCCGGGAGCGGAACGAGGGAGGGAGGGGATGGTCTGGCCGCGGTGCCCAGCACAGGCTTTTGCTGAGGTGCTCCTCCTTGTCCCGGAGAGGACACAGTGTTCGAAGCACACCGACAGCTCCAGGGGCTCATTGTGAAGTGTCCTGAAACGCTCCTGAACTGTGACAGGTGATCCCACAGACTGCTCCTTCCTGCTGCTGCCCAGCGTGCCAAGGCACAGCCAGTGCTGGCTCCAGGGCCGTGGTCATGCCGGGCTGTGCCGGGTGGCTGTGCTCAGCTGGGTGGCCCAAGTGACAGCTAGTGGCTCTGGCTGCTCTCGGTCCCATTTCTGTCTCCGGGCACCAGTACCATCACCCCACACCCACTGGTCACCCCAGCCAAGGCTCCTGTCTTCTCCCATTCACATTCAGCACTCAGTGGCCCTTCCTTCTGTGTCATTCTTTTCTCCTAGTGTATGGATCTGCGTCAGTTTTTCCCCTACACTGTGTTCCATTTGAGTTTCTGTCATCCTCCTGTGTTTTATACCCTGTCATCACTGCTGGCTGTAGTCCATGTGCATCCTGAGTGGCCATTCGTCCTGTTCGCATTCAGAGTCCTTTGTGCTGGTCGAGGCTCTCCGGTGTGTTATTTGCTGACGCCCCATCAGACAGTGGTCTGCCATCTCTGCCTGTCAAGCTAACAAAAATCATCCCATTGTTTCATTTCCCAGCTGCGTGGCTACCTGCCATCACTGGCTCTGGCTTACATGTTCTCCATCATGGCATTGTGTGCTGTCAGAGATGGATGTGGACAGCCAGATCACAAACACAGCAGTCTGTGATTTGAACAGTCGTTTTTTCCAGCCCCCCAAACTGCATGTCCTGCCCACACTCTCACATGACACGATGCAGTTTTCATTGCGCAGCTGTGCACATTGGGGCCACGTCTGCCCCAGCCAACAAACAGTGCTGTGATAAGCAAAATGCTAGCTGACAAATCAGTAGATTAGCAGGGTTTATCCTTTTGTTAAGTACAGACCTGTTCTCAATAATCTTATTTGTACATAAAGCAAGAAAAAATGGAAAGAATGAGAAACAGCTCTTGCATGGGAGTTTTGTTCTGTGGGAGTGTTCTTGGGGCTATTTTTTGATCCATTATGATGATGGCTGAAAACATATTTATAAAGCTGAAAGAAAAGCCTTTGTCTGAAAATTTCTTTGCATTCCCAGAAGCTTCTAGATGTGCTTTGTAGTTGTCATGAGATCTACAGAGCCCTCTGAGTCCTTTGCTTGTCCCAGTATATCTACCCCAGGGAGAGGCAGTGGGGTGCCCAGATGCATGAGCATGGCCCAGGAGCCAGCACTGGCTGTGCCTTGGCACACTGGGCAGCAGGAGGAAGGAGCAGTCTGTGGGATCACTTGTCTCACTGTAGGAGTGTTTCAGTATAGAAGCCTGTTAGCTTCATTGGCTTCCTTTTGTGACCACAGACCATGCCACCTTAAAAATGACAGCACACACTCGTGTCATCTGTTCTTCAGAAACTGCTCCCTGTTCAGCCATGTATCTCCACACAGAGACAATGAGAAGGCAGGAGAGAGGTGTGGAGCCTCCAGAGCCTGGCAAGGGCCTGAACAGAGGTCTGTGCTCAGCTGTTCCAGTAGCAACTCTAGACTGTACCCAGCTCAGTGGTTTTTTTTTTCTATATCTCTCTGCTTAGTTCTTTGCACTCACTTTATAGGATATGCAGGTGTGTTTTAACATTCTGAAGAGAAGCAGACAATTCTGGAAAACAGAAGGGGACAAAAAAAGAGTCTGTCTCAAAAAAAACATGGAAAGCTGGAAGGAAATTGAAATAGGATAACTGGTGGGTTTTCAAAATAAACTTTATTTATTTCTTTAAGAACAAGAAATGTACCATTTTTCATTTAGTTGAACCAGAGGTAACATGAGATATAAATTATCTCTTCTTGTAGGAAATAAAAAACTCTTTATTTTAGAACAGTAACAAATTAGTTGATTACAAGAGCTGGAGCTGTGTCCTACCTCAATGTATACAAAGGATAATTCTTGCTAGTATGCCTATCTGCAAAGTCAAAAGAAGGATTAAAATGCTGATTTAAAACCACACCATGCACACACAGAGCTCATCCCCTCTAGGAATGGTGCCTGCTCCTCCTTTGAGGTCCTAGGGGAACAGATAGAAGTGGGATTCATTCCAGTGGCCTACCAGCTTCTCTTTCAAGCCTGCAGGACCTTTTGCTAGGAAAAGGGTAATTTGTGCTGAGTTACAGCCCCTTTGCTTATGTCTGTGACTGACATCAGAACTTCCTGCAGAAAGTTAAGATTTCTCAGGTATGAAACAGGGCTACCATGTACCACCACTGCTCCATATTTGTATTAGTATCACATTCAGCATGAGAGGAATGAGGGTTTAACTGTTTAATGACATGATAAATTTGGTCTAATTCACCTCATATATTTGTTTTTATTCTCTGAAAAATAAAATCGCTTTATTTTTTCTACCTGGAACAAAACTCCATGCGTCAGTTCAAACTGGGGATTGATTGTAGGGTGCAGCCCTGCAGGAAAGGCCTTGGGATTCCTGTGGAAAACAAGTTGGACCTGTGTCAGCAGTGCTTCCCTGCAGCAACAACAGTCATGGGATTGCATTAACAAGTGGTCAGCAAATGGAGGATGTGGTTATTCCCCTCTGCCTGGTACTGGTGAGGCTGCATCTGCAGTATTCTGTGCAGTTTTTAGAAAACTCCCCCATTATATGGGAGATGTTGACACACTGGAGAGGCTCCAACAACAGCCCCAGTATTGGTGAGCAGGAGCATGTGCCGTGTGAGGAGATGAGATGGGGGTTAGGTTTGTTTGGCCTGCAGAAGGGAGGGCTGGGGGATCTCATTGCAGAGACACTACTGAAAAGGGAGGTGAGAATTCCGATGCATCCAAGCTTCTCCTGCAGGTGAAAGAATGAGAGGCAATGGTCTCGTGCTGCAAACCAGGGAAATTCTTTTTCAACAAAAGGAGCACATTATTTACCAGGAGAGTGCTGCAGCCTTGGGAGAGGCTGCCCAGAGAAGTTGTAAAATCTCCATCGTTGGGATTTCCAGGATACATGTGGACAAAGCCCTGAGCGACTTCAGCCAGCTTTGAAGTCAGCCCTGCTTGGAGTAGGAGATGGGACCTCAATGTACATTTTTCACTCATTCAGCTGGACTCACTAATGTAGCAGGAAGCAAGTTGCATTCTGCTGTTTAGGGACTGATCAATTCACTAGAAAGGCCAGAAGCACTGATGTGGTACAAGGCACATGAAGGCCAGGACCATGCAGGGAGCGGGAAGGGTGGTGGTCAGGGAAGGACAGCATGGGAATGAAGCCTCTGTTTCACACAGTGTCCAAGTGAGCCACCTACTTCAAATCACCTACTTCAGCCTGTAAGTCCTCAAAGTGGTGATTCCAGTGTCAACGTCTTTTTTCCGTGACATTTTTACAGCATAGATTTGTAATCTCCATCACTGGAAACATTTGAAAGCTGTCTGGACATGATCCTGGCTAACTTGCTCTAGGAGGCCATGCTTGTCCAGGGTATTTGTACCAGATCACCTGCAGTGTCATCTCCAGCATTCCCTTCTAACCTCAACCACTCTGTGATTCTTATTTTATCTGTTAATTTTAATATTCTGTCCATCTCCAGCCACTCAGCTTCACTCACAGGAGCATGCTTCCTTTCATCTATTGGTACTTCTGACCCTTGCTTAAACACCCAAAATCCTTGAGAAATTTCAATATCTGATAATAAAATTTCCAGTAAATTTTAATCCAATTGAAAAACTGTTTATTTTATGTATTTTTTCTATGTACGGTTTACATATCTGGAGTTTTTTTACAATTACATTATTAGGATATGTCACCATTTGTTTTAAATTTTCTTGGTCATCTTCAGCCCCAGATTGTTGCCCTTCTGAGGCACTGGAGTATGAGAACCCTGTTATCTTTTCTTTCTGTGATGTTGGACAAGGAGCCACAAATTAGAACCATCCCTATTAGTCAGAAAAACACACTTAATTTTTAGAAACTCTTCTTTCTGCACTTATTCTGACCACAGGAGACTGTCTGATAAAATCCTCTGGATACTTCCTTCCTCTCAGCTGAGTACCCAAACCTCACTAGATATTTGAAGTGAATATCATTGTGATTTTTTGATACCAGTATGGATCCCTGCCTCAGATATTCCCTACAGCCAGCTTCAGAGTCTTCTGGGCAGCCCAAGGTCCAGGTGTAGCTTGCAGGGGGTCAGGAATAGTGACCTTACTTTTTCCCACTGATCCACTGCTGTTGGCAGAGAAGTAGAGTATACTGGAAACATAAGCAAAGGGACTGGAGAGAGTCCTCTGTGCGGGCTGAGAAGAATGTGGGAGATGGACGAGTTGCTAGTTGGATCCTCATTGGAAAATGGAGTGAGGAAAAGGTTGGCCACAGTGAACAGGGCTCTGCTGGGTCTTTGTCTGAGGCAAGTGGTGGATGTGCAGCACCCTTTACAGAGACAGTTTGCTGCCAATCTGTTGATTCTAAATGTGTGTCAGCAACAGCAGACTTTAAAGATTAAAGCTTTCAAGGGAAAACTAATGCTGAGTTTCCAAGACTTTATGAGATTGGATCCTCATCTTCAGTACTACTTGGGATGAACATAGTTCTTGCCTAATTCTTAGAGACTTTCCTGTATGAGTTATTGTTCATGAGAGAATAGCAGCTTTATACACAGATGGTTGTAGAACAGAGACACCATTGAGAGGCAAACACGGAGACATCTATGTCCTGCAGATACAGGCGCGCACACACACACAGATCAACAACTTTATCCACAGAAAGCAGTCAGTCCTGCTCAGTGCGGTCAGGCAGAATCTCTACTCTTTCATGACATAAGAAATCCCTGATGGAATTCAAGTAATGAGCAATTCATGCCGAAGAGGAAAGCTTAGTGTCAGGGAAATACCAATGTCCAAACTAGCACACCCTGAAGGAGTTTGGCCAGAGGGCTGCCTGGTTGGATTGCTCTTCTTAAATGGCCAGAAACCTAGTTCTCCATGAGATCAAAAGAGAAGATCAGATGCTCTGGACCCAGCGAGCTGTTGCAGATTATATGGCAAGCCCAGATCATCCCACTAAGACTGATATCAAGCCAGAGAGAAGGATGTTTGGTTTGGGTGCTTTCATCAGAGTCCTCTTAGGATGTTTTCCTGCTTTTCCAGTGCCTCTCCATGTAATCTTGGACAGGTCAAAAGGGACCTGAAAGTAGGTCATGCCCACATCTTCATATGCACATAATTTTCTGTTCAATGGTTTAGGTTTGGACATCAATGCAACTCTTAGGTCATTGGGGGTGGGTTGAACAGATAAAACAGGCAAGGGACAGGTTCTAAAATATAGTACCTGCACTGGAAACCCTTGCTACAGAATTTTATGGGTGCCAAAATTTTGCATGGGCTCAAAACCTAAAATAACTACCCTAAATAGTGTAAATGATACCTCCTCTAATGGCAGAAGACCTGAGCTATCATTTGCTGCAAATAAAGAGGATGTTCTCAGAAATGTGTCTCTGCAACTGTCCTTGTCCCTAGACTTCTGCTATAAGATATTGCTGGAAACGGGATAATAAACTGTACAGTCCTATCCAGAACTATTTGTCTTACACTGGTGTATAACACTTAGAAGCTGAAATCCAAGTGGTCACGGTTTGCTTGTTATTTTATACTGTAATTATACAATTTATAGATAATTTCTTCCTTTCAATGACTTTTCCATTTAGCATGAAAAAGTTAAACATTCAATAAACCCAAAAACCTTAAACATTCAATGACCTACTGTTTATAGATCTGGAAGAAGAGATGACAAGGCCACAGCATCTGCTCTAACAAAAATAAATGTTTAGGAATCATTGAGGTGGTCTAAAGTCAGGCTTGTCCTCTTCTTTGTGAGCATCCTGACCACCATGAAGTGTCCTGCATGTTTAGTTTGCAGCAAGAGGAATAGCAGCGAGATGGACAGAGGGAAGCTCTCATTTGAAATTCTGTAGGTAGCTAATAGGAGCTGTAACAGCTGTAACTGAGGCTGTTCAGAGCCTCAAGGAAAGAGAGATGAACACTGAACTGCTGGAGAGAAGGCTTGGCATCACCCTTTCAAACAGGGTTTTGTGACAACTGGCTGTTGCTGACGCCTAACTCTGAGGCGAAGTGTCAGAGTTATGAGTCACATTTCTATGACCAAGTATGTGCCTGTCACGTAACAGGGTGGGACCTGCCCTGCCTCTCAGTAGGAAATATGTTGACTGGAAGTAGGCTGATGTTATTGGAACGGTTTGTTATTCTCAACCTGCTTCCAAGAAAGGAAGTGAATGGAAGCAGTCATCTCTCCAGGTGAATTATCCTGGCAGGCAAATCCAGTTTATTCTCAGGTGAATCACCACAAGCTGTTCATGTAATATCACTGTCCATTTATAGACAGAGACTACGTTTATGTCTGACTCTAAAATAGTTGATACAGCTCTGGGCACTGTTAAGACAAAGATGACTAAATCTGCCCTGGAATACCACAAAGTTTTACTATGACCACAGCCAGGCAGGATGCCGTGCGTCTGATCTCATTTTCAGAGTTGATTGTGTACTGGGGGAGTTCCAAGTTCAGCAAAGCCACCTGAAAAACTTCTGAAGGCAGAAGTCAAAGGTAAAACCATTCTGTATCCTTTAGCACTTTTTAAAATTCATGTTTGAATCACATATTTGATCATATGAACATGACTCATAAATCTGAGTCCTCTACTTGGAATATTTGTGGTCCTGGATGCCTAAATTTCCAAGTGTGATACCCGAGATATCTGTTTAGGAAATCCCTGACCTGCAATTTGTGGATGATTGGCGAATATCCACAGGAAGCACTGCTGTGTGCTGTCCTGCTCTCTCATTCAGCCCATGCATTCTCTAGGAGTCGCTGACTGGACACCAGATGAAATTTCCTTCTGAGCTCCTGTATCCGTTCTTGTATCTTGGCCGTTCAGAGCATCGAAATGGCCCCTTCCCCCAAAAGCTAGAGCTTTTAAGAATTTTAACAACTGAAAGTATGCTTTGTGTACAGGTTCAGAACATTTCCTCTCCAACAATGGAACTAATTTCTGCTACTCATTTAGACTTTTAAGGTAATTTAAAGATCCAGTGCTACATGTGGTTTCTTTTTAGTCTCTTTCTTTCCTTGTTGCTGGCCTCATGAGACCTGAAGCTGCTGTCTCTTGCAAACAGGTATAGCCTATCAATTATTCATGCGAATCTCCAGTTCATCATGGTTAAAAAGTTTTTCCGTGCACCTATGCTAACCCTCTCTCATTGTGCACTCTGCAGGATCTGTTCAGTGGAGACAGCTGGAGTAATTCAGATCTTTTTCATGGGCTAGACAGATTGTCAAATGTTTTCCTACAGCTGTCAGGTGTGAACCTTCTTCTGGTACTCCCAAGATGTTCTTAGGTCCCTCCTCAGGGAATCTGCCCATCTGTACAGGGCTTGTTTTAGTGGTGTCATTTTAAGCCCCAGGTACAAGCTGTGAAATCATGGAATAGGCTCTCTCTGACTGGATGACCATAGCAGAGGCTCTCTGCAGTGTTATATGAAGTTGGCTCTTTCTCATTCATAGATAACCATTTCTTGACACTAAGGTTTGTTAAAAAGTTAGATGGCCAAGACTGAGGTCTTCACCCAGGGCTCTTTGGTGATAGACAGGAAGAAAATGGCCCTTTCAAGATCTCACCCTAAAACAGAATATGATAATTCAGAACTGGTTTCTTATTGCTAAGTGGAATACCCTCCTAGAACAGATGGCAGAGTGAGTATGACAGTTGTGATGGCTCAGGAAATAAATTCAGAAAGATTTTGCAGACAGAGGGATTGTTTTGAATATCCAGTCAGACCTGCTGTGTACTGCCCAGGGAACACCTGCATCCCACTGAATGCTTTAGCTGAGCTGAAACAGAAGGTAGGAAAGAAGGCTGAGACTGAAAGCAGACCAGTCCGTCCCAGTGCCTGGTACCCTTGAAGTGGTAAATCTCCATATTTCTGGGATGGCTTCTACATCCCATCATGACTCTGGCTCTGGTATCTTATGCTAGATAAAAAAGCTGCCTATGCTCAGAAATAATTTTCCTCATAGATAGCAAACTTCTCCCCCTCTAACATCCTTCACAATACAGACATTTCATGTTGCAGAAGCAAACATGGATCCAAGCCTTTGGCAAGAGCTGGTCTTCTTGCAGGAAGTAAAGCCATCCTGCAAGTTGAGGAGAAGGACCAGACGTGACTCAAGAGAAACCAACAGCTGTAATCATCTGCACAATGAAATAAGGATCTGTTCAAGAGATATTTACCTCCAGTGGCTAAAAGGCATCCTCTGAGAGGAACAGAGCCCTTCTTCCTACAGACAGGACATTCATACACAAGCCAAAGTGAAGTTGTAGTAACAGGTTTAGAAAGAAATTTTAAAATAAAAATTAAGTTAGTGTTTACATTTGGGCTTGCCTACTGAAAAGCTGAAGTTTGTAGTTGCTTCAGGGAGTGGACTAGGACTGCAACTCTGCTAGAGGCTTTCTCAACAAGAAAGTTTAAGCAAAGCAGGACAGGAGCCTGCAAAGATATCAGAAAGGGAGACAGTAAGAAAAAACAACAAGTTGGAAGCAGAGGAAAAAATATCAGAGAATAAACTGAAGAAAACATCATTGAAGTATTCTGTTGTGGTGATTTGGGCTAGGCCTTCCTTGGTGACCAGTTTGTAACCAAGGAAGGGCCCAGATTTACCCAGTATTCCCTACGATTTTTACGTAAGCCAGATTATAAGAAGAAAGGAGGAGAGGCCTTCGCTCTCTTTCCTTCCGGCGGCTTGGAGGTGCAGGTTCCCTGCTGTTGATCTGCCGTGTTGGGGAGCGAGGCCTGGTTAGGCCTTGCCGACCTTGGGAGACAGAGGTTGCCGGCGATCGTTCTGGAGTGACTCTCGGTTGTCCCAGGGGAGTAGTGAGCTATCTTCTTTGCTAACCTTTTTAGTTGTTAGATATTGGGTCACTAATTGGGAGATATATATATATATATTTTTATATTTATTTTAGTTTTGTTCCCTTTCCCTTCCCCCTTCCCTTTCCCTTGTGAAATTGTATATTTTAATTGTATATAAGTGTAAATATATTTATATATCTCACTTTGGTTGTCTCTCTCTTGTTTCGGGTTTTCTTAGTTTTTTTTTCTCCCTCTTCTCCCTGAGGTTTGGAGGGGGGGGGGACTTCTGGTGGTAAGGTTTGGAGATTTGGCAGGGAGCCAGCTTCAAACCATATCATCTGTTAACATCAAACATAAGAAAAGCGAAATTTAAACTAAACTTCATTATTTTACGTGAAAGCTCTAACCTATTTGGATCCGAGTTGCAATATAACAAAGCTGGGTTTGTATATGCTGAATTAAAATATGAGATTTTGTTTTGGTTTCAGTTCTTGCCTTCTGTAAATGGCATTGTTAAGAATACCGCTGATAGATGTACCTGGATGTGTGCCATGATATCAGGTGTGTGAGGTTTTGCCAAGCAAGGCACAGCTGGTATGATAATACCACATAATGGATCATAGATCAGCAGTTATCAGCTTAAATGCTTATCAAAAGGGGATGATTTAAACAATTTACCACAATTCAGAGAATCAAAAATAGAACTGTGGAAAGTTGTCTGAAAATTGTTGAAAGAAAAAACCTTGAAGAGCTCAGCTCAGATTGCTGCTGTCTAAATGAAGGACAGCTACATTGAAAGTCACCTTTTGAAAGATATAGGAGAAAGGCTACAGTCAGGCTACCTGAGTGCTCATTTCAGAGAAACAGGTATTGTGAATTTCTAAAATTCCAGAAGGAGATAGAGATAAAAATACTTCATTAAAGTGTTACATTAATAAAAAGCTTGTACAGCCCCAAGCCGGGAGATACACACATGATAATACATTATGGGCACAAAGATGGTAATTCTGAACTCACACCTCATTAGTGATTGCAAAGCAAGAACAAATCAAAAGGAGAAACTGGAGGCTCTTCCTCCATGGAAAAAAAAAAAAAAAAGGTGAAAGAGAAACAAATCTGAATCTTAGGAACAGCAGTTAGTGGCCAGATGGGGTCTGTGAAAAGGACTGATCTCCCAGCACAACACCACAAAATTTTGCAGAACTTGTGGAGTGGCTCACAGAGGCACCTGTGACCTTTCCACTGGGACAGAAGCTGATGCAGGTGCCTCAAAATGCAGGACCTGCCCCAGCACCTGCTCCCTGAAGTGAGTTGCACAGACACAGACAGCCACAGGCAGGTGAACACCTGACTGTCACGCACTGCAGTAGGTCATGGACACGTGTAAGGTGACAGAGTTACAGATGGGCAAGGAGCATCACACAGAGGTTGCAGTCACGTGAACAGCTGTACACCCAAATGTGCAGCATACAAACGGGACTCTCAGGTAATAGAACGGGACAACAACTGAATGGTTTCCATGATGGAATATGGAGACCGTTTTGTAATGTACACAGGGAGAATACCTGGCACAGACCTCATGCTCTCCAGAGCAGCATGCATGAATACACTGTAGCTTGTACAGGAGCACACATTGTCAAATGGAGGATCTCCCCAGCCTGCAGAGAAGTGCCTGCTGTTGTCGGGAGGTACACACACTGGACTGAGGCAAATGATGCATCCCAAGTTTCGTGAGCTGCACACATTGTTAGGTTTTGTCACATTTCCAGTGGACTGTCACACACAGTGAAGTGAGTGATGTGTACACAGACAAGTGTCGTCCTACCCATGTGTATTCTGGAGTCAGTCACAACCCCTGCACTGCAGTCAGCCTCTCCTGTGGACCAACAAGGTTCTCAAACACATGCACACTGAGTTCAGTGCTCATGCGCTTGTGATGCTCCAAAGGGTCTCATAAATGCACTGGAAGGAGACACATGTTTTCCTGCTCCTCCACAGACACACAGTGCCTGGAGGCAATCTACAGAGTGAGCTTTAGAGGAGACATGGACTTATCTGCTGGGCATGGCTGGCTCCCATCAGTCAGCAGGGAGAAGGACCCATTCATCTCACTGATGTTGGAACTCAACATAAGGTTTGTTCCCCTCTCCATTAACTGACTACAAAAGGATGATGGATGGCAGGCTGTCAGACAGGCAGATCCATCCCTGCCACACGTATGCTGGTGTGACTTTATGTCATGGTTTGAGATAGCCCCAAAATCCAATTCCCTAGCTCCATTCCCCCCTCCCACATCTCAACCTATTGTGAGATGGGTTTTTCCAGACAAAACACACCAGACTCAAAGTGGGGGAAAGGGAATATATTACAATGACAAATAAATACCATATCACATTATACACATGATCACAAACTATCTCTACCATGACATATGTATTTACAATGATCAGATCTCTTCTCCCCTCCAAATAAAAGTGCAGGAGGGAAAGAAGAAGGACAGATCCCTTTCAGTCTCTGAACAGCAGCATCTTCTGAGGCAGCAGTCTGTCTTCTTCACATGCATGAGGCAGCTGATTGCTGGATTTCTGCCAGCACTCACGAGGGAGGTATCCAAACCTCTCCCGCCCCATCGCCTCACAACCGAGGGGTCTTCCGTGGGCTTCGTAACCCCAGACAAGGTCGTATCACCACGTCATATCACGAAGACACAGGGGGGTCTTCGTGACGGTCTGGTATCTCCAGGAGACTCAGCTCCTTGCAGGGCCTCTGTGCCCTGCTCTCAGGCTGCCACCGTGGCAGCAGTGCAAGGGGGGAGCCAAGGTCAACTCCCCTCGCATTCCTCTCGGAGTTCTCTAGCTCCTTTCTGCAGTGCATGTCGCACTTCAAGGCTCTTTCAAGTAAGAGTCCATCATCTTCCTACTTCCAGGAGGTTTCAAAGGAGTTTTGGGGGGATGGTACAGTCTTACCCCCAGAACTCTGTCTCTCAGGCTGCTGGCTCTCTTTTTTCCCAGCTCTCTTTCCAGGAGTCCTTTCTCTGGTGCTGCATGTTGCTTCTGCTGCTCCTTCAGTTCAGGTTCTTATCTCTGGCTCTCTGCCACCGTTTCTCTGGTCAGTGCCGGCTGCTGCTCTGTGCCCATGGAGAAAACATCTCCCGGCATAACTACAGGCACCTAGCCCAGCTTTATGCTGTTCCAGGTCCCCGCAGCCCCCCAGCCAGGGGCTGGGAGGCCCCAGAGGGCCCAAGGGGCTCAGAGCCCCTTCCTCGTGGCTCTACAGCATGGCCACCTCTCCTACAACAACAATCAAAACTACAACTCAGCTCCTCCGGTGAGCTTGTGGGACGTTGACATTTTTGCAGGAGTGCCCATTGGACAGAACTCCAAAACTTCCAGGGGTTTCCACCCCTTGGGGTCTACCACTTTTCTTAGCCTCTGGGGGAAAACAAGGTTCAAACCACGACAACACTCCACCCCTCGCTCCTGCGAAATGTCAACATATCGCAACAACTGAAAAAAAAATTCTAATCAACATGCAATCTTCAATAAACTAAAATATAACCAAAATCTCTCTACTACATATCAATATAGTATTATCACAAACTTAACTCTACTCTTAATACTTAACTTACATTACTATAGCCTTACTTTCACTACAATGGTACAGTCTGTGTTTTGTCTGGAAAATTCTGTTATCACAAGCCTCATGGCTCTTATCTCTTTCCCCCAATGGTTCGCAACCATCCTCTGCTACCATTTATGTCATGGTATGTCACGACACTCTTGCACATACTGAAGCAAGACTCTCCCTGTCCTCCACATGCTACACATACTACTGATGGGTTCCATGTGTGCAGGTCACCGTGCAGCAGGTTGCACTAACATGGATAAGACCCTCATATACACTTGTGGTGCAGTGAGTCACACCAGTCACTGATACTTACAGATCAGGGGCAAGTGTCTTGTGCACAGGTGTACACAGACACACATACAGCCAGCTTACACACAACCACACAGATGCACACATGCAGCTGGATCTCACATGGCTGTCCCATAAGCACACATAAAGGTCAGTCTCCTGTGTGAGCAAATCCTACCCATTCAGGGAAAGCCACACATAGATGGCACAGGCAGCTGAGCCTCAAGGTGTGTGCTTACATGCACCCCTGTGAGTCACACTCACAAAGGAGTCTCTCACATGCACACAGGTGTCTCCTGCACAAGCAAACATCTCTACACTTTCATACAAGGTTGAGTTTCTCACATAAAGTTTTGTGAGACTCTCATACACAAACACACAGGTACATATCCCATAAAGAACACACCAGATGTAGCCCAGGCACTCTGCCTTGCAGGTATGCCTTTGCGCACATGGAGACCTCAAGAACTCTGTGGGCAAGTTTCACAACATGCACATGTTCTCTCACACACACAAGGAAGTGTAGTGGGTCAGGCAGCCCACCCTGCAGCAGGTCACACATGCATATGTGCCTGGGCTTCATACACACGCATCTATACCTGTCCTTGTACAGGTATAGATTACATCTATGCAGTGAGTCACATGTGCATACCTGGACAGACACACACACGTGTTCATACACACCTAAACACAGGACTGGTAAAGAGCAAAATCAGGACGTGAACGCACACAGATTTGACTTACCCAGACAAACATACAAGTCACACATGCTGCAGAGTGAGGCAGGCAGGTACACCCAGAGCAGGTTGTGCACAGTGGGTGTTCATAAACAAATTCACACAGGATGGTGACTCACACACACATATGTACAAGTGTCACCCAGATGAGGATGTCACACATCCCCCGACAGTGCATTTCTCACAGACACAGAAGTGCCACACAGAGGTGTCTCATGTGCTGCAGTCAGATGCACACATGAAGCAAGTTGTGCACTCAACCGAGTGTTGCAGAGACACATGCACTTGAGGATGTGTCACACACACAATTCACACATGCTTGGATGTGTCACACAATGTCTTTCAGGCAAAACGGATTTCACGCCTTTGAGTGCGTGTAACAAATGCACACACAGTGTCTCAGACATTCAGAGATGTCTCACACAGACATGAGTCTCTACAAATCCAGACACAGTGTCTCAGACGCAGGGGGTCATAACCGCTGGTGTTATGACACACATGGTGCCTCACACACCATCTCTCACAGACAGGAGACAGGCACACAGTGTTTCACACTCTTCAGACACAGTGTCTCACGTGGCACCTTTCATGGACACACAAGTGTCTTACTGTTACAGATATGGTGACTGTCATACACACGGGTGCCTCTCACAGACACGTGGGTATCACCAACGCACCCACGGGATGAAACAGCGTCTGTCCCTTACACACAGTATCCCTCACACACACGCGCGCGCACACACACAGAGGTGTGTCGAGCACACCGGTGACGCACAGAGTGGTCCTCGGACAGTATCTGTCACACACAGACACACGCATGAGATTTTTCCTGTGCACTCGCACACACACGGTGTCTCTCCCTTGTCTCTCAGGGTCATACACGGTTTCTCTCTCTGTCCTGCCGACACGAATGTCACAACCGCGGATCGCTCTGCGCACCCGCGTGGCCTCTCCTCCCCCTGCTTCCTCCCCCTCTCCCCTCCTCCCCCTTCTCCCTCTCTTCTCCTCCCCCCTCCCCCTCCCTCCGTCCGCCTCTCCCGCCCCACCCCGAGCCGGCGGTGCCCTGGGCGCCGAGGCTGCTCCGCTCCGCTGCCCGCGCTGCCCGCCCGCCGCGGCCCCAGGCGGAGCGGGGCCTCCGGGCGGAGGGGCCGGACCCTCCCGCAGCCCTGCGGGGTACGGGCGGCGGGCGCGTCCCGGCGGGATGTCGGGGACCCGCTGCCAAGCGCTGTACCCCTTCTCCGGGGAGCGGCACCGGCAAGGGCTGCACTTCGCCGCGGGGGAGCTGATCACGGTGCTGCAGGTGCCAGACGGCGGCTGGTGGGAAGGACAGAAGGAGGACGGGCTGCGAGGCTGGTTCCCGGCCAGCTACGTCCAGCTGCTGGAGGTAGGACTGGGGCCGGGACCGGGGCCGAGCCGGGAGGCGAGCGGGAGCGGCGGCCCGGGGGATGTCCCCGCGGGGGTGCCGGCAAGTGCTGGGGGGCCCTCGCGGCCCACACGGCGCTGCTCTTGGGGACCCCCTCGGCATCGCTGTGCCCTGTGCCCCGGGCAGGTGCCCCGGCTGAGGCTGCTGGGTGCTGTAAGAATCTGCGGCGCTCGGAGGGGGAGCCGCCTGCCCGGTCCCGCTCCGGCAGGTAGAGCATTTGGTACCCGCAGTCGTAGCCGTGAGCAGGGCTCAGGTGCGTGGCGAGCTGTGGGATGGTCCGGACACTTGGGTTTTCACAATCGGTAAAGAGCAGCAGAAGTCAGTGGCTGCGGTGAGGCAGCCCCTGCCAGTCACTCACGAGGGCCAGATGCTGGGCAAGTTACACTCCCTCTCTCTCCCCCGCCCGCTCCCTTTCATTTCTTTTCACTGAAAGTCTCATGGCTTTATGTTGTGGAAGAGGTAATTCAGATATAGAATCATAGAATCACAAGATGGTTTGCGTTGGAAGGGACTCTAAAGATCATCCCATTACACCCTGCTTGCCATGGGCAGGGACACCTTCCACTAGACCAGGTTGCTCCAAGCCCCATCCAACCTGGCCTTGAACACTTCCAGGGATGGGGCAGCCACAGCTTGTCTGGGCAACCTGTGCCACGGCCTCACCACCCTCATGGGAAAGAATTTCTTCCTAATATCTAATCTAAATCTACCCTTCTTCGGTTGAAAGCCATTCCACCTTGTCCTGTCACTCCATGCCCCTGTCTGAAGTTCCTCTCCAGCTCTCTTGGAGCCCTTTTAGGTACTGGAAGATGCTCTAAGATCTCTGTGGAGTCTTCTTATTTTCTTCTCCCCTTCTGTTGCAGCAGTTCCCCAGCTGGCTGCAGAAACCTTGCTACCATATGTGTGGCATGGCTCAGGGAGCCCCAGCAGAGTTAGGGTCAGACACTCAGACCCAAAAGTCATGGACTTTCTGTCACAATGCTGAGAAGTTCTATTGGTTTTAGTTGTTTTCAGGGCCCTAACAGTTGGGGTGACAGTTGGATTCCCACCTCAGGACTGCTTGTACCTGAACATATTTATTGTTTTCTGTCCCATGCAAACAAGACACAATGAGAGTGTAAAATATATGTCCATGAAGGGTGCCTTCATGATCTCTGCATGTGAAATCTGAAACATCTTGTGCACCAAAGCAAGAACCTGCCATGATCCCCTCAGTCCTTCCCTCACTGGCCATGCCCTGTTGTCATTTGGAGGATATGGGTATGGCAACAGTCTCTGGGAGCATCTCCATGCAGTGACTGGGCTGAAGCCATTAGCAGCACAGCGTTTCTCAGGTCAGCTTCTGTTTGTCCTCCAGGTTCCTAAGGACCAGCCTGCTTTGCTTGTATGCAAGGCTGGCAGTGCTCATCCCAGATTTTCCATGCATACCTTCCAGGGAATCCAGAGGGGCAGGAACCTGCCCACCAGTTGCATGTAGAGCAATGTTCTTTGAGTAAAAGATTCTGTGCAAAAGGACGTTTTGCCCACAGATCTGGCATTGTCTTTTGGTTTCTCATGTCCAAATAAATTAAAAAATCTGTGATGTTTCTGTTGGGTGCCTGTTTGTCATTATTACCTGGACAGACAGGAAAGTAGGAGTAAAACTTGCCCACTTAGTGCTACAAGAGTGAGTCCAGGGATTTCCCGCACCACTGAAGCACTTGGGATTTCTTTTGTTAGTTTTAGAATGTGGGAGTCCTTTTGTTTGGCAGTTTTGCCACCTACAAGATCATTTACTGAGATATGTGAATGTTTGTAGTTTGACAAATTCACAACGCTGCCTCCGTACAATCCTAAACATCCACTGGTCAGATTATGTGACTAATACTTCTGTTCTAGAACAAGCAGCAGTCACAAGTATTGAGGCCATGTTGCTGAGAACACAGCTGCACTGGGCAGGGCACATCTCCAGGATGAAGGACCACCGCCTCCCGAAGGCCCTGCTTTATGGTGAACTTGCCACTGGCTGCCACATGAGAGGAGCCCCGAAGAGAAGATACAAGGACTCCCTGAAACAACATCTCAGCCTTGGCCATATTGATCAACATAACTGGTCTACTCTGGCCTCCAATCGGAAGGTCTGGAGACACACCATCTATAACGCTGCTGCTTCCTTTGAGAACGCATGCAGGATCACCCTTGAGGAGAAAAGACAACACAGAAAGAATCGTGCCCTGCAGAATTTACCACCTAAGGAGTCCTTCTGCTGTGCCTTTTGCAACCGAACATGCCTGTCTCGTATTGGCCTTTTTAGCCACCAGCGCACTTGTAACAAACGTGGGTAGAGCCCTTCCCAAATCTTCGTTCGCGAAGCCTGGCCATGATGAAATATTTGCACATCTAACCAGGAATTTAGGAATTGTTTGAGGCAAAGTGTATCATGAGATGTGACAAACTCTGCTAAGCAAAGGCAGGGGGGAATCACTTCTGCAAACACCATAACTTTGCTTTTTTCTCATCTTCTCGGAAATTCCCCTTTCCCTGCTTAAGTCTGAGCAAGTTCTACTGTTCTCAGATCAGTGCCTGCAGTCCCGCACATGTGCCCTTCTGACCCTTGGCTCAGGTACCAGTGAAAACGTTGCTGAAGACCAGTTGTCTATACAGCCTGGCCTCTTTTCTCTTGAGCAAACCTTCAGGAAGAAGGCAAGAAAGATGGCAAGTGCTGAGTATGTTCGCTCTGTCATGTTTTCCTTTACTCTGGAGATGGTACCTAATAAGGACTATAAACTGGAGTTAATAAGTATGTCAAATGACAGCTAATTAACCAAATTTATCAAATTTATGGGATCAGAGGTGCTTGGCACACATCACAGTAGATCACAGGTACTTGGCACATAGAAGAAGGAAGCTCTGTGTATGTCTGTCTATCATGGCTCTGTGCAGGTAGCCTTTCCCTTGTGTACAGGTGGCCTTTCCCTTGTGTGGAGGTATGCAGCTTCCTCAGGGACCTGATCCAGCTGAAAGACACCACAATAGAAATACTGTTCTTCTCTGTTCTCTGATCCGAGTCCCTACCCAGTCACATTGACATTGGAGCTGGCTTCAGGGAGGTGATGACAGTGCATGTTCAGATGGAGCCATGGCCATGAGTCTCCCTTCTGTACCAGCCAGCCCTTGCATTGGCTTTGGGTGGCCCTGGCCCTTCAGTAAGGTTCCGTGCTATGTCCTGAGCTGAACTTAACCATACATTGTTGTTGAAAGAGGAAGATGTTACTCCCTCCCTTTGTCCTGCCATCATTTCCCTACACCCAGTTCACTCCAGAAGGTACCTGTGCTCTCTCTGGAGCCCAAAGGAGAACTAGCTGCATTTTCTGCCACAGCAGTGACTGAATGTGGCTTGCAGCATTGTCCAAGGCTTACCAGGGCTGATAGTGTTTGCCCTACATGGCACACACTCTTTCTACTCTCGGCAAAGTCTGTTGAGTGACTGGGAGCTACCAAAAGGAGGTGGCCTTCTGGAGCCTTTGTGACTTGAAGTGTGCATTGCGTTTAGACAGAAAGGCTGGATATTCTCATTCATAGGTCTTCACATTTATCAGCACTGGCATCTCCTCTGACAAAGCTGGTCTAAAGTCTGTGCTGAGTTTTGGTCCGGAGCTGAAAGAGGGAAGTGAGAAAGGTGTGAAGAACAGCAGAGAGCAGACTCTCTCCCACCCTCGAGTGGTGGCTCAGCAACCAGTCTGAGACGTGCTGGTTCCTGCCGGATGAAGGAGGAGAAATGACTGTTCCCGATGCTATCACTGATTTGGGAGGAACCTGATGCACCAACAGCACCTGCGTCTCCTCACAGGCAGCCAGGCTTTGGAGCTGTCAGCACTGATCATCCAGCTGGTTCCTCCAGGAGCTGAGGATGGGGCAACTCCACTGTGTACCCTCACAGTGAGTGGTAGCTCTTGGCTCTTGCAAAGACAACTGGATAGGCATGGCTGGTGGGTAACCTGAAGAGGCTGTAATAGCAAATGAAGAGTTGGGCAGCTCTGAGAAAACCGTGAAGATGGCTTGCAGGAAACAAAACCCAGTGCCAGAGATGGGTGTTCCTGAGAGCTGTTGCCTTTGCCAACTCCCGAGTTCTCTTGCTAGCAAAAATGTGTTTTCAATTCATTCATCACAGAAGATCAAGAAAAGAACCAAAAATGTTGGAAGTGTGGTGCAAGCAAGACACAGAGAGGTAAAGACATTTGGCATCCTTTGGTTCCTGCTCCTGTGGCTGCTGCAAGCCCACAGTGATGGGTTATAGGAAAACGATGGCTGGAGGTTCGTGCTCAGGGCAGTGATGGAAACAATGAGAGCTGGAGGACCATGTGGTAAGGATGAGCCAGAAACGACATGTCTCTGTGAGCTCTGGAGAGGATACTGTTGTCATGAAGCAAAAGGGCTAGCATAAATCAAAAGACTATCAAAAACAGAGAGCAAAGTGAGCAAGGGAGGGTATCAGCTCCATGGTGGGGTTCCGAATGGCTTCCCTGAGGCTGGGCTGGTTGGGAGAAGTTGGGGAGGCTGCTGTGGTTTTGTTCACAGAATCACTGGATTGGAAGAACCTCAGAGATCAACTAGTCTGGCTTCCCTGGACATGTCTGTCAGGTTTTGAATGTGTGCAAGGGTGGACACCACAGCTGTTCTGGATAATGTGTTCCAGTGTTTGACTACCCTCACAGTTTTTTCTTGTGTCCCTCTAAAGGGATTTTCTGTGTTTTAATTTGTGCCCATTGAATCTCATCCTTTCACTGGATATCATTGAGAACAGTCAGTCTCTGCTTTCTTTGGTGTCCCCCTATAGGTTTTTATTCACATTCAAAATATCCCTCTTGAGCCTTCTTGTCTTCATGCTAAACAGTCCCAGTTCTTTCAGCCTTTCCTTGTATGACAGATGCTCCAAGTCCCTTAATCATCATTGTGGCCTCTTGCCAGACTCTCTCCAGTATATCCTTGTCTTTCTTGTGTTGGGAAACCAAGTAACTGTTCCTTATACTGTTGTGCTCTTGCAGATAGTAGGTTAATGGAGAAATGGTCCCTAACCAGTATTTCCTGAGCATGAGAATCTGTGGACACCAGAGGAATCCTGAAGACTGCTGCCAAATTCAGCTGGTTTTGCTTTGACTGATCTTGGTCTGTGCAAGCTGATCTGCAATGCTTGGAATCCCATTGAGTAGATACCATCAGCTTCAACACTCACCCCTCCTTTGGTGATTAACAGCTACAGACTGTCAGCAGTCCCAGGTTAAGTAGTTGCTCTTCCCAGCCTGGTGCAAGAGGGAATCTGTGCAGATGCAGGCGAGAAGCCAGCACTGCTGTGGTGAACACTGATGTAGAGCCAATGGAGTGTGGTGCGTAATACACTGAGGGATTTTTTGATAGCTCATGCTTCCTACCCCAAGACTGGCTGCCTCCTTACCCCACCTGCATCACAGATGCTTGGGATGATGATACGTGTAGAAAGATCCAGACCTAAAAGCAACCTAGGGCAAGGCTCAGTTGTTTCAGTTTGTGACAAACTTTATGGGCAACATAGATGTCAAGAGAGTGAGGTGGTGTTAGACCTCCGGGGTGTGTATTACAGGAGGACCAGCATGGGACCCTCTGGAGAAATCTCTGTTGCGGCTGCCTTTTCTAGACAAGTGATTTTTGGAGGGCTGGGGAGATGTGTCATTCAGTCACATTTGCAAGTGGTTTGTTTTAAAGCTATTTTGGGCCTTGCTTTTTGTATTTGCAGCTAGCTAGAAATCACTTACATAAGCAGCAGCAGGAACACATGCAAATTTGCTGGAAATTGTCAGCACTTTTTATAGCTTCAGTCATCCCACAGATGTAAGTCTCTGTACGAAGTACAGCGTGCACTTCCAGCATGGATGAAGGTGGCTTTGGAATCTGACTGGACATGCTGGACTGAGTAGGACTGCAAGCTGCCACTGATCTTGTCTGCACTTTACACAGCTTGATTTACCAGAACCATGAGGCACTTAGGAAGGAAAGAATTGTGCCCTTCTCCCTGTGCTGTGCTTGACCTGTGCATGTTCTACAGAGTGTTCATTGCTTCCACGACTGTGTAATGCTCGAGGGGTAATGCACCTCACCTAACCCAGCCTGGGACAGCTGCCACATGGACAGATGCGCAGATGCGCAAACATTTGAACCTGGAGGCTGAGGCACATCCAGCTGCAGGAGGCATGGCCTGCCATAGCACAGACTGCTTCCTTCGTTGTGCCCAGGGAGTCAGAGAAAAAGGGTGATGGGAATACATAGAAATTATAATGCCTCTAATTTATTTTGTAATAGCAGATAATGTGTAGAGGATTTCTGTGCCAAATTGTATCTTGTCATATGCTGATAGGATCCAAGGAGACAGTGTCCTAAGGGAGAAACAAGAACCTGCCAGCTGATGAGCAGGGAGAATTCCATTTCATGACAACATTCTGAACATTTCTGTGAAACACTGTTATGAAGAAACCCCTATTTTTAGAGAGATTTTTTTCTTCACCTTAGTGATGGAAGCATATTTTCATGAAGAAAAAACCCAAACCATTTTGTCTGAAAATATCCAGCCAGTCCCAGAAGCAAGCATTGCTGCACCAGTGTTGTGATGGGATGGCTGTGCTGCCACAGCAAGTGCTGGAACAGGCAGCTGCTGGAGCTGGTCTGCCATCATGGGAGCTGTATAATGTGTATAATACACTTGAAAGGGAGGAGATGTTGGTAGCTGCTGCAACAGCTTTTCCTGGTGACTGTACAAAGGACAGTATGGAGAGCACCTGGATGCCCGTATCCTCTGCACACAGTGATGGTACTTTGCTTTCTCAGAAGGTTCTTCTACATTCTTGGAGTTTGTTATCTCAGGCTCTCTCATTCCTTCATCTCCCCACTCAAAAATCAGCTTAACATAAAATTCATGGAGAACCACAAGGACCAAGGGGATGCTTTTTTTTTAAGGATACTCCATGGAGGAAGTAATGTTCATATCTGTAGTCTTGTTTGATGGGAGGGAAATGTGGTCTTTAATCCAGTGGGATAAGGCTGTGGGTGCTGAACCCTTCTTTGCAACCAGGGAGTGCACACGGTGTTGTGCTCAGGACACCTGTTCTGGTGCTACAAGCTAAGCAACTGGTGCTGCCTGGAACTGGTGTTCCCTGCCCAGGGATGCTTGTGGCACCATCCTGAGCATCCTGGCTGTTCTGCTGCCCCTGAGAGGTGGCACTGGGGAGGAGCATCACTGCTAGGGTGGGACTGGTACTTCTGTCTCCTGCCCAGGGACGCTTGTGGCACCCTCCTGAGTGTTCTGGCCATTTTGCTGCCCCTGAGAGATGGTGCTGGGGCAGCAACCATGGCTGAAGTGGGGATGGCATCTCCCGTGGGTGTGCAGAAGGATGGTTTTTGTTCTTTTGGTGCAGGGATGACTCCCTAAGGAAGGCAGAGGGGGAGATTGGCATTGTTGTAGATGCAGGCTGCTGTGGGTTTTGTCTCAAGGGAAAGGCGAAGTTTTCAAAGTTCAGTACTCAAAGGTGCTGAAGGTGGTTTGCTCTGCCTGATTTAAAAGCAAATCTTTGTCTAAAGTGAGGCGTTTGTGAGACAGGAGTGACAGTGAGAATCCTGTGGGATTGCCTTGCGGTTTAATTTTACAGTGTCTTTTTTGTATCTCTGACTTTCTGTAACTGTATTTTTCAGAGTTTGAAACTTGTGGTCATCTGACCATTGACATTTCTGGCAAATGTGAATGAAATCAAATATAAAAGGGGGAGGAAATTATGTTGTGCTGCCAGAAAATCACTCTTCAATCAAGTTTTCTGGGGGAATTTAAAGCCCCAGGAGAATGTGAAGGAGATGTGATGCTGCAGTTCACAATCCCTCTCCTATAAGAGTGATGTCTGTTATGTATCTGGTGATAATTGTCTCAAACTGTTGAAGTTATAGTAGAATATAAAAACTGAGTAGTGCCATAAATAGCCAAAATTTGTGAACGGAAGGGTCTTACAAAGATAGTTGTGGCACTTTTTGTGAGCTCTTCTGTCTGCTGCATAAGTTGGGGTGTTGCAGAAACTGGACTCATGGATGCCGCACCTGTAGCAGGTGAGAACAGTCACACTGTTGGCCTTACAGAAACTGCACAGGACAGAATTTATAAAGATGTTTTTTCTTTATCCTTAGCTAAAAGATATCCTCATGGGAGGCCTAAACTGGAGGACATCTTACAGCCTGGTGGTTTCAAAGAGAGTCTAAACACAATCTTCCTGCAAATGACTGCCTTCTAATGTGAAAGATTGAGTTACTGTGCACCTGCATGGAAAGGGTGGATATAGAGCGACAGTGAAAAATGTGGATCATTGAAGACTTACCTGAGGATTTCTCAGTTTCCTAAAGAATTCCCAGTTCATTCTGTGCTCTGAATGGGGCACATGTCCCGTAGAAAAACACACAGCGATGTGTGCAGGAAATTCTAGTCTCCCTTTCCAGCTTGGGTGCAAAATGCACCTTTAGTGCCTTGAGTACTGTGCCACAAACACAGCACTTTATACTAAATGTAGTTTAAAAAGACACAATAGGAATAATGAGAAGATGCCAGATACTTGTTATTTTCTAAAAACAAAACTTTATTTAGGTGTCCAGTATGGAAAATTTGGCTTTGAAACAAGACCAGAAGGTTCTGGCTGTTTGATGGGATTTGATTTTCTCTACTTATTTATTTCACTTTTACTTTTGTGATAATAAATGATCAGATAGAATTAATTGGTCATTTAACTAACCAGATTAAACCTTTGTTTTATTTTCTATGATACCTTATCTTCCATGATTGCTTATGCATATGGAACCCATTATTATCGGTAATGCACCCTGGTGCTGCATTTTCAGAATCTGAAGTGTCTGACTATGGGCTCAGGAGTTGGTTTCGTTACTTCACTGACTGCTGACACCAAGTGCAATCCCAAAGATAGGACATTCTTCTGTTTTGGAGAAGTCCCACAACAACAGCAGCAAGTATGTGGTGCTGCAGCATTGCAGATAGTATCTGTCTTTGGAAGTGTTTGGGACTGTTGTGGTTGTTTTCACTGTGACCACACTACAAGATAGGGCCGTGGAAGTTTCTCACGTTGCTTGTGTTCATCCTGTTCCCACTCTCAGCAGAGCGCAGGGAGCCAGGCACTGCTAACTTGTGTCTTGGAATATTTGACATAAGGCGCTGATATTTCTGTCTTTGATTTCTGGTGCTTCCAGGGAGCACTCATTCTGGGCAGCTTTTTCAGCATCCAGCACTTTTGAGCTGTGCCTCGCTCCCTGAGCACACATGGCAGGTTTGCTGGAAGCTTCCCAAAATCTGGGGCTGTGGCACGGTGGCTGCTCCCTGTGTGCTCATTTCAAGTAATCCTGCATGGCTCATGTTAGCAGGCAGGGACAGAGGACCTGGGGAAACCTGAAAGCAGCATAATGGATTTGGTGGTCCCCACACTGTGCTTTGCATGTTGTCATCAGTTCATGTTACTTGAAAGTGTCATTGGCCGTATTTAATTACATGTCACACTCCTTTTATTGGTATGAGCCCCTTAGTGTGCAGAACAGCGTGAAACCAGGGGCAACTGTTTGCTCAGCCACTGTTTTCCAAGAACAGTGTGCTTCAACGAGTGTTTATCTTGAAAAATATAAGTATGCTTTAGTGTATTTGGAATTTTTTATGTCACACCACTGTGTAAAACATTACCTTTTGAGAGGACCTGCTGTACAGGGTTGGTATGTGGCAGGGCTGTAAGCAGGTTTGCACTGTACCTGCAGAGCTCCTGCAGCCAGAGGTTAGGGAGAGCACCTTGCATACCTGCCATACCTGCAAAAGTGCGCTTGTGACTGAGAGGGAGAGCAGGCTGTATGCTCCCTGGGATATAGACTCCCTGGCAGCACTGCCTGCCATGGTACCTTCTCTGTACCTGCCACGGTGACCACCCTGGGAGGCACTCCTTTTACAGGTGTATGGAATAGCAGAGAAAGCTTTTTGCTTGTACTAGTAATCCAGTTTTCCACATCGTGTTATCAAAATAGCTTTTGTATTAGCCTAGTACATTTGTGGTTTGCTTTTTTGCTGATAAATTCTGGAAAGGGGTGCCATGGCTTGCTCAGAATCTGCCACTCTGCATTTTGTAGAACATATCTGGTAGTGGAACAGGCCAGTGTCTTTTCACATACACCTTTGTCAGCATTTGTGAGCAGTCCCCTCAGTACTCAGTCATCAGTAGAGGCACTTTGGAGTTCATTTAGGCTCATTTGGAGTACATTTAGATGTCTTTGGTCACTGATCTTTGCGGTCCTCAACAAGTGCAGACCCAAAGGTTGAAAAATCTGTCTTTGACATCGTTTGAGACCTATCTGGCACTTTTCCTACATTCATAGTTGGTAAGAGTAGACTGTGCAGACTATTCTTGAGCCACAGATATTCCTGCTGCGATGCTGGCAGCAAAAGCACTGTGATCTTCCAGTGTTTGTTTGAGCACCGTGTTTGTTTATCACACAGATCTCCCGGGGCTTTCCCAGGTCTATGGCACTTGCAGTGGCCTCCTGGACCTCTGCTGCTGCAGTCCCTGGGAACAGAATCATTTCAACATTAACTCTTTTGCCTGCTATCACTTCTTATGCCCTATTGATCAGTTCTGTGCCTCTCTTCTGCCCTGTAAGTTGGTTTTCCATGGAGGAAAAAACCCTCAGTAATAGGTAATTAGAAATAATAAGTCTCGGGAGCACCTGGGATTTTGTATCATAGAATGGATCAGAGCAAGGTCTGTAATGAAGGTATGTGAGTTTTCCATGGCTGTTCTACAGAGTGCTCTGATGAGATATTCTATGATTTTAAGCAAGGAGGGGGCACAGCTGATGTAAAGCTGCAGAGCATCTGCCCAGCCCAGCTGCTGAATCCAGAGCTGGGCAGCACTGGTGGGTGATGCTGCCAGAGCAGGGACAATCTGCAAGGCTTTAGCACATCACAGAGAGGAAAAGCAGGAGCTCCTCTGGGCTGGATATGCAGCCTGGAATTGTCAGGCTGTCCCATTAGCACTGAATGTTGGTCTTTGAAATGCTCTTTCACTCTCGGGGAGCCCAGCAATGAGAAAAAGGTAGAAAGGTGTGAGGGTGAGGAGGGATCAGAGGCACATCACAACATAATTAAAAGTCCCAAGCCGCTCCTTTCATCTTCCAAGATTTGCCCCTATCTTTTACTTGGAATCCCGATAAAAACTTCCTTAATATCTGTTAGCTCAGGATTAAATGCAGTTGCTTACTGCACCTGCAGTGTAGTTCTGGCAGTTCGACACTGCTCCTGGTCCTCAGAGCCCTTCAGCCAGGGACAGGCCTGAGACTGCTTGAGAAAATGCAGCAGTGGAATGGGGAGCATGGAAGGGATTAATGTGGAGCAGCAACCTGGGCTACAAGAGACTGGCTTTTGTGGAAGACTGAGGGATGGAACAAGAATCTTTGGGCTGGTGGATATTGTTTGGGACATAAAAAGTACCTGTCAGATTCCAACTATTACCTCCATATGTAATATTTCACATTTATTACTAGTGTATTTTGTTTCTTGTGTTGTTACCTCTTCTTTGAAGACTTACCAGAGTTCATGTAAATAGTCATGTATAACTTGAACATATATTCAACACACCTCACTTTCCTTTTCCTGAATTGTCTGAGGAGCAAGTGCCATCATCTGACCTTTGTGGCTGACCTTTGATTAGAGGAAGACTCACTCTTTTTTGCTTCTGCTCCTTGTCTTTTTGGCTTACCTATTTCTTATTTTGCACAGTAGTTTTCTCACTCCTTGACTGCTTCTTTTCTCCTGACAGTCTTCACAGAAAGGAGTTTATACTTTCACAAGCATACCTGTGATAGTTGGTGTAACAGCAGGTATCACCAGCACTCCCAAGAGTACCGAACACAGATGCTTATGCCACCACGGCTATAGCATTGCTAATTGAGTATATTCTGTCATTCTGCTTAGTTTTACTGTGGTCTCTATAAGCACTTTCAGAATGTTCTTTTAAATTGGCTGACTGGATCTGCTTTGTCTTCCTGATCCTTTCTAATTCACTTATTTAGCACTTTAGTCATGTTTCCAAAACAAAACCCTGCAGCTGCTGTGTGCCCACATGCTCCTCCTTGAGCCATTGCCACAAAGCCTGACCCACAGCAACAAGCTGGTGCAGCACAGGAGCAGTTCCAGTTGCTACAGAAGTGAGGTTTGGTCACAGAAGAGGCAGTGTCAAGATCTGGCAAGATTTTGGTAGTGGGGTAGAAGGAATAATTGGTACGGAGGAGTTTGGAGGAGAAAAAATGTAGATGAGAAGTGATGGAGTTTGCAAAGGGTGACAGCAAACGAAGAATTAACAGAGTTTGGATTTGATACGGATATGGCAAAGTGCTGTGCAGAAATTGCACAGAACAGGAATTGTATTTCCAAGGGGTGAGCAAATGCTTAACTCAGAAAGTAACAGACAGAAACTGGGTTGATGGATGTAGTTTGTTTTGCAGTCCTGGAGAACTGTGTGCAGAATTCAGTTTAAAAATGCTGCTGAGGTCTGTGTGTGCAGCACACGGCTGAGCAGTTCCAGCCCTGCCCATGTAATGAGCTGCCTGAGCAGCAGATTTGCTTCTCCTGTGCCAGCTGCTGTATAATAGGACTAATTCATTACCCAAGGCCAAGTAATCATTCTCAATAGCAAGATATAGAGGAGAGCCTGTGACGTGTCGCATTGCACTGCAACTGCTGATGATCACAGTGATAACTGGCACCAGATGAAGACTGGAGTTGAACCTCAGTCTGTTATGGGATGAAAAATAGAACTTCAGATATTTCCAAAAAGAAATCATGTGTAAATTATCAATGGGTCTCGTTTGAAAAATAATTTTGCAGTGACTATGAGTCAGTGAGCCCCTGTGCACAGTTCTTCTGAGCTGTGTTGCCCCAGGGTTGGGGGACTGCCTCAGTCCAGCTCACTCCTCTGCTCTTGGCCAGCACCATTTACCGAGGCTGAATATCTTTGGTGAGGGACAAAGCTTTCTCTCGGTGCTTGCCAGAAACATAATCATGGGCTCTAATTCATCTCAGGGATGGGACCATAGCAAATTCTTCTGCTGTGCATCTTGCTGGCAGTGCTGAAAATGTTGGTGAGGAGATTTTGCTGGTGCAAACCACCATTCCCAGCATGTTGTGATCACTGTGGCCAGTGCTCTGTGCTGCCCGCTGCGAACCAAGCAGGATACTGCCTGCCTCATCATAGGAGGTAGGATAGAACAGGGCATCTTCCACCATGTCCATGATAGCCCACTCGAGAATCTTGTCAGTTTGGAGGTGGGACATCTCAGAGGTGGGATTTTCTGCTGGTACTGGCCAGAAGGGCTGGTGGGAGGGGAACACTGAGTGGCAGGCATTGGGTCTAGTGCAGCATCACAGCTCTCAGACTTACAGCCGAAAGACAGTGATTTTGGTGACATGTGGAACAAAGCTAGCTGCACTGAACAAAGTGGCTTTTTGCTAGGCAAGATGTGGATCTCTGGAAATGCCTCTTTTGTGACTCTAGGATCAGAAACACACTAGCAGGGATAGCTGTAGTCTCTGTGTTAGCACTGATTAGTGCTTTGTGTGTGTGTTCCTGATTTATGCAATGTTGTTAGAGCCAGAGGGCTCTTCTGCTGCCTTCTAGGGGCAAGAGTGCTCCAAGCTCCAATTTCCTCACTGGGGTCAGAGTGTGTGTCCTGGCAGCCTTTACAGAGATGCTCATAATCTCCAGCCTGTTTCCAGCCCAGAGTCAGGCCCTGGAACAAACAAATCCCAACATTCACTTCTGCTTTTGCTTTCAGTGTTGGAGGATCCAGTGTTCAGCTATGGTTAAAGAGAGTTTGAAAGCCCTTTCTTTACTCCTTCCTCCCCATGGGAGGGAAGTGTTTTGGGGAGGTTGATGTGACTTACTGAGTCCAGGCTTTCTGCTCCCTGTTCTGGGATGGGATGGTTCCTCCTCACCACCAAGTCTTCTGCTGTTTTTGTCTTTTCTTGGAGGATTCACACTATAACCACTGTGCACCTTCATCCGCCAACACATCCCACCGTTGGAAGAGTCAAAATGAATCTGAGTCATTAGTCCTTTGCTTGGAAATAGCAGTGATGCTAGCTACTGACCTCTGCATTGCTCTCAGTGAGGGAGGCCTTGGAGGTTCTTGCATTGCTCGTTTTAGCAGTGCACCTCTTGGTGGTACCTGCCTGGAGTGCACACCTGTACCCTCCCAGAGAAACGCAGCATTATAGCCCCACGACTGTTTGGCTTAGATGCATCAGACAGCTGCCATGAGGGGTTCTGCCTGCCAGGGACGGGGTCATAGCATGTTTTTAGGTAACAGTTTGTCATTGTCTCTGTGTTTGGGTGGCATGCAGCTTGAAGGGCAGACATCCTCCAGCTTCTTATGATCTGAAATGCAGTGCAACTGCAATCCTTAAAAATGCTTACTTTTTCCTTCTTCTTGCTAATTTTAACAAATAAGGTTGCAGCTTGACCTTTGATAGCCTGTACCTCTAAGATGTCTTATTCTGCTCCACGGGGAGTGGTGATTGTGAGAGTATTTCCAAGGAGTATGATTGAATTACTGATCATCAGAATGTAGGACACAATTTTTTCCACTTTTGTAAGCTTTTTCCTTTATTTATGATGATGCCTTCCTTGACAACTTCCACATTTTATTCTCAAGGTGAGAAACGTATTAATAGCTAATTAAAGTATATAAAATTTATGAATCTTCATTGTTGTTTATTTTTTCCCCTGTTTCTGCTAGGCTGCAGCTCCAGCAGTAGGAAGGCAATATCTTCAGCTGAAGGAGTTAAATATATCACTCCGGAAAAGAGCAAGCAAGATCTGGAAGTTGTTCCTGTAACACTAATTTTGATCTCAGCCCTGTTTCGTGTCTGAAGACTTTTCTCTTTCATTGGAGATCATGAAATGTTACATTCATTATTGTACTCAGAACATACTGAGTAGTTAGGCCATGGATTCAATACGTTTAAGTATGCACGGCAACTTACTAGAATCAGGCCAAAACCAGGATAACCTCCCACATTTCCCACACATAAAGCAGGTTTTATTTTTCTTCACATAGTGAGATCCTGCAGCTGTGCAAAATTCACCAAAAAAATTACTTCTACAATGAGACCAACTTTTTTTCCTTAATCCAGTCAATTACAGAAACTTGGAATGAACAACACAAAGCTTCTGTGGCAGAAGCACCGCTGCACTGCTGACACCTTTGAAGTGCCAGTGAGGGTGGGGGAGACAGGCACTGGTCTGTGGGGACTGCACATGAGGGCAGCTCATGTACAGATGCCACAGGCACAGTGATCCTGCAGATCCCAGGCTGTCAGGAAGCTTTCACTTTTACCGTTCAGCAACAGGCACAGTGATATTTAGAGCCATGTGAAGGGTGTTTGGGATGTGACAGGTGAAGGCCTATGGTGATGGTGGAGAGCTGAGCTGCTCTGGCCCCCCCTTCAACCCTCCTGTGCCTCCTTAACCCCATCCGCACTCAGCAGCAGCCCCATGAAGGCCCTTTTGAACCTCCCTTTGGGCACCAGTCCAGCTCTCAGCATTGATATTTTCCTGGGGTGGCTTCTGTGTGGGATGAGCTCGTGGGGACACTGAGCACCAGAGCCTGTTCAGAGTGAACGTTGAGGGTGGGGACCGGAACTGCTGTCAGCTACCTCAGTGACTCCCCTGGGATTTTTTCCCCTGTGGCTACAGCAGCCAGGATGCTGAATATGTCCTGTTCTTCTCTGGGTGGGGGCTGAAGCAGTTTGGACACACGGATCGGAAGGTGTTGCAGATGGCATCAGAGCCAGACCTCTACCTGGTCTCTAACATGTAGGTGTTCTACTAAGGCAGGTCATCTCCACTTCTCGGGAGAGAGTTATCCAGCCCTTCTGTACAGATGATGCCAGAGATGCTGATTTCTCCAAAGGGGATGAGAGTTGGTTTAAACCTAGCAGGAGCTGCCCAGTGCTCACCCGTGGAAAAGGCCAAGTCCTGGGGGTGATGTGGGCAAGGACTCCTCCTGGCAGCCACTGTTCCTGATGGGGCTGTATAGGAGGGCTGTATGTGTTTGATGTCCACCAGCTCGTTTATAGTTAATGGGAAAGAAGGATTAACCACCAACTTCCTGGGGCAGGTGAGCAGCTCAAAGGCTGATAGACATGGCCTCAGTTTTCTCTTCCTCTGAGTGGAGTCGAGCACCACCTCTCCATTCTTCAGGGAGCATGGGAACTGCTGGGCTGTGCCATGACTGTCCTGCTGCCTTAGGGAGCTGTCAGAGAGGGGAAGAGCCAGCACAGAGTGTCCAGGGGGACAGCAGGTTTCCCATAAGCTTCAAGTGTTGTTTCCGCTGTGATGGTCCAGTGTGGACAGGTGAGCAGTCCTGGAGCAGGAACTTCTCAGTCCAACATGCAAACACTGAAGAACAAGTTCATCTTTATTTCAAAAAGACAAAGCACTCGATTCCTTTGTAGCCAACTGAGGAGGAGGAACTTCTGAGATCAGAGTCTCCCAATGCTTTTTCAGATATCCAGGCTGAAGGAGATGGGTCCTTTTTTTCTCCCCAGTGATCAGAGCACCAGCCCATCTGGCTTGGCTGTGGGCACCTGCTCAGGTGAGGTCTGCAGTCCTGAGTGGAGGCAAGAGCCTTGTGCTCAAACAGGCTGTATGGCAATCCTCACAAGGAGCTGCACTGAGATATAGTTTTCATGTCTTGCCAAACCGTTCTTCTCTTGCTAAGTCAGAGAGCAGGAGCCTGGGGGTGTTGTTATCAATCTGTAGTTTGAATCCAGCATCTGTTCTGCGTCATCCTGCTTCTTTCCTAGACATGAGGCCAAGGTTTGGTGTCCAGGAGGTGGGACCTGCCTGCAAATGCAAGGCTGTGCTCAGGCTCCCCATTCCTTCCTCCACAAACAACACTGTTGCAACAGAGCAGGAAGGTGCAAATACATTTTTACAAGACAGAAAGTGGCTCTTGGGTTTGAATTAAAATGATTTTCCCAGAATTAAAAGCTTTTTTTTCCCCAGCTTGAGCCCAACACAAGTGTTCAGGCAGCAGGGTGCAGTCCCACGGATGCCATAGAGAGGTTGGCCTGGGGACTTTGCAGGAAGTCTCGGAGGGGAAGTGGTACAGAGGGTGAGGTGTCGTGAGCAGGACAGGCTCCTGACAGAGGGGACCCCATAGGAGTTTGGTGCATTGGATAATACTGAGAGGGTGTTTCCATGACTCCTGGATTAGCTGTACCAAAAGCTGTGCTGCAATACTCTGTTTTTGTTCTGCTCTCCACAGGGTAACAGTTTGTTACCAGGAAATTTCTGACCATGTATTTCTGCATCAGATCTAGGTTAAAAATGGGCTTCTGGTTTTTTCACCAAAGCACATGAACTAAAAATCCCATGGCCTTAAAAATCCCATCTAAAGCAGTGGGATGTAATCAGCAGACTTGATCGAACTTTCTTGTTTTGCCTAGGTTTAATTTTTTTTTTGCAGTCCCAGACTGCAAAATACCTCAACTGCAAATGCTGCTGTTCTTCACATGTGAAAGTTTGCAGCAGTTCATGTGGAGAGGGTTTATAGTCTAGGAATGATTTCTTTATGCCTCTTTGAGGTGATGATGTCCAGGTAAGTGCATGTGAGGCCAGAGGCAGTGCCAAGTGCTGAGATGAGGAGCATGATGGGGGAGTGCAGGGCAGCAGGACAGTGCCTTCACTGGGCTGGAGGGGACATGGGCAGCTCCACATCTCAGCCTCTTGCAGAAACCCTCAGATGTTGCAGGCACATGTGTGCTGCAGTACCTGGGGGCTTTGACGGAGACCTCTCTGCCCAGCATACTTAGTGTGGATCCAAGGTCATTGATCCACAGAATCCTTTGAATAATCCAGCACAGGCTTCTATTTGTGACCCCATTGACCTCTGTCTGAGTTCTTTCAGGTCTTTTCAAAAACAGTATCGTTGCATCTGTGTGAGTCAAGTACTGGCATTTCTGAAGGGCTGCAGGACAAGCCCAGAAGGTTGTCTGACTTCATGATTTAGAGTGAGTTGGAAAAACCCTCTTGCATTTGTGTTATGTATGGAAAATTGTCTGGATGCAAGGGAAACACGGCTGATCTGAGAACTGATTGATGAACAAAACCAAACACAGGTCTTCCACACCCGTTTGGAAATAGTCTGGTTTGGGTGTCTGCAGGGAGCTGTTACTGATTTAGTTGGTGGTAATTGAATCACTTGTATTTGTTCTTAAATACCAGGATCACCACATCACGGGGGTCTCTAGAACCTTTTTCCCAATCACTGCCAGTCTAAATTGTTGCTCTGACATCGGAGCCCATTACCATCATAAGAAATTCCCCTCAATAGAGCAGAAATGAGGTAGAGTTAAGCCATTTCTCAGTAATCATATAAGTCAAGCATCAGAGACCTGTGGATGAAAATGATTTGTGATACTGTTATTAAAGATTTAATTGGGAATGCCTTCAGAAAGATTGCATCATCCCCACCCCAGTTCTTCTTAACTTACAGCTCCAGGTGTTGACCCTTGCTAAGTAGCATTTTCTCAGATTAGATTTTGTTTTCTTTTTAATACAAGATGTCATACATTAAATGATATTTCTATTTTCATATCAAATGCATCTATTCCAAGCACCTCACAGTGGAATGTCAGCATAGTGTGATCTTTGGAAACAACTGCCTAGGGAACATAGATGTTCTTCATCCCATAGTCCCAGGCTCACTCCTTTGCTCCAGAAAGGCTCAATAATACTTAGATCATTTCTTATAAATAGTTATCTGGTATTTTCTTAAGGAAGTTCAACCTATAGCGTGGCTTCAGTATCACCTCCATCCTGAACCTTCCCTCCTGCTCCTATGAGGGATGGGAAAATAAACCACCCCATTTCTTTTCAGCAGATTGATGACATATCTGAGATACTCCCCTCTTACTCGTTCCTGGCCTGTACTAAACAACTTTTTCCTTTCAGGTATTTTTTCTAGATCTCTGGTTTTCACTCTCATCCGGACTAGACAGTTTTTTCATATCTTATAGAGTGAAGCTCAAAACTTGACAGGTAGCTCCAGCTGAGGTCTCACCCAGTCCATGTTTCTCGGGCTGCTGCCTTGTTTTCCTTCCCAGTAAGTTGTGTCTCCTTAGGAGAGTGTACGACTACTGACGCCTCTACAGCCCCATCTTCACCTGGGGGCTGGTGTTCAACCACATGCAGGTGATCAGATTGGTTTAATACACATATTCTGGACAAAATGATGTAGGCTTTTAATTATATCCTTGTTACCTGCTGTGGGTCCTTAAAAATGTTGTTAAATAATTTATTCAGTTATTTTTCTAGAAACTGGAGTTCAAGTAGTTGTTCCACAACTGTGTCCTTCTTTTCCCATTTTTCCAAGCTAGACAATATCCGTGTTGCCAGAATTCTCCCTCTCCGATTTTCTATGAATTCTCAGAGATGATGAGCAAATGCTCTGAGATTTGTTAGCCAATTCTTCACAAGTCTTAGAATGAATCTATCAGTCTCAGACTTCTCCAACTTATTCCTTCCCTATTGCAGGCTAAGATCTTTGTTGATGATATTAACTGTGACAGCCACTTGATGATGGATGGATGACTTCTTTATTAACGGACGACTTTTTTTTAATATCCTGAACATCTATGGGTACTCTCCTTCTCTGCTGAGCTACAACTGGTTCCTTTACTTGGTCTTCCTCTTAATGCACATTTACAGAATATTTCCTGTTACTGTTAATGCTTTTCTGCTGATTTTTGTCTGCATTTGTACCTACACTTCCGTACTTGTTATAAGAATAACTGACAGCTTTTTTTAATTTGAAAACAATCTAAAAGGTTCATTCCATTACATGCATAGCACCAGGCACAAGGGCTTCCCGGTCCCAATGAATTCTGATGTTTCCATATTATAATTATTCAAATTTAGTGCTGAAGGAATGTCCTGTAATGGATGTAAGAGGAAGATAGATATTGAAATGCCCAATTCCATAAACAAGATTTACTTGCTAGATGTAGAGCAATCAAACAAATAGATTATCTGCTTTGAGAGACATTGTGGCTTGATGAGTCTGGAGTATGCAGCAGGTCACAGTGTCTGGACCATGTTGGAAATGCATCTTCACGGCAGGATAGTCCCAGGGATTCAGTTGCCAGCCTTCCTCCAAACGAGTACACTCTGGTCTCTGCTCTGTGATGAGCTTTATCTCTAATAGAAATTAAGTCCCACAGGCTTGGTGTCTCTGGTGCCCTTGGTATAGCTGCAGAAACTCAAAGCTAGAATTACATTTCTGCTTTGTTGTTATGGTAATAGGCAGTTTCTTTGCTTGTTGGTTTTGTAGGTAGCGCGCTTAGGCTGGAGCTCACTTATCTTCTAACAGCAAAAGTTGTGAATTGCACAGAAAACATGATATTTGGAGGTGAGTTCAGCACTGAGTTCTGTACTTGTGTGTCTCATCCTGTGTCAAAGGGTGATAGTGTAGTCACATATTTCATCAGTGGTGCACGTCACTGACTAACAGGTCACCAACAGAAAAGCTGGGCTTGAGAAAGAAAGGCAACCTTAGGTGATGTGTCCACAATGCAGTTTACAATCTGGGCTGCTGTTCCCGGGGCCCATGGAAGTCATGCCAGGAGCAACCACCACCTCCTAGCAAAACTTCCACGTTACTAGGCACACCACTCACCTACTAACTGACCGTTGGTATAACCATGCTTTAACACTGAACTTTTTAATAAAACTTCCTCCATCCTTTTTTGCTGCATAAACAAATTTGAGGTGATGCAAAAATGCATCCTCATAAACATCCAATTGGGAGTTTGAAGTCTAGTAAAGTTCAGAAGAGAACAGAGGATCTAGAAGGGAAATGTGGCAGTTTTAAAATGGCCAATTTATTCATTTTCCTTAAACCACTGTTAGTGGGATAGGAGGCGGACTGGGAAAAGAGAGGGGATGGAGAGGACCCAGTGAAACTCATTGTGTTCTTCCGAGGATGCTCAGTTACCTCATGGAGTGAATTAAAATTCATCAATAACTGTTACCAGGGATTTTGCCCCTGCTCTCTGGGTTTTCTCCTACTTGCATTTTTTCCAAGCTGAATATTGAATTGATATTTCCTGTATGTTTCTGACTGCTCCATTTTTCTGCACGTGTCTGTCCCATTTGCAGCTGATCATCTCCCACCAGTGGGTCTCCCTAACCTGGACCTGCTCAGCTGCCGCTGTCTCCTACCACTTTCCTTGAGGTCTGCCTTTGCCATCCCTTGTCTCAGTCCTGCTCACCACTGGCAGTGTGCTGCTTTAGGTGTTATTCTTGTATATGGGCCATCCCAGGACTGAATGAATTTCACTGCACAGATGTAGTGACCTGGATATTCTTCTTCTCAGATGAAATGTTTGTATGGTGGAGTTTCATTAAAAAGAGGTAAACTGGGCAAATGAGACCTGAGCTCCCTTCAGCATGCAGAGTGCCGGGAGCAGTAGCTATGAGGACAAGAAATGGAAGTTTTTCAAATGCTCAGAGGTAGGCCACTAATTAGAAGGTAAAAATGAACATACCCTTTAATGTACACCAGAGATAAGAGGCATCCACTTCACCGAGGACCGCCTGTCTTGTGAGATGACTGCTCACATTACAGTCCTGGGAAGGTTCCATGAGGGAGAAACACACAGGTGTCCTCTGCAGGTGTCCTCCTCCAAGACAGAAAGGCCAGAAAAAGGAGCAGACCCATTGTGCAGGAGTGCTGAAGAGGGAGCAGCAGCTGCAGACAGCACTTGGTGCTGCTGGATTGATGTGAACCAGCTTGGTCCTTTCCAGGAGCAGGGGGGAGAGGGCACCATGTGGTTCTTGCAGAGCATTGGAGACCGTCTGCTGCTCTGCCCACTAAGGGCATCTTCAGGGTGCTGCATTACTTGTATGTCGCATTCCAGTTGGTCTCAGTGGTGCCAGCAGGCAGCTCTGGTGTGGCTCTCCATTCCTTCCAGTCGGAGAGGGTTGGGGCAGCCAAGCAAAGATGCTTGTGGTCATGCTCAACATGTCCTGCCTGAGCAACCTCCAGAGTTGCTGAGCCTGGTGCAGAAGGAGGATTTTCCTTAGCAATATCTCAGTCCTCTGTTGGGGTACAAAGGCATTTTTACAGAGGGGGCCACTGGAAAAATGCTGCACACGCAGCAAGTGTAGGTGTCAGCAGAGCTCACCCTGCAGGATGCTGAGCCCAACAGGAGTCTGTGTCCCAGCTGCAAGGGGGAGCAAGTGTTCTGCACTGCTCCTAAAGCCCCCAGTCCTTCCTGTGCCACCCTGTCCTGCCAGCGGGGATGGGCACATGGCCCTGCTTTTGGACCAGTGGTGGCTGTCTGTCCATCTACCTGTCCATCTGACTGTCTGTCCATCTGACCACAGCAGTGGGCGGGGGGAGATCCAGGGTGAGCCATGCCTCCACACAGGGGCTCCTGCAGCCTTGTTCAGCCTTGCCAACTTGTGGGAATAGCCTTCTGCCCATGCTTCCTTTTGTTGTTTGGTTTTTTTGCTCATTTATTAAGATTTGTAGCAGCAGCAAAACTAGAAAATAACGGTGGTATGTCTGTGTGAGTATGCTGTGCTGCGGAGTTACAGGCACAACAGTCACATTCCCCACGCCTGAGAGAGATTACGAGGGAGGGCGCAAGAATGTGCATCTGGCAGCACTTAGTATCTTGGCTGTTTCATTGCTTTCTCTGCATCTGACATTCCCAAAGTTTTGGTCATGGAGGGCCACTGAATCCAGGCAATATCAGGTTGGGGCCTGCAGGACATATTTCCTCTGCAGGAAAACATCATTCAGGAAAAACTGAGGGTGGTTGTAAGTAAAAGGTTCCCATCCAGGCTGCCTGCAAAAGCAGCAAGGAGTGTTATTTGGGAATCTGCCCTACGACAGCAACAGGGGGAAGCAAATTTCATTTTAAAGTAGAGGAAAATGTAGCTGTAATATGCCAAAACATTAATTGCTTTGCTTAGGACCTGGGCCCAGAAACAGAATCTGAGTTAACTACTCCAGTTTTTTTTAATTGCATAGGTTTTGAGATAATATTTATAATAAAATTATCTTATCATAAATGCAGATCATTGATTCTCAGGCACCTTGTCCTAACATTCTTCCTAAAAGATAGAATGATATTTAAAGTAATATTAAAAGTAGTTAAAGATAAATAATTAAATGCCCCATCCCTGGAAGTGTCCAAGGCCAGGCTGGACAGGGCTTGGAGTGGACTGGTTTAGTGGAAGGTGTCCCTGCCCATAGCAGTGTTTGAATGGAATGAGCTTTAAGGCCCCTTCCAACCCAAAGCAATCTGTGATTTTATGATAAGTACAGACAAGAAACCGAGATCATTATTTGGACAATCTCAGAATGTACTTTCATTAAATTCTCTTGAGAAGGAGAACACAGTAGCTCTAGAGAGCTGACCAGAAACTTATCTATTATGCTTTTACTTGCTTTTCTAACTTACAGATATGTTACTTGCTCCAGAATGTTTCTGTAAATAGACATTTTTTGCAGATGTCTGCAGCAGGGTGGAGGTTGCTGCACCTTAGCTCTGCTATGCATGCATGTGTGTGCATGTGGGAGAGTCTCTATAATTTGAGGGAGAATCCCTTCCTTCCTAAAAGAATACTAATTATTAGTTGTTATAAAGTGATTTTATTGTGTCTGGGAAACTGCAGAACACATCAGTAGAACCGGGCTTTTTAAAACCACAGTGATGTATGAGAAATGAAGCACGTAAAGGCACGCACTGGCACAACCAGGAAGAGAGGATTCTGGAATTGCATTGTTTGGAATTGCATCCAATTGCTGGAATCGCAGAGGATGCTGCAGAAAGAGATGCTGTGATTCCTGGGAGTTGTGGAGAACGCCGGAGGCTGCCATGTTGCCAGGAGTGCCAGGGCTGGCAGAGGGGTCAGCAAACAACTAGGCAGCCCACAGGAGCTCACGGGGGCGGGGGCAAGGGCCCCCTGCCCACACGTCCAGGAGGGATTTATTCTAGGGATCAGGAGAGCAATGCGCGGTGTGGTACAACACAGAAGATCCATGCATGAGATCATGAGTGGACTTGAAAGACCTGCAAAGCAAGCAAGGCACAGGTTTCTTTACCATTCTTTCATTTCTGCTAGGCTTCTGTTCAAGTTTTGTCCTATTTAAACAGATACTTAGAATCACAGAGTCATTAAAGTTGGAAAAGACGTCCAAGATCATCAAGTCCAACCTTTGACCTAATACCCCCGTACCCACTAAACCATATCGTGAAGTGTCATGTCTACTCATTTTTTGAATTCTTCCAGGGATGGTGACTCCACCACTGCCCCGGGCAACCTGTTTCGGTGCTTAACCACTCTTTCAGTGAAGAAATTTTTCCAGAGTGGCTTGGGGCTCCCTTGCAGTTCTTTGTGCATGTGATTGGTAGCTTACTGCAATGTCTCGTGAAATACCCAAGCCTGACACTGCATCTAATCCCAAGAAGCCATCAGTGCTTCTTGGCCCTGGCCAGAGGGAGGGGACATGTTCCTGCATGCAGGTGAGTGTGGGGGGCCTTGGTCTTCGTCCTGGGCTAGTGAGAGTGTGTTGTGTCAGTGCAGGTAGAGAGAGCGCTTAGCTAGGCCCAGCTTCCTGCAGCGCACGGGCTGGAGGCCCCACAGAAAAACATTTGGCATTATTCCCAGATGTTCCATTTCTGCAAACCCAGCTGCACTCATAGACGTGAGGATTCCAGAAGGCAGCAGTGCTGCCCAGCTCTTTGCCTGCCCCCAAACCTTTTGCGGGTGACTTTTCTGCCCACCTTTTCCATGCCACAGCCCAGGGAGAGGGGTCAGACAGTGAATTTAAGTGTCTGTGGGAAGTTTCTTTTTTTAACTGCTTCCAGTCACCCTTCCAGGGCAGAGCACCTAGAGCAAGCAGCTTCTTGGCTGCCTCTCGGGCCTCTGACCCATCTTGCTAGTGTGCCACACTCCACAGTCACTTAGGGAGGAATTTGTCCCCACAGCAGGTCATTTCAAACTGGAGACAAGCAGTAATGCTGCAGCTGGCCTGATCTGGCCTTGTGACTCTCTGTGCTTCTGTGGGTGACTCTGACAGTACAAGGTTTGCTCAACAATGGCCCTGTTGTCCCCAGATGCCCAGCACAACACAGCCCTTCAGAGTGCTTGGCCCTGGTGCTCTGCCTCGTACCAGATCCTGGTGTCAGAGACATTCCCTCTGAGCAGGCTGAGGCTTGTAAAGAAATTTCTCTACCCCGGGTTCTCCACAGCAGAGTCCCAAGCATGTGATTTCGGGGGAAAAAAATAACTTTATAATTGAGTGGGGTACAGCAACAGGAACAGATCTGGGGAGGGACCCTGAACAAAGGAATCCCTGGGCTTTTATTACCTTACAGTCCACATACCCCATGGTTATTTTTGGGTCCAGGATTTCTTGCTGTTCTCTGGCTCCAGCAGAGTCTCAGGGTCCCCCCTTGCCAGGGCCTCCAACCATGCCCCTCCCTGGGCACAACCTGCATCTCACACTGCAGTTGCCCCCTGAGCTGGAGCACAGGGGTCCCACAACAAGGGGAGGAGGCTCCTGCCTGCTCCCAGGCTGCCCTGGCACAGGGCACATCCAGCCTAGGGTTCTTGGAGGCCTGGTGCTGCCTCATCCCCAGCCGTTCACCTTCTTCTGCCCATTCCTACCCTACCAAACCATGACATGATAAGTCCTGCTTGGGGAATTCTTAGTGTCCAGGAGAACCAGCTCATGGCAGCCTGTGACAGAGCTCTGGGTCTCCGTTCCCGTTGAGGGGTTGGGGCTATGACTCATGTAGTTAATGTCAAACTGTCATATCCGAGTGGGCTGTACAGAGCAGCATGCAGAGCTTTGGCATAGAAACATGAAACTGTGCTCGTGGCAGCTCTGGATCTCTTGAGAAATCAGTTTTGTCTCAGCTGGCCACATCCTGTTATTTCAAGACATTGTGGTAGGGAGACAGCATGGCTTCATTTTCTGATGATAGAAAGGTAGCAGGGCAGGGCACTCAGTGTGCTGCTTGTTGGTAACCCAAGCTGACTGTGTTCTGGCACATGAACCTTCCTAGGCTTCCAGAGCCTATACCTGCTCTGCTAGTTAGCAAATCAGATTCCAAATGTTAACTTTCTGAACAGCAAGAAATAGTGGTGCTGAAAGGAAAACAGAGGAATGGGAGAGTGCTAACTCCTGTATTTCTCTTTGGGAAGAGAATTCAGAAAAAACTCCTTGACTGCTACAGAGAAACTGGCTGCTGGGAGGGATTACTCCAGGTTTGAGGGGGGCATTTGGACACAGATGTGCTTGGGAACGGGTAAAAGGTACCAACCCAGTCCTTCCTGGCATTCTTGCACTGGCCCCTTAACTTCTGTATGGTTCATGTGCTGGCATCCCACAGAGATCTCCAAGGCCAGGTGTTGATGCTGAGATCTGCCTTTTCTCAGTACATGGTGCCTTAGACAGGACGGACCACAGTCATCAGTCAGGGCATGGACAGAGGAATCTGATCACCAACTGCCTATTTACGTGTGACTGGCTCCTTGAATCCTCTTACCCTTCTCTGGTTTCCTCCCTTCCCTTGCCTTTGTTTTTACCCCTAACCATCCCTTGTCTTGTATAATACCAAAACACTCTTTCCCTGCATTCCAGTATCAGTCTGTTGCATGTTCTAGAGAGTATTTTCTGTGACTCACTGTGATGATTTTCACCCCAGACAATGGGGCTGATGGCTCTCATCACAGGGGTGGCTACAGGCAGAGTGCTGTGTTTGGGGGATTAGGATATCTCAATTCCCATCCTCCCTCTGCATTCTGTTGCTGTTCCTCTGTGCTCCTTTGTGTTGGGCCCTTCATAGAATCACAGATTCCTTGAGAATGGAAAAGCCCTGTAAGTCCAACCTGTACTGCCAAGTCCAATACTAAACCATCTCCCTAAGCACCACATCTACACATTTTTTGACTGCTTCCAGGGACAGTGATTCCAGCATTTCCCTGGGCAACCTGTTGCAATGCCTGACCACCCTTTCAGTGAAGAAAATTTTCCTAATATCACAGCAATCTGTCTAGTTGACCTCTCCTTGGCCTTCCCAGGCCATGCTGTAGAAGATCCACCCAGCAGTGCCAGCTCCTTGCTGCTGCCATATATTGTCACCTGCAGCTTCTTTCCTGTCCAGTCTCACTTTGGCCATCACCTGTCCATGCATGGCTCAGCTGGATAACAGGAGAGGGGCTGCTCAAAGGGAACTAGACAGATTTGTACATTAAATGACTTGTTGTCTATTAGCACAGAAAGGGAAAACAAATGTGTATTTTTCTGAGGGTGATTCCTGGGCTCCCTGTGGGTGTATTGTCCTTGTAGGTATGCCCATGTGCATGCAGCCATGTGTTCTAGATGGACTTTCTCACTCAGAACAGACACTACTTCCAGCTGGCTACCCACAGTCTTTGGCACCTGCTGGGAGGGTGGTATTTCATTTCCCCTTTCTTGGTTGCTCTTTCAGCACCAGGTCTCTGCACCCTTGTCAGATAGTGCTGAATGCTGTCACAGGATTGCACACCCCTGAGAGCACACAGAGGAGGGAGCACAGGAAAGGGGTAAACTCACTGGGACCATGCAGAGCTCAGGCAGAGTGAGAGGTAAGAAGGCTGGCAGCTGGGCTGTCCTTTGCAGACTGTTCTCACCCTGCTGCACAGCTGCCACTCTGCAAATCCCTGCTGTCAAAGGCTTTTTATTCTCTTTCTTGCTAACCACTCATCAGGGCCCTACTCCCATGCTCTTTCCCCACACTGAATCTAAAAACTCGCCCATCTTTCTTACCCTTCCTACTTCTTATAGCTTCCCTCCTCAGCCAAAACCCGCTGGTAGCCATTGCCAAGCACTCCCTGAGCTGCTGCTTTGCCAGGGAGTGAGCATCGTCTGGGTAGGATCTGGACCAGACCTGATGCCACGAGTCCCACACTAGCCACTACATGGGCCAGGCTCAGCTGCAACTCAGCACTGTGGCTTCTCCCAGTCTGGCACATGACTCTGTGTACCAGACATGCGTTGGGAAGGAAGGGAGAGGACTGAGCTGCACTGGAGTTACTCAGATTTTTAATTTCTGGCTTGACAGCCCCTGTTTTGAAGGGGTCTAGGTGGGATTCACAGGTCAGAGAATTTCTCTTCCCACCCATTTTGGTCTCTCACACAGCACCAAGGCAGAAAACATCACCCAGTCTGTCTCCCTGGGTCACGTATGCTTCAGAAACAGTTTGTTTTTCTCTCATTTAGGATACTGGCAGAGAAAAGTATACAAGTCCCAGAAGGCTTATTCTCTGCTAACACGGTGCTATTCATGGATATTACCTTAAAGCAAAGTCCTGGACACATGCCTGCACCACAGCCAGGGACCTGGGCGGGAGAGGAGGGAGGGTTTTGGCAGCTGTGGATCTGGCTGGAGAGCAGGCAGAGCTGGGTGGGAAGCATACACACTGTATTCCAGAACTAAATGGAAGAGAAAGGGGTGCAAGCTCTGGGACAGCTGGCCATCAGGTTCTCCTGGTCACAGCCACAGTGGGTTGGTAGAAAAGTGGCAGAGATGGCATCCAAGGAAACAGCAGCTGCATGGAGATGCTGAAGTTTTTTAGGAGGAAGAAGGAGTGAAGAAGACTTGCATGGCACAGAGGAGACTTATTAGGGCAAGGAGATTTTTAAGACTGGGAAATATGAGAGCTGTCCTGCTAGACTGGCATGTGGGTATGTGCTGGGCATATCTCAGCCCACAGCTTCAACCTGGCAGTGCTCTGAGATGCCCTGATACTTGGCACAGGCACAAGCACTGTCCTCTGTGGGGACAAGGGCTGGTGTCACAGGAGGCTGGAGCCAAGGCCAGTGCCTGGAGCAGAGGAATGGCACAGCAGGGCTGGAGGGCAATGGCACAGGCAGTGTGGTGCCCGCAGGGCCACCCAGGGGGGGTGACTTGTCCCCATCAACCATGTGCCATCCAATTCAGCCCAAGGGGAGCCGTGCTGGTTGCCATGACAACAGAGACTGGTCATATGGCCTGTTCCACTTTCTATATATAAATCTGTTTCACAGTTTATATGACTCCATGGAAACCAAATGTTGAGCAAGAAAGATTGCATAAAAATGAAAAAAATACAGAATGACTCAAAGTATGAGGGAGAGAGAGGCTGCGGGTAGTGCTGAGGGGTTTGTGAGGGGCCCCGGGCCTTCCCCTGAGCCAGGACACAGGCTGGTGGGGGCATGCCCGTGCCCGGCCTTGGAAGGGTCTCTGAGAACTTCTCAGTGCTGAGATCTTTATGCCAGACTTGGGATGGATATGAGTGTTGGTGTTGGCATCCCTGTCACCAAAGGTCTTCGTGCACATCTTTCACTTAGCAAATCCTGTTTGCAGCATCAGCTGAGGTCAAAGACAGACCCTACTGCACCATACAGCACATCCCAGTACCTGAAGGGGCTCCCGGGCAACTGCAGAGGGACTTTGGACAAGGGCCTGGATTAACAAGGGGTAATGGCTTCAAACTGACAGATATTAATTATTAGAAAGAAACTCTTCCCTATGAGGGTGGTGAGGCCCTGGCACAGGTTGCCCAGAGAAGCTGTGGCTGCCCCATCCCTGGAAGTGTCCAAGGCCAGGTTGGAGCAATCTGGTCTAGTGGAAGGTGTCCCTGCCCATGGCAGGGGGATGGAATGAGGTTGGTTTAAGGTCCTTTCCAACCCAAACCATTCTGTGATTTATGATTCTATGTCTACCTTTTCTGCTCCATACCCTGGGACTGACACACACCTTTTCCAGGTTCAGTGTTCATACAAATGGCAGCTAGACAGAAACATAAGCTCAGTAATATCAGTGCAGAGAAAGCCTTTCCCCACAGGACAGAGGCTGTTCTGGGCTAGGTTCATGCTGTGGTCGTTTTTACCTTCTTTGTCCTTGTATCGTTCCTTAGAGGGAGTTTCCCCTGCATATTTTGCCCAGCTTTCTGTCCAAGATGATCCTCCAGCACTGGGCAGGACACTGCAGGGCAGCTGCTCAGTTGGGCTATGTGGCCTTTCCTTGTGCTTCTGGGTCTGCAGCAGAAGCAAGTGTGACTGAGCCGGTGCCAGCAGCAGGTGAGTGTGCTGACACTGCACTCCAGTCCTTTCCCACACCCAGATACTCCTCTTCAGTTGCTCCAAGGCTGCATGCTCTGCTGAAACAGGATCATAAAATCATAGGAGTATTTAAATTGGAAGGACTTTTGGAGGTCTCTGGTCCAACCCCTTGTTCAGAGTTAGATCAGACTGCTCAGGGCCTGAATATTTGGGTTTGGGATTGTTTTACTTTTCCTTGGGTTGTGTGTTGGAAAGTGACCCTGGGCTGAGCTCTGCTGGAGCACAGTGAAAGCTGACACATCTTCAAGGGAGCTTAGCACAGATGTTTCCTCCCCAGGACCCCTCTTTGAAGGAGAAGGGGGATTTCCTGCAGTTTGAAAATGGGAAGTCATTTTCCTCTATTGAGCAAGGCAGAACTTGCCTCAGGGGGTCAAGTCAGCCTGCGTTGAACTGATGTGTGGAATCCCCTGTTGCCTCACTTCGCTGCATAAAATCTTGTTTGGCTTTTTTCCACCATTGGGAGGGGATCACACTGCCAGGTGGTCTTCCAAAGGAACAGGATGAGTTGGGCTGCTATAAACTTGTTTAAGAAGACCAAGAAAGAGAAGAAAAAGAAAACAGTCAGAAAGTCAGAAGAGGAGGAGTGGGAGAGGCACCCCACTGCCTCCCTACTGGCCATTCTGCCCTCTTCTGAGCCAGCCCAACCAGGCAGCAGGTGTCAGGGCTCCTACAGGCAGGCCCTGGCTGCTGCTCTTCTTTGCATGGAACATCTGGGATGTCTGATTCAGTTGTCCTTCTCTTCAGATATGCTTCTAGACCATCTGTTTTTAGCAGCCCAGAGATGAAACGCTGTTCCCTGGTCAGGGTTGTGATGCTGTGGGGTGGCTCTCCTGCCCACATGGGTTGTCCCCCTCTTCCTGACATCCTAATCCAGTACCCATGGATGCAAGGGAAGGGGCACAGATAGTGGTCAGATTCATGTGCCCTGCCCTAAGCAGCCCATCCTTCTGCCTCTTGTCAGTGCTGCTGACCTGGACTAGGTGAGTTAATCCCACAGATCTGTTCTTATTCCACATGCTTACCTTTGCCACCTCTCTGTTGCATGGTTTCGTGCTGAAGAGCTTCAGTGCCTTTCTGCTTTGAGATGTCTTTTGCATTTGCTGCTCATTTCTGTTTCTTCTCCGCTGTGCATTTATCAGAAGAATCCTATGCCTGTGTTTCTGAAGACAGCAAATTAAAACCATTGTTTGTCATATAGAATGCGACCTGTTGGGTGGCTGGCTCTTGTCTACCCCTGCATTTACCCCTGATACATGGAATTCTGATTCTAGGAAATCTTGTAGGAGGGAAGTGCTTGTGTTGTTGGATTTGAATGTTTTGAGAGACACTTTGATCCCTTTTCCAGGCATCAAACACAGATGCAGGAGGATTTCACTGGGGTTGCATGTCCTCTGCTCTCACGTTGTTCAAGTTTCCTGTTTTCTCAACAGTGTATTGCAGACATCCTTTTTGTGTCCAGATCTGCCTGTCCACCACCACGGTGAGAGCAGCTGGTGACACTCCCAGAAGTGACAGTGAGAGGAGTGCTCTGAGCATTTCTCAGCTCAAAGGCACTGTGGGAGTTGGAAGGTTTGGAAAGCAGAAGAGATTGCAAGCTCACCCAGCCTGAGCTGGGGCAGGGGTTTCAGGGTCCTGGCTTTTTCTCTTATTGGAATAGAGAAGAACTTACAGAAAGAGTCACTTAATCTCGATGGAGGAACTAGAAGTGCACAGCTCCCTGGTAAACTCTTTCACTTGATACTTACCCTCATGATCAGCAGATTCTTTTCAGTCCAACCCTGTCTAGTTTCAACTTCCAGTGCCTGTCTGCTGGTCTCTCTTTGCTGGTTCACAATGCTCTCTGCTGATAGGGAACCTCTTCTCCATACAGATGTCCTCTGTTGGGATTTACTGTTCTCATAAACTATCCTGGCAAGAATTCTCCTAAAATAGGAGCAATAAATAGAAGTAATAGCCCAGTCTTGCTGATCTGTCTAAGGAAGAGATGTCTCTATGCACAGGTCCCTCTAAGCACTTTCTTGTTATATATGGCTGGGCACAGGGTGTACCCTGGTAGGAGCTGGGTTTGGTAGAGCTCTGAAGCCTGTCTGGTGGTGCTGTGCCAGCTGTGGAGCTGTGCTGGATGTGGAGCTGTGCCAGATGTGGAGCTGGGCTCTTGAACACCATCTCCCAGTTACCTCCCCTCCCTGTGCAGTCTCATGGCCCCTGTCCTTGGTGTGTCCCTGCAACAGGATTGCCTGTTATCACATGCCAGCTTAGCCAAAACTTCTCCCATATGGGTGTACAAACATGGTTCCAGTTTACTGTGCTGATATAAGAAGAAGGAACTGCAGATAGTCTGGCTGGGATGATTGTATCTACCGAGAAAAACAGAGCAAGAAAGTCTCTCCTTTTCCTCAGATCTCCTCTTTTGGCAGAGAAGGGACAGTGTGCTGCCTCTATGGCCTCTGTGGCACTCTCACGCCTGAAAGGATGCATGCGTGTGCCATAACTATGAGGTACTTAGTCTGTGATGCATTATAGAGCCCAGTCCTACATGCATCTATCCCAAATCCCATCATCCCACATTATCTATCCCCTGGGCTCCTACACAATGAGCGTAGAGCTTATAGTGATATGACAAGGGGGAATGGCTTTAAACTTAGATTTAAATTGGATATTAGGAAGAAATTCTTTACTGTGGGGGTGGTGAGGCACTGGTACAGGTTGCCCAGAGAAGTTGTGGACAAAGCCAGATTGGACATGGCTTGAAGCAACCTGGGATAGTGGAAGGTGTCCTTGCCCATGGCAGAGAGTTGGAACGGGATGATCTTTAAGATCCCTTCCAACCCAAACCATTCTATGATTCTATGATTGTCTACAGGCAGGGTGGTGGGAAGACCTGCATGAAGCCAAGTTTTGTTTCTTCTTCAGTTTCTCCCCTATGCCATTTTCAGTTCCTCTTTCCCCCCCAGAGCTGCTATAGGAATCGGAGTTCAACTGTTGTTGAGAGAGTATTGCACTGGGACAAGTTAGGGGCTCTAACACAGAAGTGGTCCCAGCATTCAGTGGATCTTCCTCTGCAGTCTCCATGGGATGATAAAGTCCAATCTAATAGTGAGCTGGTATTTAGGATCACATTCCTTTCTAAATCAAAGAGAAGAGATTCACACATCCATACTCCATGCTGTCTTGACTTCAGCTAAGTTAGTTTTCTTCCTAGTAGCTGGGTTTTGGATTTAGTGTGAGAATAATGTTGATAACACACTGATGTTTTAGTTGGTGCTCAGTAGTGATGACTCCTAAGTCAAGGACTTTCCAGTGTCCCATACTGTGCCAGCAAGGAGCTGCACAAGGAGTCAGGAGGGAGCATGGCTGGGACAGCTGACCCAAAATGGCCAAAGGGATATTCCACACCATAGATATTCCACACTGGGCACATCATACCCAGTGTATAAAATGAGGGGGTTAGCTGGGAGGGGCTGAATGCTGCTGGCAGACAGGGTGGGCACGGGTCAGCAAATGGTGAGCAATTGTACCGTGCATCACATGTCTTTCTTAGGTTTTGATTCCTCTCTCTTTTTCTTATCTGTCTGTTCTTTGTTATTATCATCATCATTGTTATTATTATTATTATGTTTTTCATTATCGTCTTTTATTTTAATGATTAAATTGTTCTTATCCCAACCTATGAATTTTACCTTTTTTTCTGATTCTCCTCCCTATCCCAGGGATGAGAGGCAGTGAGTCGGTGGCTGCGTGGTGCTGAGTTGCTGGCTGGAGTTAAACCACAACACACGCACATACAAGCAAACTATTTCCCCATTGCTTTCAAGAGCTTCAGCATTTGGCAGTGCTGATATTTCCCTTATATATTCAGTTCTCTTGACCATCATTGATAGAGATCGCTGTGCTCATGGCACTTCTTGACTGGTGAATCAGAAGCAAAGGTAAAAGTATTAGTAACTAAAAAATATAGTATTATCAATTGCAAAACATAATGCTTTGTGTGCTTTTTCAAGTGATACACATTTTGGCAGGGACTACAGCTAAAACATTGCTCTTTACACTATTTCCATCCAACATTTGTAGCCATGGCACCTGTCTGTGAAAGACCTCTGCTTTTCCTCCAGTTGGTCAGGGAGACATGAAGCAACACTGAAAATGTGACTCAAAGGATGTAGGGGCAATTTAGAGCTTCCCTTAAGCATACTGGTAGTGTCTGTCCTTGCAGGACACTGGTGCTGACTGTGCAAAATGGAGGAATACCATGGGCCCCTAAAGTGAGCTGAGCCTAGCTGTGACCTCCTGGGCACATGGGATTGCTCTAGGATCACATTAAGAAGTAAGGGTAGTGGGAATGGAGGGACTTCAGTTCCAGAAGGGAAAATATGTGTTAAGTACAGAAATGGTGAGTGTGCAGCAAAAATGTGTGAAATCTAGATCTTCTGAAACAGAACCCAGGGTTGGATTATCCCAAATTCTTCTTTAGGAGGCTTTCATGCAGAACAGAGATATTCTGGAATAACTTTGTTATTTTCAAGGCCAGAGATCCATGCAGGGAATATAAGGGACCCAACCTGCTGCCATATCCTTCAAGAGTTGGTATACTGCTACTGCAGAGTTTACTTTTCCTCAGTGTGCTTTAGCAGACAATAACAGAGGACCATTAGCCCTGTGATGGAGAGAGTTCAGGAGTTCAGGATTTGTTCCAGCACTCTGCTATCCAATGGAACATGCTAGGAGAGAGACTAGTTTTATGGCTCAAAAAGTAGCTTGGGGCTACCCTGTTCCCTCTGATATTACTTTCTCTGCATATCTTAGCAGCCTGGAGAAGAGAAGCTTTGGGGTGACCTCATTGTGGCCTTCCAGGAAGGGAACCTGCAAGAAAGATGGAGAGAGACTGTGAATGTAATGCAGTTGCTTCAGACCTGCCTCCCACCATGTCGGAAGGCATTTCCTGGATAGAGACTAGCTTCTGTGGGATAAATATTCAATTTAACATATTTTTCCTTCTTATTTTGCATTTCTTCCTTTGAAGACAATGGAAACAAACAGAGAGACAAAAGAGAGTGCCTCACATGCCTGGTGTGCCATAGGGAATATAGAAAGGTGAACTGGAGCTCCCTGGGTGTGAGCCAGGAGCAGGCTGTTGTCTCCATAGCTGCAGCCCTGTGGGGTTGCAATTGGCAATCTTTGGCCATCCACTTTATCTCCTGGGTGAAGAGACCGGGTTCACGCTTCCTTTGTAATGAAGCCCTCTTTGCCAGTCTCATATCAAGCAGCTGCTTTAAATCCCAAGCTACCAAGGAACCAGTAGAATTACTTGGAAAAGGGAATAATCCAAGTGATGCGATGTAGTGCAGACGATTACCTGCACTTCAGCTTCACCTCTTTCTTTTCCCGCACCCTGAAGCTAAACTGAAACTTGAAGCTGAGTTGATGAAGAGATGTACAGCTGAGATGTGGCACCTGAACCCTTGTAGCAGTGTGTGTGTGCCTGGAGAACAGGTGGCAGCCTGGTGCTCATCTCCTGCTGTTCCTAATTATATGGATCACTCTTAGTAATCTGGATCCTAATGGTCTTGTATCTGGATGATATGGATCCAAATTACATTAGATCATTGTTAATTACATGCATTATTAGTATACAGTCAGCATCCTGATAAATTTACTTCAGCACTCCTGTAGGCTGAATGGCTCTGCAGTCTTGGAACTGTCTGAAGGTGATGGTGCCCCTGTAAAATAAATTGGGAATGCACTTCCATGACCAGTGCTTTTGACCCACCGGTATATCCACATGAAGGTAAATGAGGACCAGGTGCCTGCCTCTCTCTCTCAGACACTTGATCATTTTATGCTTTGCATTTTACTGCTTAATGAGAGCCATTTTCTTGGACAAGTCCAGGTGCTCTTGGGACATCAAATACAGAGGGGTTCATTTTTGTCCCAAAGGGTGGTCTGTGTAGTCAGTGCTTCAAGGGACTGTTGCTTCATGTTCTGGGTGAAGCTAAGACAGATGAGGGGAGAAATGGACTGAAAGTCTTTGAATGTATTGGAATCTCTAGAATGCCAAACCACATGGTGGTCCCTTTCCAGATGTGTGTCTGGTTAGACTTTACATTATCTTCATATTGACTTAATGGTTGGGTTTTTTCATTTCTCATCAGAAACCCGGAAAGGCAACTCCTCAGCCAGGAGAAGATACCTTGAATGGCCACCTTCCCCCCGGCTGGCAGAGCTACATGTCTCCCCAGGGCCGCAGGTACTATGTGAACACCTTCACAAATGGTAAGTGAGGGTGGGGGTTCAGTAAATGTTTCAGCCTAGCAGGACAAATCTGCTGCAGGAAATCGTCTTTCAAGTTGATTTTGATGACAAAGTAGGCCCAGAGCCAAAGGAATTAATATGACCCTGGCACCATGTGGAAGAAAATAATTATAAGATCTAGTTTTATGATCATCTGTCATCTTAATTTTGACCATCAGAAGACATCTGAAGCATTTACAAAAGACAGAGAATGTAAAGTAGAAATACCCCCATCATTAATGTTTTAGAATTTGAAACACTGTTGAGGATATAATTTTTTCCACATTCCCTATTTTCTTTCCCTTTAGCTGGAGATATTTCTGTGTCTATAGATACATACATGTGAAGTAGCTTGATAGAACTAAAGCACTAGCACTAAAGCACCACTGAGCAAAACAGAAATAGTGAACTGGTCAGACTCAGCTTGCCCATGAAGACAAGGGAAGAAAAACAAATGTAATGGGACAGCACAGACAGAGTCTTCAGTTCTGTACTTGTGTGTTTTATTCACTGTCATGTTGGTAGAGAAGCAGACTTAACTCACGATCTTATCAACTGCTCAAGACCTGTCAAACTTGTACCACCTCTGGCTTACCTAAGACTCTGTGTCTACCTGCTTTTCTCATCATGAGCTCAAAGCAGCATTGCAAAACAGGGACTTGTGACCAGCAAAAACCAGGTTTCTTTAGCAAAAAGAATGCCAGAATGACAAGGAAGAAGAGGACAGTTGTTAACAACGGAGTTACAGCCATCAGAAATGACATTCGCATTACTCTTCCTGGCTTACAAGGAGAGCCATGGGCTGTCCCAATGCACCTCATGGTCTGTTCTGGGACTGTGTTTTATTTCAGAAGCCCTTGGCCTGGAACTTGGCCAAGTCATTATTTACCAGATTTCAATGCATGAACACCTTGTAGGACCCTCCCTCCAGAAAGCACATTTCAATTTAACCCTACCTTTGTTTTCAAGCACAGTCTGCTCTGGCTGATGGGCAGCATCCTCTGCACAGCTGAGGAGATCAGCAGGAGTTAGATACCCCATCCCCACTGCAATCCAGAGGTGGGTGAGGAGAGGAGGTGATTAAACTCAGTCCTAAGACATCATGGGAATGGACCCTTACTCACTGGGTTGAGGCCAGATAAAAGCAGTGAGAGGCAGAGACTTTTTTATGTGATAAGAGCTCTTGCCACAGGGACCCTACCCCAGAAAGGTGGGTGGCCTGGACTAAGTTTCTCCATAACGTCAGGTAGCTTTGTACTTTCCTCATAAAAGTTACAAGAAATGTAACAAGGGCCAATAGCCACATTGTGCTTGGGAGCTCCAGGCCAGGAATCAGGAGAGCAATTTTCTCTAGGAAGGGATGATAACCCTGGCACAGGCTGACTAGGGAGGTGGTGGAATCTCCATCTTTGGGAAATCTCAGAAGCTGCCTGGACAGAGCTGTGGCTGATCTGTTGTTAGCAGTGAACCTGCTCAGAATGAATAGATGGGCTGAAGACTTCCAGAGATCACTTCCAACCAGTCTTTCCCTGGAGAATGCCCAAACCTTTGGTTGTGGTCTCAGCTACTACAATGGAATTGTTGTGCAGCAGGAAATATGGTTCTCAGAATAACAGCATGTAAGAGAGGGTAGAAGTGGGATTTCTGTATTCTGATCTTTGCTTTAGGGAGCACCTATTCAAATCCTGTTTAGATGAGAATCTTCTCACTAGAGTAATCCTCAGCCCAACTGGCTTTGGAGTTATCGCGTGCTCTTGTTTCCTATTCTGGGCATAGGGAATTTCTGAGCATTTCTGAGCCTCCCATACTTCCGCGAGGGCTGTAGCATTTCACGAGACAATAGGAATCTCCTGCAGCATGTACAGGGGCACTCTGACCCCTCGACTACTTCCAGCTTAGTTAGCGTTCCTGGCAAGCTCAGTTGCTCTCAGCCTGTTCAGTTAGAATATGCTGCTGCCTCAAAGTCTTCTAGTTGTGTAGAGACTGGTTTGTGCTAGTTTATCGTCTTGGTGATATCACTTGAGAGTATTTTTGCTCTAGTTGGGCTGTATGGCATGATCAGACGGATCTCAAATGCCTGTGCTTCCTCAAAGTGGATTATATGCCAAAAAAGTATCACCTGTGGTGTCATCTAGGCTTCAGACAAAGCAGAATGCAACCTTCAGACCTCTCTGCTGAAGTGTGTGATGAAGCCTTATCCAGTCCTGCCATGGGCAGCTGTCTGGACACTGTTTTGATTTAATCTGACTAATTGGCTTTGACTTTTGATCCTGCAAAACTTGTAGTTCAGGACTATCTGTAGGCTCATGTTGGTCAAATCTCATGTTGATGCACTTTCTTCCTTGACTGTGCTGCAGAGTTGGACCTACTGAGACATGCAGTCACCTTAAAGTCAAGTTTGGCATGTGAGGCTATCAGTGGGATTGCACTTTGACACTCAAGATGTATTCTAAGTCAAAGACAATACACTATAAACCTGCAGTCCCCATTTTTCCTGTGGTAGAGCTGCATTGGCATGGGTAATGTTTACTGCCAGTCTCAAAGACTGGACAGCTCTCTGACTGCACCTGCTGACTTGTCTGAACTGCTTATTTGTCCTGTCACTGCTGCAGCTGCTGCTGGGAGTACCAAGATAAACAGTGGCAATGTTTGGCACAAGGATATGGTGCCAGCAGACATCTCTGTCCCAGGGTTTCATGGGCCTCCATCCTGCTTTGCCTCCATAGCACCATTGTTTCAGCAGCAGGAGCCAGGTCTCTTCTCCTTCAAGGTGCAGATGTACTCCTAGGATGCTTTCTCTTTACCATAGCTATCACCAGATGATGAAAGTATGCTGAAGCATTTTAGAGAGGTATCACTGTCTAGTGACACTCAGAGGTCAGGTGAAGCCAGTTGGCTAGCCTTCAGTGTGATCCATGCAGTTAAAGGTCTGCTGCTCATCATTACCCACCAACAGCAGTTGATGCAAAACTCTCAGTTTGTAAGGTCACAACCACTTCTCAGATCTCCCAGGAACCAGGCAACTCTTTTACTGAGAGGGTTGATCGAAAAGTGTTTCTAGACCTTCTCCTCCTATCTGAGGAAGACTTATTTGCATCTCCAAGGGAGTGAAGGCATCCTTATTTTAATGAAGACAAATGACCAGACTGTCTCTTAGATAAGGAATGAATACTGTGAGATTCAGAGTGAAAGATTAAATCTGTCTGAAGCCCCTTAAAAGGGTTTGAGAAGTATCCTTCTCCAGCCAAGAATATGTGTTCTCATGCAAGGGCTCCCCTTAGCAGATGCAACAAGGCACAAGGTGTGCTTGGAGAAGGAAGCTCTGTGTAACACCCTGCCAGGAGATGATTGCACTTCAGAGCAGTAAGGGAACGAGAAAGAACTTTCTGGTTATTTTCAGTATAAGTTGTTTAATTGTGATTCTCTTATTTTTTTTTCACTTCTGGCTTCCACACGCATCTGTATCTGCTTTGCTGAAAACAGATGTTGCGTATAAAGTATTTTATTAGAATTGTACAGTAACATAGCTGCACTGGAAGGTGAGTTCAGGGCAACTTAGATAACAGCAAGGCACTGTTTCATGAAGGTTAGGGTAGATGTTTCAGTGGAGGGACCTCAGACAGTTCACTGTCTGCTCATCCCTACCAGGGCCTTCTGCTGCGTTGAGTAGCAGGAGCAGTGGCTCAGAGGGGTGAACACTTTGACATATCGCAAAACACTGGGACACACTGGGCTGTAAGGGTTTCCAGGGACCCTGTTACACTGCTGTACACTGAAAAATGAGGTTTTCTTCTTCTCCATTTGGAGCCTTCTGTCAAAGAGGACTTTGGTTTTCAGTTCCAAAGTGGAAGGAGGTTCTGACTTCAGAGCAGATTAGGCATGTCCCTGTGTATATCTTGGCTCCCATTGTCAGGATCTAGAAAACTTCCTATTCAGCAAGAAGAGACATGAAACTGTCGTGGAAGGGTCCTGTATCTGTCATCGACCAAAGCTCCTCCCAGGCTCCTCTGAAATGCTCTACGGAGTTTGCATCCATTTCCAGGTGCAGAATCTGAATGTGGATCAGAATCACTGTGCCGAATCAAGGGTGTCTTCTCCAGGTGCTGAAGTACCAAATTGTCCAAAGAGACTGTACAACTTCAGCTTTTGTTACAGTGGCTTGTACTTTAAGTAGCCTTTTTTTTAATAAATATGACTGTTTATTCTTCTAGCTTACAGCAAGTCTCTCTAGCTGCTGTGGAGACTGGTTTTATGCATTTTTCCCTTCTTATTTTAAATAACTTAGAATATCCTTCCTATCAAAGCTTTTCTGTATTGTTTTCTCTGTGCTTCTCCTCCCTACTGAGGCTAAGCCAGGCAGTGGAGCTGAAGTAGAGGTAGGAGGCGCTCTACTTCTACTCTAACATGTGGAAATTTGAGAGGAGAAACTAATAATAATTAGAAGCAGCACAGAGCTGTCCAGTGGACTGAGGGGGAGGGAAGGAGGAAGGCAGGAAGGAAGGAAGGAAGGAATTCCTCTCCATGACAGAGCATCCAGCAGTATCCTCAGCTCTCAGCTGGAGCCTCCCCAGAAGTTCCTTCGTGCTCTGCCTTGCGCATGTGCTGTGTGCACCCTGGGGATCCTGTCCAGCTGCTTCCATCCATGGATGCAGCTGCTGAGCCCCCACTAACAGCGTCCTACTGCCCGCTGTTTCTGATTCCACTTTTTCTAGAGTCCAGAGGCATGACCCCAGTCTGGACCTGCCACTAAATGCAGTTAGTGCAGTAAATGCTGGAGTGTTCCACTCTGGCTTTTCCTTTAGGGCTACTGTTAGACAGCAAACATAGCACTGCATTTTAGGTTGAACAGCACTCTGCAAGGTCTCCTAGAACCCACAGATCCATACTCTTGCTTTCTTTTTATACATATCCCTTAGGCATTGCTATCATGCATCCTCTCTTTGGTTGTCCCTTCCATCATAGGCCTCTCATGCGTGAGGTGGAAGACAGTCACACAGCGGTTTGGTAAGCATATGTGGAAGCTCTAGGCATTGGGTTCACTGTCTGTTCATGTAAATGATGTATTTGGACATCCTCAGAGTGGCATGTCCTTCACATGCAGCACTCCAGCTGTCCTGGGTGCCCAACCAGTTGCCTTGCCAGTCAGTGGGAGGCATATTCCGGTGCAGAGTGAGGGGATTCATCCAGCTCAGGACTGTGGTGGAGCCCTGGGTTGGGTGAGAGCACAGCGCAACATCCTTCTACCCCACTCTGGGGCCTTGCCGGCACCCACTGTCTTTCTACGGAGGGGATGCTATCAAGAGCAGCCTTTCTTGGCAGGTTCGTGGTAGTTTTAGCACCTCCATCGTTGAAAAGCAAGGGTGAGAGGAGGTATGGGCCTTCTCATGGGGCAGGACTGTGGCTAAACATTTATCCAGCCTCTGGCCAGGGTCTGTGAGCAGGGCCCTGCATGAAGGAAGGACAGTTCATTGATTAGGAAAAAAGGTCTTAAAAGCAGCAAAGGCAGTTTGAAAGCTGGTTGGAGGGAAAACAAAAAGGGGACCATAGTTAAATTATAGTAAACTCATGCAAAACTGTTTGGCAGATCATTCTCAGAGCATAGTTATCAATGGTCCCTTGTCAAAGGGTAGTTGGTACTGAAGGGAACCCCGCAGTGATCTGCCTGAGAATTCCTTCTAGTCAGTATTTCCAGTAATGAATGGCATGTTGACATTGAGAGCACTTACTCAAACAATAACTTTTAGCTGGAGCTGGGAAGAACATGGTGTGCTGCACAGAACAGGCTCAGAATTCACAATCACACTGGAATAGGATGCTGTTCAGTAAAGATGCACTTAAGATCAGAGATTTCATCGGAAATAATTAAGTGACAAAGACAGGCAATGGGACAGTTTACAGACAAAGATGTCAGGGCTCTGGAGGATCTAAAGCTGAGTGCAAGCCAGCAGTGTTGTTCTAGTACAAACCAGCTAGCATTTTCCATTATATAAATAGGAGTGCTGTCTGTGAGGCATGAAGTAAGCCTCCAACTTTACAAGGAAATTATAAAGCCTCAGCTGGAATATTTTATCTTGTTTGGACTCTACACTTCAGGAAAGATGGTAGTCAGTTGGATAAAGCCCAGAAGAGAGTAGAAAAATTATGGGAAATGTGGAATACATAGCCTGTGGGCAAATGCTGAGAGATTGGGGGTGTCTGCCCTGGGAAAGCAAAGATGTGGATGAGAATGTGAAGGCAGGCTTTAAGTGCATAAAATGCCGTTAGGGAGAAGACTGTATGCAATGCCTGTCATCACTAGAAGATGCAGTAACACACTTCAATTGCAACAACTAACCCTTCCAAGCTCTCTGAGATAGCGGAGTGTGGGAGTAGGGAGTTGCCTGGGAGTCTGTGTCACTGGAGGTCTCTAAGAGCAGGTTACGCAAAACCATGAAAATTCATGTTTGCCTTGCTCTGGGGCACACAGCAGGGACAGAAATCCCCGTCGAGCCTGTTTTTTCAGTCCGTAAAGCCTAAACTATATGAAAAATATTTATCAATGTAGCGAATGACAAATGTCTGGGACTCATATGGGAGTTGTTCTTTATTTGGTATCTTTATATTTCCCCAATTTTTACATTCAACACATCTAACTAGGCTCTTGTCACTCATCTGCTGGTTTACTTTTTCTGGTTGTCTAAGTCGAAGAATCTTAATGAGTTCAGAGGAACATTTAGTTTGCTTCTTTTCATGTGCAGCTCTGTTGAATATTCCCACTATGTTTTGGGACAGGTCCTGCTCCTCCCTGGACAGTCCTGCCCTCGAGCTTTCCAAGGAAAGGCAGGATCAGCCAGGAATGCAGCAGCAGACAGACTCCACACCATGCAGTCCCAACGGCTGGGATGGGAGTGTGGCTGGGAGCAGGGAGGGGACACAGTCTTTGAAGAAGGTCAGCAAGCAAAAGCTGTACAAGTTTTGGTGGAGCTCTGAGCGGCTCCCCAGCAGCTCAGTGTGTAGTTCTGCTCCCTCCTCCTATAGACAAGAGGTGTTGGGGGACCTGTCTGTCCAACAACTAACCTTTTGGACCATGCCTGGTGCTGCATCATCTCTACCTCACCATTTCCTTTCTTCGTCATGCAGTGCAGAATTCTTTTTTTTGAATGAAATAGGTTTTGGTTTTTTTCTCTTTGTGCTTGAGCTATTCATAAATCTGAACTCAAGTATGTGCTCCCTTTCCTAGGGAGGGAAATGGGATTTTAGGACCAAGTAACATTTTGATTCTTCTGAGCCTTCAAAATACAACAGAACCCTCCCTTCTTGTGAGGCATTGCTATTATTGTCAGCTGTTTCCAGCAGTTAGTGTCTTTCCACATTATGATTATCTGCCTGTGTTATCCATACATCTTACCTGACCATAATAATATTTCCACCATGTGAGTTGTTGTGTGGTCTAATTTTCATTGTCTTTACATGGAAAACATAAGGAATTGGTTTTTAATAAGAAAGAAAAAGAATTTATGAGACAGTGTTCTTATGTGGGAAAAAGAAGTTAGGAAAATCAGTAATGAAAGAATTGGGGTGACTGTGGAACAAACAGATTTCCATAGGTAAATAAGCCAGATGACAAACAGCACTTTCCTGTCTATCTCCACTTGGTGGTCCCACCAGATAAGCACTCCACATTTATTATCCTTTGAAACAGGTTCAATCCTAAAACCATTGTGAAGGCCTCTGACCTGTATACAATCTGCACAATGAATCCCAAGACAATTTCAATATACTTTAGGTTTTCTCAGTATGACCTTGCTGAGGAAGTTTGAGTCTGCACCAGTTACATTATAGCTGAATGCCTGGCATCTGTCTTGTGCAACATCTAGAGACATCCCAGCTTGTCATGTCAAAACATAAGAAAGAGGAGTGAGATGGCGAGCCACTCTCAAACGTCTGGCAGATCCTTCCCTGTAGCACTTATGGGCCTCATTGTGCATCATTAATTCTGCAAGGAGCGCTGTGCCGTCTAGAAGAAGAGTTGGGATCCCTCTACCGGGATTTGGAGGGTTAAGTGCCTGTTTGCACTCTCTTTTGAGAACTGGCACTACATCAAGCAAGGATAATGAGCTGTCAGGCTTCTGCCACCAAAGTCCAGAGCACTGACTGGCCTCTTGGATACTCACTGCCCTTAGATAGGTTCCACCGTCTCTGTTGCTGTCTGAGCAGGGTGGAGTTTGATTCACCTGACAAGGTACCAACTGCAGGGTAGACAACTCCATTTGAACAGGATCTTCCAGTCTTACCATTTATCCATGAAAAGAAACAGTTAGCTTTACCTCTCAATTGTTTTCCTGATGTAGGTGTCTACTATAGCTAACATGAACTTTGCCCTATAAGTGCCAATCTCTCTTCATTGACTTTAGGGAGAGCCTCAGTGACAATACCTATTCCCCAGACAGGTAAAGCTGGCTCTGGCATGAACCTCAACAAAGACCTGAGCTCACAGCCAAGAACTGAAGGAGAACTTAAGAAATTTCCTCAGTTTCCCTGTATGGGATTATCGCCCCTTACTGCTCCAGAGAAGTAAGCTGTGATGGTGTCAGCAGGCACAGAGAGGGCTGAACAAACAGCCTCTTTGTGTCAGGTCATATGGTGAACACACCTCCCTTCACATCCAAAATATCCACCCTGGCTTTCTTTCCCATCAGTGTGTAGGATGAATGGGACACCTGTAAAATACCACACCTCATTTCTACAGTTCCAGCTGTATGTTCATGCATCCACACATCTGCACATGTACTCCTACTTCAGAAGAGGGGCATCTCTTTGGGGGAGGTTCAGTGTCTGGAAAGCTGCAGTGTTCCTGGGGGGCTACCTGAATAGCAGGAGCTGGAAGGCCAGGCCAACAGCTCTGCAAATCACAGAGTCATAGAATCGCAGGATGGTTTCAGCTGTAAGGGACCATAAAGAACATCTCATTCCAATCCCCTGTCATGGGCAGGGATAACTTCCAGTAGACCAGATTGCTCCAAGCCCTGTCCAACCTGGCCTTGAACCGTTCCAGGGATGGGGCAGCCACAGCTTCTTTGGGCAACCTGTGCCAGGGCCTCACCACCCTCACAGGCAAAAGTTTCTGTTTTACACTGTAAAGACCAAGGCAAAAGTATTTATCCAGAAGCAGGAAGTCTTGACAGGTTGTCATGGTTTGAGATAGCCCCAAGAAATATGACCTGCTGGCATCCTAATGATTGAGGAAAGAAATATGTGTTTAGATACCTGCATTGCATAAGTCCTAATAATAACCCAGGAGCCCCCATGGAACCTGGAGGGAGGCAATGGAAAGGAGAGGCAGGTTCTGCCAGTACAGCCTCGGGGATGTCCCAGGGAGGAGACCACCTTCCCCATAGCACATTTGGCCTCATTCAAGGTAGCCAAAGCATATGGCTTAGAGCTGGCCAGAGCTGCAGCTCATTGTTACAAAGCTGTCAGCCCTACAGAAAGCTTCTCTACGTGATAGAAACTACTAGGTCTGAGCTATGCCAAAATGCAAAAATGCATTTTGTGTGCAGTTTGTTTGAGCAGAGAGCAGAGAGAGGGGGGTGATACTTTTCTGCTCCTATTGCAATGAATGGGAGACCAGTAGTTACTCTGAGGAGGGAACAATACTACTCTGCCTTAGCTATTTTACCCATCAAGTTTTAGATGTTAAAATCTCCTCCTAGCCAGTGTTTGGCTCTCTCCAAGCCCATGCTTCCGTTCTTTCTCCAGTCACAGCATCACCCACAGGCACACAGCACCTTGCACTACCATAAGCCCTCTAGGACATGTGCTCAGTCCATGTTTTCCCACATCCACTGCATAGCCAAGGGAAGAGGAATTGGTTGTTTGAAGTGTATAAGCAGCTTGACCCCCTTGTCCCCATCTCCTGAAGCTCCCGCTGTCCTGCAGAGGAATCCGGGGCTGTAGCCGTGGTGCTGGTGACTCTGGGTGAGAGGAGCATGGTGTGCAGCCCACCCTTCCCTGGCTGACTCCCTCCCGTGGCCAAGAGGGGTTTTTAGGGGTGGCTGCTCCTGCTTCCCAAGGTTGGGGGAGCATGTTGGCAGCTGGACGTGATGGCAGCTGATGGACTGAGGGAGAAGGGGGTTTGTACATCCTGACAGGGGGGGGTTAGGGGTCCTGTTTGCAGGCCAGGGGAAGAAAAGCACAGACAGATTGGAGAGAATGTAAGTCACCCTTATGCCCAGCTCCCATGCTTCCTTTGAGCCAGGCTGGCTGCCCATTTAATTCCCCTATTTGCCTCAGGAAAAATATGAACACAGGCTATTTGTTGTTCCTCCCTCACCAGAACTTTGCTGCCCTTTGTGTTAACTTTACCCCAGCAGACAGTGGTGGGCTTCATCTCTTGAGGCCAGCTGCCCACCACCCTCTCCTTGGGCTTTCAGGTCAGGCCTGATGTTGACCTGTTTGAACAATTGTGAAATAAGGCCTCCAGAAGCTGCCAGTTTTCTTGTGACCTTCATATTTCAGGTGAGCTGTCTTGAGTCCTTGATAAATGTCCCAGTGCTTTCTGCACACTCCTCCATCTCCACCTGTGACTCTGGTGAGGTGATGTTGTGTGTGATCTTCCTAAAGAAAAGCCAACTGGTGTTTATGTGAAGTGCTGCGGGCCCCTCAGGGCCTGTGTCCTTGTCACCATCCAGCTGAGATTGCCTGTGTCTGGCTGTGCAAAGGGGTGTCCCTGTCCGTCCCCTTCCAAGACAGGTACCATTGCAGCAAGTCAGTGAGAAGCTTTGTTGTTCTGCTGGAATTTCAAGAAATAAATGTCCTCAGGCTGCTCTGTGTTGCAAAATCACTATGTGGGAAGTTTTCAAAACCTTTCATGTAGTGAGCTGATGGGAAGATTGTGAACAGGAAGAAATCCTATCTGGGAGAGAGGGAAGATAGAGAGAGTGTGGACATCTGCATTCAACCCTGAGCACATCTGGACAATCTGTGGGTCTTTTGGAGGTAGGTGCTGGTAAGGTGAAATCATTTCTGCCCTGGAAATCTCTTACCTGCCAGTTCCTGTGAAATAACTATGTTTACTTGCCTGCTGCTGTTTTGGGGGTTTGGCAGTGGGCTTCTAACCCAAAGCAAGAAAAATAGCACTGTTCTCCCCTGCCTGCATTTCCTTACAGGGCTTCATATTTGGTTCAGGTAGTGTCAGAACTGCTGGCAACTCCCTGCAGAGCCTCTCCCCTTTCCCAGGGTTACACTGACATCATCTGAAACATATTTCAGAAGTAACTCCCTAGTATGACATTTTCTCATTGACAATAGTTGTAGTTCTTTGTAGTGACTGAAACTGAGAGGATACATGAATGCATGGGCACAAGTGATGGGGAAGGACGTAAAGACCTCGGGTAGAACAAGTAGAGGGGCAGAGAAGGTGGGAAGCAGGCAAGGTGGAAAGGTGAAGATGCTCTCCAGTCTCTGAAAGGTGTAAAGAATTGTGTGCTTCACATAGCCTCTTAAAACCATCTTCTGAGCATGGACAATACTTACCCATCTTTAAGACAGCTGGGGTGAGCAATCTCCTCTGCTTTGACACCCCATTAATCCTCTTTTCAGATATGAGACTGTTGTAACGCTGAAGGGAGCGGACAGAGCAGATGATACCGCACATAACCTGGATCGTAAAAGAACAAGAAAAAGCTTCAAGCCTGCTTGGCAGGGGTGCCCTTTGTATGTTTTCTGAAAGGGGAACCCTAGGATCACACTGCCCTGCTGAGTTCAAAGCACCACGTGCCCAGAATGCACAGCTACTATGTGGTTAACAAGTTGCTCAGTGTCTGTGGGAGGGGTTTACAATTGTGTGTGGGTGGTAGATTCATCAGGAAAATATTTGATTATGCTGAAGAAATTCTGTGATGGGCTGCAGCTGTAATACCTCTTGCATTAGTCAAACAATAGCACTCCAACTACCTTGTCTGTCACATTAAAGATGATTTATGTACTTATGACACTAGTGTGTGTGTGGCTTGCTGCCACCTTGCTTTCACAGCTGAGGTTAACCTAAGATGATGTGTTCTTATTTCCAGCCTTTTCTTGTCTGTGGTGTTAGGTCCTTCCCATTTACTAAACAGTTTTCTGTCTCCTGTAAAGCAGGAATTCTGCTTTCACGTTGCCTTGATTCTAATTAAGGTCCATATATTCTTATAATGACAAATATCACTAGTAAAATGCCACCTGCAACAGTAAGTTCTGGCGCAGTCCTGAAATGTGTAGCTAAAAGTGGTCATTTCCTTGAAAAGAATCTTAAGTCCAGCACTTCAGAGTTTTAGGAAAATTTTCGTGATATGCCTGAAAATATGTATTACATAGTATCCTCCTGGTATCACCAGTCAGCTTTTCTGTTTCTGTACTCCTGGGTGCCCTTTCCATCATATCCTAATCTACCCTTCACCTTTCTTCACTGAAGTTCCTAACATCCTATGGCTGGTGAGCATCGTCATAGAATCACAGAATGGTGTAGGTTTGAAGGGACCTTAAAGGGATCTCGTTCCAAATCCCCTGCCATGGCCAGGGATGCCACCCACTACACCAACTTGCTTAGGACCACATCCAGCCTGGCCTTAAACACTTCCAGGGACGTTCTTTCCATTCAGCATGGTGCCGTCTTTGTCTTGCAAGTAAATTTCTCAAACCAGTATCTGCTAAAACATGCAGGTCTGAGTGGTTAAGCCCTAACATGTCGAAGGCCCTCTGGAATCCACAGCTGGAAACTCCACCAATCTTCATCCTTCTTCTTCCTCGTCCATGGCTGCTGTCATGAGCAGTGCCTGGCACCGCTTGGGCAGGTAACAGTGGTTGTAGTCAGCTCGTATGTGACACTGTTGCCATTAGGACACTCACTGGGTCAGAGAATATGCACGGAGACTCAGAGGGACTTCTGCATGTTTTGAGGTTCTCCATTAGAGGCCTAGGGCCCTCCTGATTCAGGACAGCAGCTCCTTCGTCCTTGTGCTCCCACATTTTGGTCCAGTGAGCCTTGCAGTAGTGAATCCCATATGGGTCACCTATAGCTGTATCATCTCAAAAGGCCCAAACAACCAGCTCATGCATGAGCCTCTGAACTGCAACACGGTCATCTGCACAGTGGCCTCACAGACATGGGCCTCCCAGGACCCTGGCCTTTACCTCCATCCTTATACCTAATGAAAAGAGACAAGAAAAGTGGGCAGAAGTGACCAATGCAAATCTCTCTGCACCTGCATCAAACATGAGAGTCAAGCTCACAAGTGCTGAAAGCAAAGTACCGGGTACTGCATGAACTAGTTCAGCTGGAGTTGCGGTGTCAGAACTGAAATGCAGTTCCATCCCACAGGCAGTTCAGTAAAAAAGAGACTGAGGCTGCCATACAGCTTTTAACCTCAGTCCTGAAAGACACACCATGGAGACAGGCACCATCCAAGAGTTCTTGAATTCTTCTGTCTGTGTGTTGAACATAGAGGTGCTTGTTGCACAGGAAAAGCTGCTGGCAAGAGCCCTCACTTGATCTTTCAAAATGATTACTGGGACCTGTGCCATGCCCTTCTTTTTGCAAACACCATGTGACAAAAGCAAAGCTTTCATTGCAGGCTTAGCAGAGATAATAATGCTATTTCCAGCACTTTGTGAGACACACTTTGTTCTTCTAGGTTTTAGGCCACTTTACCAGGACAGGTTATTATATCACCTTTTAGCTAGGGCATCCTGTAGCAGAGGGAAACCATTACTAGAAGTTTTATCTGTATGAGAAAAAACATGTAATAAAAATGCTTGACATCTCTTTTGTGTCTCCATAGATGACTTACTCTGAGCTGCAATTCATAAGTTTAGTTGGAGTAGGGGTTTACTGTAGCTGGTGAGGCATGAAAAAAACCCATCATCACACAGACCAAATCCTTCCAAGTTTCTTAACTAACTCAGAGAGATAGAAAATATTAGACAGTAGGCTGTGGTTGTATTCCTTCTATCCACTGATCTCCCACATTGGGTCCAGCAAGTAATCGAAAAGAGTCAAGAATTGTCTGCAAGTGGTGAAATTCCTCACTGCTTTTCAGCACTACGGCACTGGTTTTCTTCACAGAGAGAGTCACTGTAAGGCATCTGCCTTTGCTGAGCCCCGGGCTGACACCTGCACCCCAGCTCTGAGGTGTGCTGGGCAGGAGCTCCAGGAACTTGCCAGTCTAGCCAAATTATTGGGTCATCTCTCTCAATGAAATAGCTTTCAGTTCACTTTGAGGTCACTTTCTAACCAAGCAAAGATAAAATTTCTTGTTTATTCTCTGAAAATAAAGAGCTCAAGATTTGGTTGGTAAAGGTTGGAATTAATTACAAAATGACCAACTGTAATTAATAGCCTTAGTGCCATCCTTAGCTAGAACTGTTCCAGGCTGTGCTTGGGCTGTCAGGATGGATGTACTTCCTCTGGAGAACTGACCACTCTCTGACCATTCACCCAATTGCCTTCCCTATTCACAACAGCACCAGTGAAAATGCAAATATCACTGAGTGATCACAGAGCAGAAAATTCTCCTACTTAGTCTGTCATCTTCCTCCAATCCTCCAGTGAATTGCAGTATTACGAAAATTGCTTTCATATTCTTGATTGAGGTCTAGCTTACAGTGGTGCAGTAGGGAGGTTTCCTTTGCACCTGGTGCTTCTCAATTTAATCCTTTTTATGTGATTACAATGCTTAAATATTATGTGTCTTAGGAAAGAATAGTTGAGCTTGCAACATCATAATGTTCCAGTGCTCTCAGCTGTGGCATTGCATAGAAGCTGTGAGACAAAAATGTGCTCCCACATTTTGGTTCAGTGAGCCCTGCAGTACTGAATCCCATATGGTATATTATAGGGTCTGCAGGAGGTCAGGTCTGGTCTGAGTCAGTTCTGTAAACTGATGCAGAGGTGAGGCCTCCTCATTCCAAGAAACAAAATCTCCTTGTGCTACTCATCGTCTGGAACAAGAGGAAAACATTTTCATTGTACTCTCCTCTGCTTCAAAAGTTTTGTATGGTTCACACCAGTCTCAGGGCACTGCAAGCGATGTTCCCTCCTTACATGTCCAAACCCCCATGCTCCACTGGCCATTCCTTTGGGCTCTTTTCTCCCACACACAATATCAAGAGATGAGGTGTCATGAAACCCCAGTTTATCACAAATGTCAGGAAGATCTTAGCCAGAAAGGGGATATGAGGTGCAGGACCCCTGACAGGTCTCTGCTCCTGGCTGGTGAGGTGAGGTTGGGAGTGTCATGGCTCTAGGCAAATGGGAGGTTTTGGGCTGGGAGTGTGGTACTGTGCTGTTAAAGGAAACCTTTCCAAAGCAGGGCTATTTGCCCTCCCCTCTGACTCACAAGGCCAACCAATCAGGCAGGCCCCAGACCTTGCTGAGAGCCTATGGAGATGCAGTGGAGAAGCAGAGGAGGGCTATGGAAGGTTTGCAAATTGCACATGCAGGTGTTTCCTCTCTGCCATTGGCAAGAGCAAAGTGAACCCAAAAGAGATGATGTAAGGCTGTGGAGACTTGTTCTACCCTTCTGCAAACGTGACTTCTAGTTCTTCTTGTTTTCAGGAACAGTTTGGGAGAAGTTTGCAGGGTTTCTTCTTGTGGCATGGATGAGGGACATGTTCTGTTGCTGTTATTCATCCTTGTCTGTGCATGTTCATCCTTGGCCTGTGCAGCCTGCATAGCTTCGGGTTATTCAGGGCAGAAACTGGGTTTGGAGCTGCTCAGCATCACAAATTTATTGCTCTTAAAGCCAAAACAAGCTCCAAACCTATTTACAAAGCCATGAGTTAGCACCAGTAGTTGGGAGACACGTGGCAGCTGCTACAGATCCTTAAGACCAGGAAAGGTCTGCACAGTAAGGAGACTCGGAGGTCCTCTGGCTTGATCTGCCCCATTCTTGTAGTTTAGACAATGAAACTGTGGAGCATTTAGCTCCTAAAATAGAACTACACATGACACTATGGAAGAGGTACTAAATCCATTCCTGAAAGCAATATAAGCACACTTGTGAGGGATTGTGCTGGAACAGAAAGCCTTGATGTTTGGCTGATGTTGTATGTTCAGACTGGAAAGCAGCTGCTTTGACCTCAGTCCTACTGGATTCATGGAAAGAGGACAAAAAATTTCTTCTTCATTACGGCAGATTAGTTGGATGGGGCCTTAGGCTGCCAGCCCCATTACCTGCGAGGTGAATGCCCTTCCCCCCGGCCCCGCACGTGGCCGGCGACCCCGCAAGGAGCCCACACAAACCACCAGGGAGGGACGGACGAAAGAGGAAGTTTATTGTGGGGAAGGGGTTTATAAGGCTTTTAGGAGGGTCAAAAGGGGGCCAATCCCAAGTTCAAGGGCACACAGAAAAAACCAATCAGGTAAGGGGTCAACAGCCAATAGGAAGGGGTTAACAAGGACCAATGAGAAACACCTCAGGACACCTTCCCAGGATACTCCTGTATGAGAGACAAGTCCCTCACAGGGGGTGTCGGGAAGAAGAGGCAATGACCTTGCAGAAAATGCAAAAAGTCATTTTGAAACATGTTTAAACCACATTAAAAACTTCTGTTTCTATAACATTTGAGCTGTTTTCTTTTTCTTCACTAGTCCATCTCTGAGAGGACTTCTTCCATCCTGCATATGGCAAATCCATTGCCACACTTCATATGCTACACTTTGATCCCAAAAATCGTCTGCCTCAAGACCTCCTCACGAACTGTGTTTCTTGACTAACATGACATCCCAAAATGTGTGGCTCTCTGAAGGCCTGACACATCATGTCATTTTTCATTGTGCCAAAGAGATGCAAAGTGAACTTTCTTCCCCCAAACACCAGAGGTTTTCACTTTCCTTTGGTAGGAAATGTTTAACCACATCTGTGAAAACCCTCTCTGGTTCCATTGGCAAGTGTAGCTTGGATCATGTAACCATTTTAACTCTTACTACGTCATTTCAGTTTGCACAAGTGGTTTTCTTCTGCCTTACTGTTCAGTACCTAATTCCACATGGTTTGGTTTGGAAGGCACCTTGTACCAGCCTCTGCAGGGGATAGCTGCAGGTGTCCCATGGGCAGGGACACCTTGCACTTAGACCAGATGGCTCCAAGCCCTGGCCTTGAATATCTCCCAGGGCTGTAGGACTTCTTTTTGTTGACAAACCTCCTTCCCAGTCCAGAGGGTGACAAAGAAGCTACTAGTCATTCCTTCCCCTCACCAACTAAATTAACTAATTAACATGTGGCTGATTAGAGAGGGCAGAACTTGTTGGTGTTGGTCTGCCAGCGCTAAATTGCGCTCTTAGAGTACAAGGCTTTAGCTTGACTCCAGCATGCTCTCTGGAAAATTGGGAGGGATATAAAATTCTAGGCCAATATTGAGTCTATTCCTAATAGCTGTGATCATTGTTTTACCACAGGGTTACAAGTAGCCTTCAGATTTTCCAAGCACCAGGATCAAAGGCTCCAAGATGAGTCTCTGCCTTGGTTGTGTCAGACAGTGCATTATCTCTCAACAAGCCTTTCCTGTGTTGCTGTGGAAGAAAGTCATCCCCCCACTCACTTGTAATCCCCACTCTCACTTCTAGTCGTGACTAAGCTGCAGAGAAATTTGTAATGTTGCAGTTCTACCTTGGTAAATTTAGCTGCTTCCAGTAGATGGCATTCCAGCAGTGCAGTCCTGATCTAGATTAGTTCCTATCCCTGCTTGGGCTGCTGAAATAATCCTGTTACCCTGTGCGCAGAAGTGGACTTTTTTTTCTCCTAGCACCCAAAATAAATAGAGTTAAAACGCTCTCGCTCTTTTCATTTCCTACCCAATAAAAGATGTTATTTCTATTTTATGCATTTTATAGCACTTTCTTGTTTTATTTTTGATGTGCTTAACTCCACGATCACTTTATTTTGGAAAATTTGTCAAGACGCTGAATTCACAAATCTGCTAACCACTGGGCACTGCTCTTTGATGTGTGAAATTTCTGCCCTCAAGTTATGTATCTGGGCTTTCTGTGTGGCAGAGGGGGAGAGTGAGGCACTGCACAGCAGCTCCACAGCAGGCAACACAGAGACCAGTTACAAGAAGCAGCTGGTAATTTTAACTGATTAATTACATTTCAAATATATTTGGTAGGTTTTTAGGTACATTCATCTGTATGGTCACAAAAATACTGTAGGCAGATACGCTTGCATAAAAGCCCCAAGCCAAATATGAAAGTAACTTTCTTTACTGCTAATGTCAAAGTTAGTGCTGACAAAAACACATTACTTTACTGACTGCACTGGGGCACAGCATCAGTGGGCATCACAGCCCTTCCCCACAGATCTCCAGAAACCAGTCTTTGAAACAGTTGTCTTCAAGTCAACTCATTTATTGTTATTACTCATTAATCAGCAATTTACATTAGAAAAATTTTATGAGAAACATGGGTAGCATACTGCATTGTTTATCTTTGCATTACAATAAAAGTAAACTGGAATTTGTCATTATTTAACCATGCACTTGTGGATTTTAAGGCAAGACAAGCTGACTCATAAAAGACAATTCTTAGCATTTGATTTTGCTTCTGTTTAGTTAAAACACATTCCAATTCTTCCTCATTGACCTAGCATGGAATTTATTTACTTACTACCCAATTCACAAAAACAGACTAAAATTTAAATGTTCCTTCATGATTCATTAAAGCTTCTAGTTCACCAGGTTATGCACTTGTAGGGGAAAAAAAAGCTCAAAGTATTTTTCTTTGCAAGCTGTGGCTCTGTGTGTGTGCCGTGACCTGGGGAGGGGGTGAGGGGAGGGCTGGGCATGTATCCCAGGGGCATCATGGATGGGGGGGGAAGGTACCTGCTTCCATTTGGAATCTGTATCCTGACTCCTTTCCTGAAATAAGGAACCTAATGCAACCCTTGAGGACATGTCTATGTATGTATATACATTCATACATGTAGATATATAGATATATATAAGCATATATATACATATATGTATATACATATGTGCATGAATGCATATGTATAAATAGGCCTTTTATGGTTCTTGAAGCATGTTAGCATCCTTTTTGGAGCCCAAATAAGCACTGACCCAGGACAGGAAGCCTTATATGCCTTGAGGGAGGGTCTGACTGCCAGTCCTAAACTGTTACCACCAAAAGCTCTCTCAGCCTCCCCTGCTCCATCACCACTTGACCATGGCCATCCAAAATACTGACAGAGATGCAAGATTTCAGACGCTGGCAGGGTTATATGGTCGTTGGTTCAGATTTGGGGAATCAAATGTTTCACATGAAGTGGTCAAAGTAGTCCTTGGACTTGATTACAATGACTTGCTTATTTTCTTATTTGATACCATCTGGCAGTCAGTATTGTTTAGTTGATTTGGAACTGATATGTTAATTCAAAAGGAATGGAGGCTTGGGCTTTCTAGCTGGACTTCTACAGAAGTTGCTGCTCTCATTTCACCGTCTGCTGTTCAGAACTTTTACAAAGATTTGCAATTAAATCTTCTGTCTTTAGCATATGGTCAAAAATAACCTTCCATTCAGTGAGCAAACGAGCAGAACGATTAAACTACAGAGGCAACTGAGGGAGGGAAGCAGTAGCAGTCTTTGGAGTGTCACTGGTGTGACAGACGTTTGCATATCCCAGCTGCTAAATGACCTGTGTGGTAAAAAGGAAATTTGCCAGGGAAATTGTAGGGGCACGGGTCCTTATATAATAAGGAAAACACACGTTCTTCGTGGTGGTGGTGAAACAAAGAGGTTTATTTCAAATTCGACGCTTCCCTTTATACCCTGATATCATGTGACTTTCTTAACCAGTAGGGTTATCCATTTAGATGCATGCTCCTTTGGGCTTCTCTGCCCTGGCACGTCCCTCGTGCCTTGGACATGCCTCCTACATCACCCCCCTCTTAAATATCTAAGGAAGTCACGAAAACAGTGCAAAAACAACAGTGCAAACAATTAGAACAGTACATTGTAAACCACCAAAGCTTGCAATGACCCAGCACATCTCTTGCTTGGCCTCTTATATCTCTATGGTAAACTTTATAAAACCTTCTTATATTCCTAAAGGGTAGTGCAACTTGGAGAAATAACTTTATTAACCTAAAGGCCTTAGCCCAACTATGTATGAACTTATACCCTTTATTAATCTGAGGGTTTTTAAATAACTGGGGAGTTCAACTTTATTTAAGAAACAGGATAAGCTTAGCAAAACTAAATTTTCTTAAAGTGACCTTGTGGCGGGGGTAATGTTATTTTGTGAGGTGTTTTGTGTTTTAATATTTTTCCAGTCAAACAACTCTCTTTATTCATTCACTCTTCTCATTCATTGGCGGCTGCCACTCATACATCTCACACACATTCACAGATTTTTTACAGACTGCTTTTTACCACATTGGTCATCTCTTAATGTAAACCTGAAACCTGAAACATAAATATAACTCTTTTATAACTTCTGCGTTACTCTGGTTCTTGCTGCTGGATTGTGTACCTAAATAGGGTTTAACACACCAGTTCTTTTCCTGTAGCCACGCAGGTGTAGCCTCATCCCCAAGTGACGAGATCTAACGGTCTTGTCCACTGCCCTGAATTCAAGTTTCTTACCATGATCGGTGGTTCGGGGAAGGCACAAGCCTGAGGCCTGTGTTGCTTTTCATACCCACTTCTTTCAGTGCTGTCACAATTTAAAAAATTGATAACATACATAGTTTTTTACTATGGCTACACAGATTCTCCCCCTTTTTTGTTGTTCATTGAACATGTGTTTCAGTGTGTGATGTGCTCTTGCAATAATTGCCTGTCTTATGGGTTAGTGTGGAATGCTTGTGACGTGAGAATTTTCCTATTTGATAGGAAGTGAAACCGATTTATTATTAGTGTTAATCTGCTTTGGGGTACCAAAGGTTGCTAAGCAACTAAGCCCTCCCCAGATGTGCTGTTACCCCTGCCTGTGGGTCACTGGCATAAGCAGAGCAATTCTCCCTAAAATTGGCTAGCCACAAGTTGTCTTCCAATCGTGTGGCATACTTATCAACTGATCCTTCCCTGTTTGCTACTTTGCTCCCTCCCGGCAGAACCATCCTGGATTCCTCCTCCTCATCCCCCCATTCCTCCCCCCCTGTGGCCCCAGTGAACCCGGTTCCCTGTGGGGGGGTGGTGGTGGGTGGTGGAGGCAGTGAGGGGACGGGGTTACCTCCCCCTTTGTGCCTATGGGTGGGGCGGCGCTGGGGCCGGGAGAGACAAGTCAGTTTCTGGTCCATGTGGCGGGCAAGACGGTGGCACCCACCCCTGGGCACGTGGTCAGCGATCATCCACGGTGTGGGGTGGTAAATATGCTGGGTTACCCCCCCATCGCTATTACGGGGCCCTCTGCGCTGGTCCCATGGGCTGGGATATCGCATCACAGGCCCCGTCCTCTCCTGCCGATTTGCGTCCCCTTGGCTCCCGGTCCCTGACCCGAAACTTAAGTTACGAACAGCTCTTCTCCCTCCCCCCGCTGGACTTTGTGTGTTTGAGCTCCTACACCTAAAAGTCGGGTTGTTGCCAGCAGTGTGAGCGGGGGTGTGTGTGTGTTGGCGTTGGATGCATGTGTTGTCCATTCGTGTGCTCTGCTTAGTGCAGACATTATGACTTGCCAGGTTGGAAAAGCATTGTTAGCTTGGGGGTCTCCCCCCTGGGCTTTCAGTTTTATAAGGTTTCCTATTTTGTCCCATATTGCTATGTGAAGGGCTTCAACTAATGGCAGTTCAGGGACAGCTGCCTTAATAAAGCGTACAATTCTGTTAATTCCGTCCTTGTGGTTTGTATATGATATGGTTTTAGCAGGATAGCCAGTGCATCTGTGTCCTGTGATATCTCAGTGGAGAAAAAATTTCCCATTTTACCTTTAAGTCTCGGAGCTGTAGACGTACTCTGCTGGAAAGTCTTTGTCTATTTGCTGGCTTCTCCCGGTTCTTGGTCGACTGGGTGCGCGTGGGTGGCGGAGGCGCTGTTTCTCGGCTGCGGCAGGCTCGTCGGTGCGGGCTGCGGTGGTTGCGGGTGCGTGGCGTCTGCGACGGGTGGCTGTGGCGGGTGCGTGGCGGCGGGCGGTCCTAGCGCTGGTCTGGCAGTAAAAAGCGGCGAAAAGCAGCGAAAAGTTCCTTTGGGGTCTCCGCTGCTTCTGAGTGGTTTTTCCTCGGCTTGGAGGGTCTACGTTGTCGTCACAGACAGGCAGGGGTCGGCAGGAAGCAGCAGGCTGCAGCAGTGAGCTGCAGCAGTTTCTGGCGGTGGCGCTGAGAATGTTAGAAGGTGGCAGCGGCGGAGCTGCTTTTATGCACATGGTCGAGCCGTGGCAAGAAGTGGGTAGCGGAGCTTCCCCGGCAGTTTTAAGGTGTTCCGCCGCCCGGGTCTCCGAGCTGCGGACACGGCACCGCTTAGGGAAACGTCCTTGCCGCGTGGGATGTTGGCGCTGCCTCTCAGCTTGACTCACCGCTCCGGTGTATGTTGGACCCCACTCTGCCTCTCTGACTGCCTCGATCTGTTGGTTTTTTCTTTTCTTCTTTCTTCTTTTCATTCCTGTGCACTTTTCCTAATATTTTTGGAGCTCACTAAACTAGGATTGGGTTTCTCAGACGCTCTGAGACAACGACTTAAAGATGTCTGTGTTTTTTTCGGTGAAAATTCCCGTCTCGAAATAAGTGAGATGATACTGGAATTACTGAGTTTTTTACCTGATTCAGGATATGCTAAACTGACTTAATATAAGTCCAAAGTCCCAAGTTTGGGTGCGCCATATGTAGGGGCACGGGTCCTTATGTAATAAGGAAAACACACACTCTTCGTGGTGGTGGTGAAACAAAGAGGTTTATTTCAAATTCGGCGCTTCCCTTTATACCCTGGTATCATGTGACTTTCTTAACCAGTAGCGTTATCCATTTAGACGCATGCTCCTTTGGGCTTCTCTGCCCTGGCACGTCCCTCGTGCCTTGGACATGCCTCCTACAGGAAATAGTTTTTTTGGGGGGGAAAGCATCTCGGCTTGTGTATATGTCACTGAAACCACATCTGTGAGTCACTCACACCTGCCTTTCATGTGGAGAGCAGGCAGAGGCAGTGCCACTACTTGGTCCCTGTGCCCAGGCTGAGGACCAGGTTGACTGTGCTGCGGCTGCTGCAGCCACACATCACGATGCTGCTGTAGGCCCCAGGTAGGGCCCACTCTGGGCTGGATTTAACGCCACCTGGAAAGGCTGTCAGTGCAGTGATGCCCTGGGCATTCCTGCACTGGAAGAACCAGTGATGCAGCTTCCAGTCTGCTCTGTCTCCACCCATCCCAGCTGGCAGCTACAGCAGGAAGAGATGAGAGGAGATAGGAAGTACAGGGAGGTGCAGGCATCTTCCTCACAGGGTGAGAGTCTGGTTCAGAGGACACTAAGGGTCAGATTCACAGGTATGTATGTAATTGTCATAATTCTGGTATGTGTGCAAGGCCTCCATCACCCTTACGCTGATGTTTCCCTTCAACAGAAACAACCTGGGAGCGGCCAAGTAGTGTGCCTGGGACTCCAAAGAGCCCTGTGTCACAGAAGAGTTCTGCAGGTAGTGTTTGATGATGTGCTTGACCACTATGCAATATGTGAATCTGCTTCTCTGCTACTCAGCGAAGCAAAAGAAAATGCTGTGATACAGTGGGATGTAGACTTGATGTACATATAGAATCATTGACTGGTTTGGGTTGAAAGAGACCTTAAAGACCATCTTGTTCTACCCCTCTGCCATGGGCAGGGACACCTATCACTAGACCAGTTCCTCCGAGTCCCATACAACCTGGCCGTGGACACTTCCAGGGATGGGGCAGCCTCAGTGTCTCTAGGCAACCTGTGCCAGGGCCTCACCACCCTCACAGCCAAGAATTTTTTCCTAATATCTGATCTAAATCTACCCTCCTTCAGCTTAAAGCCATTCTCCCTTGTCCTATCACTGCAGGCCCTTATCCAAAGTCCCTCTCCAGCTCTCTTATAGCCTCTTTCTGTATTGGAAGGGGCTCTACGTTCTCCCTGGACCCTTCTCTTCTCCAGGCTACATGGTCATGAGAGTGTAGCAGAGCAAACATGGTGGGGCTTTCCCTTCTGATATGTCTTCTTGACTGCTGTTTCCGTGCCAGTCCATCTTCTGGTTGGGTGTCTGAAGTGTCTGCTTAAGAGCTGAGGTGGCTCCCCCTCAGAACACAGAGGCAAAAGGTAGCCCAACAAGCCCTTTCCCAGTCCTGCTTTCTGATGGGGCAGGGAAATTAAATAGCAGCAGAGGCACGTGGGCTGGCTGATGCTCTTCCATACACAGAGAAGTGTTTTAGCATGTGATAGCAACAGGGTTGACCACATCACCTCTGTTCTGACTGGAGATTGCAGGAAATCAAGTAACAGAATCAGGTGCATAACTGTACTGAAAAGCTCTGGGTACTGCAGAATGACAGAGCAAAGCAAAAGTTACTCTGGAATAAAAAGTATTATATGTAAAGTTCGTTGCTGCCAGCTGACTGTAAATAATGCAGGCAAGAGGATGTTTTCCATAGAAATTTTCAAATCGATGTCCCTCTTTATCAGCAGATCTGAGTGGAAAATCTGCTTGAAAATTGTGCAGTTTGCTGTAAACAAAGGATCTGTAATGTAGTTGAGTATCTTGTTTTAACTGTACTTTGAGCATTATTCTTTGCTCAGTATATTAAAAAAGAAATGGCAACCTACAGCTGCATACATGAAACATAAACATCTTACAACGCTTGCCACCTTGATGTGAAAACCCAAATCCATTAAACTAGTGCCTTTTATGGATGCCAGGTGCCTACCAAACTACTCTGTCACTCTCCTCCTCAGCTGAATGGGGGAAAAAACTATGAGAAAAGGTTTGTCAGTCAGGATAAGGCCAGAGAGAGATCACTCACTGATCACTGTCATGGGCAAAACAGATTCCACTCAGGAAAATATCCTATTTATTACCAATCAAATCAGAGTAGGGTAATGAGAAATAAAACTAAATTTTAAAACACCTCACTCACACCCCTCCCTGCTTCCTCGGCTCTACCTCACTCCTCAATTCTCTCCTTTCTCCCCTCTCAGTGGTGCAGGGGGTTGGGGAATGGAGGATGTGTTCATCACACATTTTCTCCACTGCTCCTTCCTCCTCAGGAGAGGAGGACTCACACTCTTCCCTGCTCCAACATGGGGTCCCTCCCACAGAAGACAGTCTTCCACAAACTTCTCCAAAGTGAGAGGCTGCAGTTCTTCACAGACTGGTCCCCACAGGGCGCAGTCCCCCAGCAACAGGCTGCTCCAGCATAGGTCCTTCCCATGGGGTCAGTCCTTCAGGAACAAGTTGCTCCAGCATTGGTCTCCCATGGGTCACAAGTCCTGCCAGCAAACCATCTCCAGTGTGGACTCCTCTCTCCATGGGTCCTCAACTCCTCAGAGACACTGTCCCTGTAGCATGCCCCCTAGCAAAACATGGCTGCACAAAACCAGCGCAACATATCCCATTTGTTCAAACACATCATTTTACCAAACAGTGCCATGGGTACTGGTTTGAGTCTGGAGGTGTCTTTTTCTTGTTTTTTTCCAGCTCAGTAACTCCTGTCATAACTTCTGATAAGAGCCCACTGCAGGGTCCTGAGCACAGAGTGGGCCCATGGGCAACTGCCTGTTTTGTCCTTCTGCAGAGTCTGGTTCTGGGGTCTGTCTGGCTCACATTGCCAGCCTGTTGGGATGGGGGGAAGCATCCATAGTTTCTTAGGCTGGAGGCAGTGAACACTGTTGAATCAGAAAAGGCACTGTGATCTAGATCTGCATATTGAGTTATGAGATAGGTTTTTAAAATGTGCAATTTTTTATTTGCTACCAGCAGCAATCCTGATGACTCTCCATCTGTTCTTACAGTGAATGGCTACTACATTTCTGGGACTCCGGTACACCAGCTTGACTCTGGTCATATGAACCTCCGAAAAGCCAGTGGGGATCCCCAGGTAAGTTTTTGGGAAAAAGCCAAACAACAGTATCCAAGAATAAATGGGTCTTCACTTAAGTAGTTTAGGAATCCACCCAGAGCAGGTGGTCAAGAGCCATCTTCTTTTAGAACCTGTCAGATCAGACAGATTTGTTGCATGTGGAATAGTTAGTCTTTGTGTCCAGCTGGTAAAACAGTAAAAAATGCCAAGACCCTTTGGATTTTTCTGTCCCATGACTCCTTTCTGAAAAATCCACAAGGCCACTTCAGTCACTAGTAACAACCCTACAAATTTTCCTGCCGCTCCAGCCTGAAGCCTGGGCCTGTGTCCAGCACAGTCCTCTCTCTACACTCCCACGTCTGCCCATGTCTGTATCTCATTGTATTTTCTTGCAGCTCCAGCTTTCTGTCCCAAAGACAGTATACAGAAAGAATTTGTCCAAAGCTTTTTTCTCAATGACTTCATCTACTCCGGCCTGTCCTTTCACAGCCCCTCCTCAGTGCCTCACCCACCACATCACCCTGGGCTAACCTACAACCCGTGGACAGCCAGCCTCCCCCAGCCTGTTTGTCCAAATTTCCAATAAATATCTCTGCACTTTTTCTTGCACCACATCATGTCCCTGCGAGAGTCTTCCCAGCAGGTCTGCAGATGCAGCACAGGGCCCTCTTCCAGCTCCTCCCATGAAACTTTTCGGTCTCTGCCATCACCATATTACCATGTGACTACCACAGCTGGTGGGTTGCACTCCAGTTGGGTTGTGCTTCCTCACCCACTCGTTCCCCCAGTTCCTTTGCAGTGCAACTCCTTAAATACCCACGGGGAAATGCATGTTTGACTGGTGTGCTGCTGCCACGTGGGTGTGGCTTTGGTGCTATCAATGTCTTTCTGATGTTCCCTGTTTCGTGTGTTGTCTGCCAAATGCCCCTCTTTGCCTCAACCCCCTTTCTCGAACACTGCCTTTTAACTGGTGGCCTTCAGCCTGGCCCTCAGGTGGTCTGTCTCATCTAGGTCAGTATTTCTGGTTTAGGTTCATGGCATCTCTCATGATACAGTCCAGCACTTTGACTCCCTGATTGTTCCACATCAAACATCTTGCACTTAATTGCCCATGCTGCTGCTTCTCTCAGCACTTTGCCCAGGCTGGAGACAGAGTGAGCACCTTAACTAGGGCAAAAGCATTTTATAAACTTACCAGACACCCTGTCCACATGTCTGCTGTGACTCCCTCAGAGAACCCAAATAAACTTGTAGGGTGTGACTTCCTTCAAAAAACCCTTGTTAATCCTTGTGCAAAAAAAAATTCTCATGGTATCCAACCCTCATGGTTTTTCAGTAGGCTTGAAACACAGGTCAGATTAACTGACTCCTCCAGAACTTCCTTTGTAGCAACATTTGCCACCTTCTGTTTTTACAATGTTGAGTCACTCGAATTCATAGACATCTTTTTAGTCAAATTCACATCTGAGATATGTGGGGAGTCACAGAGTCACAGAATGGTTTTGGTTGGAAGGGAGTCTAAAGACCATCCGGTGCCAACTCCCTGCCATGGGCAGGGACACCTTCCACTATCCCAGGTTGTTTCAAGCCCTGTCCAACCTGTCCTTGAACACTTCCAGGGATCAAGGGGCAGCAACAGCTTCTCTGGGCAACCTGTGCCAGGGCCTCACAGGGAAGAATTTCTTCCTAATAACTAATCTAAGCCTGCCCTCTGTCAGTATGAAGCCATTCTCCCTTGTTCTATCACTCCAGTCCCTCGTCCAAAGCCCCTCTCCAACTTTTTGTATGCTGCTTTCAGGTACTGAAAGTTCACACTAAGATCCCCCCAGAGCTTTCTCCAGGCTGAACAACTCCAGCTCTCAGCCCTTCAGTGCTATGCACTGCTTTGCTCAAATGACTCAACCATCAACCTGTCAAAAATCCCTTTCATGACTTTTTTCATTCCCTTCATCGTCTCCATGATATTTTCTTTCCATTGGTCCTTTATTACAGGTTTTTCCAAATGGAAGTCCTGGCTTCATCCCTACTTTGAACCTGCTTTGAACTAGTTTTGAATCTTTAACTGGCTGTTGGTGTCATTAATTCTCAGAACAGCTTGTGTCCACGCCCACTTGGGAACCTGCTTTTCCTGGAAGCTGTGGCAGCTTTTGCAGAAGAGTCCTTAGTAGGGAAAACATCTGATCATAAACTCTTGCTTGCAAGAAGCTGTGCTCTACACCCTCAAAGTCTTTTTGGCCCGTCCCTTTCCTTGTGTATTTTGGGCCATCCCAAACTGCTTTACTTTGACTGCCTCGTGTGTTCCCAGTACAGGCTGTTTCCCACTGTGGAGCAGCTCCCAGGCATTTGCTGGGGTGCTTTCTTAGACCTGGGTAGCAGCCACCATGCAAACAAACGCTGGCAAGATCCCTCTGGCAAGCTCAGCTACATTTCTTGGAAACAGGTCAAGGGGGGAAAAAGCCACAACTGAGAACAACGCAGAGCTGTGCTGTGCTGGGCGCAAGGCCAGCCCTTGTTTATGGCTTCCTAGAGAGCAGCTAAGTGCTGCCTGTTCAGGTTGTCACAGCTGCCACCAAGGGAACAGCAGAACAGCCATGGAACTGCATGTGTGTGGTGCTGGGCATGATGCTGCTGCTGGGCATCAAGTCCCAGGATGAGCACTGGGTGCCTGGGCAGTGGGATATGGGGTGGGAGTCCCCGACACAGCCCAGTGATGATGCCAGGAGCGACTTGTGTGCTGCAGATCAGCTGTCACAGCATCTGAGCTCCACCAGGGATCCCAGCATGTACCCTGCAACAGGGACAGAGGGCACTGTCAGCCTGGGGGGACTGCAGGGCACTTTTGTGTCCCTGTCCCCAGGGGGGGCACAATGCCACCATTCCACAGGCAGGCAGGAACTGTCTGATGGCAGGACACTGCCACCATCCCTGTCCCCACTGGGGCACAATGGCACCCTGTGGACCCCAGGACCCTTGTCCTCATCTCCAGGGGGGGTACGGTGGCATCCCACGAGACGGCAGGACACTGTCACCATTCCTGTCCCTAGCAGTGGATGTCACCATCCCACAGCATGGCAAGACCCTGCCACCATTCCTGTTCCTGTCCCCATATCCAGGAGGGCAAAGTGCCATCCCACGGGACACCAGAACCCCTGTCCCTGTCCTCAGGGGTGTGTGATGTCCCCGCCTCATCCCATAGCAGAGGAGGACACTGTCTCCATCCCTGTCCCCGACAGCGGGTACCATCGTCGCACGGCACAGCAGAACCGGTTTCCGTCCCCGCGGCGCTTCAGCCCGGGGCCGCGCAGCCCCGCGCGGCGGGGGGGGCGGAGCCCGCGGCGTCCTCCTCCAGTACCCCCTCCGAGCCGGGGCCGGCCGGTGCTCATGGGCCTCCTCTCCCCGCCCGCGCGCCATGCTGTGCGAGAGCGGCCGTGATGATGCGCTCCGGTTCTCTTCGCAGAGCCCGGGGTCCCCGGCGGCACCGCGGCGGCAGAGCAAGGAGAGCAGCCTGACGGTGAGTGCGGGGGACCGGTCCGGGGGGAACCGCCGGGGGCTCCGTGCGGCTCCCCGAGCAGTGGGGCTGGGGGAGGCGGGCGGAGAGAGCATCCTTCACTCGGCATTTTGGTGTTTAAACCCTAAGAAACCTGGGGAGGCTTTGGGATCGGTGTCCTAGGCAGGAGTCCAGGCGCATTTTCCCGTTGATTTCGTTGGTTCTAGGATGAACGGGAGGGAACGCGGTACCTCAGACTGTGAACCAGGTGTCCTGAAAAAACTTCATCTGATCACCTCCCCCACAACCACAGCTTCTGTGTCGGGAAAAGCACTGAAAGGTTGGAGAAATACAAACAGCGGAGGTTGATCGTTGCTCTGCCAGGGCAGGAGGTTTATTTTTTTCTCAAAGAATCTGTATTTTTTTCTCAAAGAGGTGTCAGAAGGTTTCGTGTGCCAGTGTCCAAATGAAGATTTCTGATAGGTAGTATAAGAAAAGGTTTTAAGTTTCAGTATGAAGTTAATCTTACATTTGCTTTTAATATTTGATTAAATATAATTGACTCAATGAAGAGACTTTGGACAAGAACACATAGTGACAAGACAAGGGACAGTGGTTTTAAACTGCAAGAGAATAGGTTTAGATTAGATACTAGGAAGAAATTCTTCCCTGTGAGGGTGGTGAGGCACTAGCACAGGTTGCCCAGAGAAGCTGAGGCTGCCCCATTCCTGAAAGTGTTCAAGGCTAGGCTGGATGGGGCTTGTAGCAACCTGTCTAGTGGAAGGTGTCCCTACCCAGGGCAGGGAAGTTGGAGCAAGGTGGCCTTTAAGGTCCTTTCCAACCCAAACCATTCTATGATTCTATGTTATGAATAAAGATGTTCTCAGTATCATGATTACAGACATTAATATCTTTTCTGTGCTTGGTGACCTCATCTGGAACACAGTTTGCACTTCTGGGCCCCTCAATGTAGGACAAACGATTAAAAACAGAAAGGAAAACAAAATAGATGAATGAAAGTGGCTGGGAAAAGAAAGTTTTATTTAAATGGAAATCCAAACAAATGAATAGATAAATTAATTACAGTGATAAAGGTGAGGCAATAACCATACTTACAGCTGCAAGCATTGTCAGGATATCAGATCCACAAGAGCAAAAGGAATAATTCAGTATTATACATCCCTGTTAATGTTACTACAAGGAGGAGATAATTGTCTATATTATCGCACTCAACCTGTGGATTTATTCATCAGTAGGCTGGGTTGCTGGTGACAGAGACCAGGATTTGAAAGGTGCACATGCAGGTGTCTCTGACTGCAGAGTGGGTCAGTCACTGCCATGCAGGTACAGTTTTCTATGGGGAGAAAAAATCTTGAACAGTTTTTGAAAAAAAACACTTGAGTGATTTTGATACTTGATTATCAAAATCAGTTGTTGTAAATGTTATTACTGTAATTAGCATATTGGGAGAGTGGTATGGTTTGAAATAAGTATAAATCTGTTGGTTTGGACATTTTCGCAGATCTCCTGGAGAATCAGCTGCTCCTGGGGGCTACAGTGGCTGGAGGAGGAGGCATGTCCAAGCCCCCAAATGCAGCCCTTGCCTACTCAAATCAGTGGGGTAGGAGCAAATCATAGGCTGAACATGGTGACCAGAGGGACTAGACATCGTTACAGGGTGGGTTAGACTGGGCTACAGGGCACAGCACAAGTGCAGGAGTGCTTGGTTTTTTGCAATCCCCATTGTTTCCAAGGCTGTTCATTGAGGGTGGTTTTTCATATTTGCTAGCCCACGTGCCATCAGGTAACATCTGCAAAGCAAGAAAGTGTGTGTTATGTCAGGGTCACTGAGCGTGCATTTCTCCAGCAGAAGTCCAAAGCTTTCAAGTAGAATGCATCAGACAGAGAAAAATAAGCTAATTTTAACAGCTGTTTGCTCCAAGCCATTGCCTCCATCTAGACAGCATTGTGAAAAACAAATCTCATATGGAGTGTAAACTGTAAAACAATATAAGGTTTTCCCCTGTCTCCTAGGAGGTTCTGTTTGCTCAGCGCCTCTCGAGCTGATGTGTGGATGATCTAGTTAGCAGAGCTGCAGGGCATGTCCTTAGCATGCTGTCAGATGCTTTTCCTTGGTCCGTAGCTGTGCTCAGGCAGAACCTCTTCTTGTAGAGGGGAATTTTATGGTTAGCTTTGAGGCTCTTGGTCCATCAAACCTCCCTCCAAACTGGAATCCTTTGGCACACAAGCTGTGGACATCAGGTGATGTTCACTCTGAGCAGCGGCTGCAGCCAAACTATCACTGTGTCATTGCCTTCAGCAGAGGAGTGGGAGCTCGTTCCCATCTTCTTCAGAATGCATCTCCCTCTTCTACATCCAACCAGCATTTAGGAGCACAGCTTCTGGAAATCCTGAAGGCAGGTGTGAGCTGGAGTATTTCCCATCTATGTGCACCCAATAAGAAGAATAATCTGGTGTTTCCTCTTTGGTGAGTGAATGTTACCAACACAGTCTTCCATTTTTTTGGAAGGGAAACCCCAACAGGGTGTATCAGAGGTGTTAGGAAGCTGCTGGTTGCACAGAATATGGCTGCTTACTTAAGAAGCAGCAGTGCAGATGTGTGGTCTGCTGGTTTTGCAGTGAGTTTCAAGGTGCACTCACTACTTTTAGGCTGGATGGTTTGCTAGCTGATTTCTGAAGAAGAGATCATTTACGATAGGCGAGGGAGAGTTAAATGGAGAATATGCAGGGGGATATCATCTCAGGAAGAGATCTATGTATCGCTTGAAGAGCAAGAAACTTGCCTGATTATAAGGTGTTCCTGAGTGTGGGTTTCTTTCTGAAGAATTCTTTAGTACCTTGTCAAGATAGTGCAAGACTTGGAAAGTGCTGGTGTTCGGATTGCATGTGTTGGACACATCAATGAACACGTGCTGCAGATGGGAAGAGGGGCAGCCTACGTGCAGGAACTTTGGATTTCCTGCTGCTGTGCTCTGCATCTGACACAACGTTAATGAATGCAAGGTTGTGATGAGCACAGGGTGAGGCTGCACATTCAGCACGGTTCTCCCCTCTGCCCTGGGGCTGACTGCATGGTAGATACTGTCAGAAACCCCTTGGCTTGGCAGGGGGATGAATCACCTCTGAACCTTTCTACAGACAGACCAAGTAAAGAGGGCTCCTGAACGCTTTTGGCAGAATCTTCCCTTTGAAATAGGAAGGAATCAACGCATTTGTTAACAATGAGGACTTTGGTTGTCTATTCTTCCCTCCTGTTGTACCGTAGCTGCAGCATCACCCTGCCAGCGCTAAAACCACAGGCAAAATAATGATGTTGAAGCTACCTAGACACAGCCTAGGCATTCCTGGGCTTCCCTGTCTGGGGAGAGTTCAAACTGCCCAAGCCTCTATCTGTGCCCAAACTCTTATGAGATCTCTTCCAGTCTTTGCATTTGGTTGTTTTACCCCAATGGTTCCATTTGCAATATGAACTGACTTAGTGGAGTTGGATGTTGTACTTTTGGGGTCTCAGATGACATTGTAAGGAAGATACTGAAGTGAGGCAATCTGGCACAGCTTTGCTGTGTTAAGGTGCTGTGAATGTGCAGAAATCAGGAAAAATAATGTGCATTTTTAAGCTGAAGAAATGAGCAAAAATGTTGCCCTGCTTTAGTCAGTTCACCATGGCACAGTAAGCTTACCCGCTGTCTACTAATTTATTTATGTAGTATCTTATGTAATAAACATGTAGTTGATTATCTAGGCCTTGATCAAATTATTATTGTTTTATTCATGTTGCTTGGCAATGTATCGTTTACTGGTGAGTGCTGGTAGCAACTTCAAAGCCTCCAGAGACTTTGAAATCCAGGAGATTAATATGCATGTCCAACCCAAAAAAGTTTGTTGCTTCTGTGCAAACCCTGTGCATTCACCTGGCTCCCTGTGTCTTTTCCTCTTCTGTCACCCTTTTGTGTCTCAAACATAATGAAGAGTCACCTACAATGTAAACAGCTCATTTTGCCATGACTACCAACGTGCTCATGGGAATAGGAGCTGAAATATTTAGCTATTAAGAGTATAATTGCATTTGATTATGATCAGTACACAGGCAAAAGTATTTTAATCCATTGAGTTTGGCATACAGCTTGTCAAGAGAAATGTATCAATTTGTGCTGCTTCTCTGATCCTCTGTGTGTGTATGTGTGTATATGTGTGTGTGTCCCACCAAGCTTTGTTGTCACCATGTTTTTACCAGGATGTCTTCTCTAACTCTGTACCTTTTTCTGTCCTCATGATCCAGTGACTCTTTCACAGATTTTCTGGTGCCAAGCATGGCCAGGGGCAGATGGAAGGACAAGCTGCTGGGAAGATTTGCTCAGCTCATATTTGGGAATTAGCCCTGTTAAATTTCCCTTTGCTGCAAGCTGACAACAGCCATTATTTTTGTTAGTGAAGAGGCTGGATGAGAACTTAATATCATGGTGAAGCTGATTATCACCTTGGCTGTCCCGGTGGAGTCTGTGAGAATGTAATGCAGGTCATCACACCTTGTTTTCTCTTCATGTTCTGTGACTCCATCATTACCTGAGATATGTGTTTTAATTTGTTTTGTTTTTTTACTGGCAATTACACCTGCAATAGTCAACTTCTGCAAGCTTTTGTTAGGCCTTGCTGGTGAGTCAGCATTGTTGAGAGATTAGCACTGCCATGGGTTTGAATTTGGACTTGCACAGCGCCTGCCCAGCTGTCAGGGATGTGACTAGTGAGAGTGTGGTCCCTCACGATTAGTAAGGGCAGTGGTCCCTTATGTGGAGGGAACGTCACTGTTCGTGGGACTGATCAAGCTTTTTAGTGCTGTCAGACATGGGGACATCATTGTGAGATGCTTTGACTGTCTTTACCATCAGTCAAGAAGCTCATCAGTGGGACTAAGCTGGTGAAATAGAGTGCTTTTTTCAACTATCTTTGCTTTTAGAAAAAAGAAAAGTAGCATTTCAGAGGGAGAACAGAGAGAGGGGGAATGCCATGCTCTCTCACCACTACTAGTGTGTGGCTGTGTCTTGCTCACTACCAGCCTGGTGTTCCCCTCCTGCTGGGAAATCCTGAGAGGTTTAAGAACTGTTAGGAAATACAAATCCAAGAGCTCTTGTTTAAATATAACAAATCTGTGGTGATGAAAGGAGAGAAAGATCACGAGATTTCCTATGCAGTCATATATAGTTTTTAGTAATATTTCTAGAGTTTTGAAACTTTCCATGCCCCTGCTAGGACTTAGTGTAGAAAGGTATAAGTTTGGTTAAGTTCTGTTTACCGCACAAATAATTCTTTCTTTTTTTTTTGTAAGACTGCAAAAGCTTCTGCATTTTAGTTTTCTAATTCTGACATCAGTTCCCTTTTAAAAGTGATACTAGACCCAAATGGCCTCAGGACTCTGTCCAGACAATTCAACATCATTTCTAGATAGTCTTCTGAGAAGTGAAGAATGTTTGATTTATTCCTAAATCTTTGAGTCTGATGACATTCTTTGAGAAACATATGAATTAATCCTACTCTCATCACCTGTTGATGTGCATACTCACTGTTCCTCTTCCTGCTGCATGCGTGGAGTTCAGTCCACTGCAACGGGGCACCATCACGAGTCCCAACCTGGGCATTTCCAATGACTCTGTGGTTAGTGCTTCAGGAAATTAACTTTAAGACTCACTGTGATATCACTAATCAGCAGTTTCCAACTGACACAGATTTATTTTTTTGTGAAACAGGCACTGCCTTTAGCAGAGAATAGGAATTTCCCTTGCTGTTTGTCTATGCAGATTTTTACACTGTAGGGAACAACTTGTGTGCCACTGTATGTGCTCCCCACTGCACATCACCTCCCTGTCCTGGTGCACAGTGCCATGATGCAGAGATCCAACTTAGGATATTTTATGTTTCTATGATTCTGTGATGCCTGGTCTTCTGGTCTTTTGCAAAATACACTTAGGAGGTGCTTGTTTTCCCCCTTCTCAATATCCAGTGTGAAAATGTTGGGCCCTAGAAATCTGCCTTGAAAACACTGCTGTCTTCATGGGAAGCACTTGGTCATTTCCCAGTTGAAATAAGTCATCTCGGACAACACAAAGCACACTCAGCACTGTGTTTCCACAGTGGACATCCCAGCCATTCTTTGTGAGACCACCAGTATGAGGATAGTGGAAACCAGAGTAGCTGTCCTTTCACCAATGCTGTATTGGTGCTTGTGGTGGGGAGATGTGAATCACTTCCAGCATCCTAAAACTTCATGCAGTCTCCTTAACTCTTTTGCCTTGTGCTGCTAACTGTTTTTAACTTGAGCTAAATCCTGAGTTCCTGTAGCTTGGCAGTCTGCTCTCGAGAGTCAGCATCTTGTCCTGGGTGCTCTGTATTGTGTAAGCATACAGAATGGCTGTGCTCAGGGCAATGTTTCGTGCAGGCTGCCAGGTAGGAGGGACTGGAGTGGCTGAAAGTGCTGGCATGCAGGTGTCGTGAGATCATACAGATTTTTATTCAGTGAATATGAAATACAGCATCAAAGACAGAAATCCTCAAATCCAGAAGCTGCGTAAACCTGTCTTGACACCATGTACCTTAATGTGGTTCCTTGTAACATTGCCATTGCTGACAATACTGCATCTCCCCTTCTCCGTGAGGATGAGCTGCAGCATTACTCACTCGCGGGAGTCAGTTTGCCTTCTGTGATATGTGACAGTGATTGTGCAGGGGTTCTGGAGGCCATCTCATTTTTTTGAGGCAAAACTAACTGCAATATGTGGTATTATTTGAGAACTGGTGTATGGTTGTGCCAGCACAGAGGCATGACCAAGTACCAGTGCAGCCCATGCTCAGCAGTGGCACTGGATTTCATAGGATCATAAGAGGAGTCATAGAAAGACTTGGGTTAGAAGGGACCTTAAAGCTTATCTTGTTCCACTTCTCTGTCCTCCCTTGGCAGGGACATAGACCAGGTTGCTCCAAGCCCCATCCGACTTGGCCTTGAACAATTCCAGCAATGGGGCAGTCACAGCTTCTCTGGATCTGATGATCTCTGAAGCGAGGCGAAGTCTGTGTTCTGTCAGGCCTTGTTCACCAGCCCAGTAGTGGTCCAGGCCAATGTTTATCAGACACTGCCTGAAAGGAATAGTTTTGCTGAAGGTTTCCAGACAGTATTTTTAAGACATTTGGGATGATCAGTTTGAAGCTTCCTGGCAGGGGAGAGAGGAGTCCCCTAATGGGGTGTTGAGCCAGCGCTTACTGGCTCATGCCAGAGCTTTGCAGAGCCTGCAGGCATCTCTGCACCCCCCCGCTTGCACCAGCTGTGCCCGGGGGACAGATGCCAGCTCCTCTCCTGGGGGAGATCTGCTCATGGGCTTTTAGTTTTTTGGTTATCCCTGAATGGGGCCCCCTGGTGGTCTAGTGGTTAGGATGCGGCGCTCTCACCGCCGCGACCCGGGTTTGATTCCCGGTCAGGGGACTTCCCTGGGCAGATGGAGCTCGTCAGCCCTGTAAGGCCATCCATCTAAGAGAAGGTCACTCTAAACAAACCTACGTCCTGAGGACCTCGCTACCACCGTCCGAGCTCGCTCAGCCCCGGCAGATGAACCTTAGGATTAAAGGGTGGGCTCAGTTCAGCACACACTGTGTCTCACCTAAAAAATCCACTGCGCAGGCTCGAAGGGTAATGACCTTTCCCAAATCTTCGTTCGCGAAGACTGGCCATGATATCCCTGAATGGAGAAGGGAAGGTAACCCTACCTATCTAAAAAAAAACAGGGCAAGATGGGCTTGCAGTTTTCCTGAGAGAACTTTGCTGGCAGGGAAGGGACAGGAGAGGAAAACTTCAGCAGAGATAGAAGGTGTCGTCAGTGAAACATCTCTCATAGAGGCTGCAGTGGTGACAGAAGTCAGCATGGGGGCTGAGAGGCTCATTGCAGCAGCACAGGCAAGCCCAGCTGAGTGTGACTACAGTGGTATGTCCCCTGGCTTGTCTTCAGGGAGATGTCTGGGTGATGGGGAGCACTGGCGCTGCTGTTGCATGGCCATCTCACTCTGAACTGAGCTGATGTTCTGTAACTCCTGATGTAACTCTTCTGACAGGGAACATGTGGGAACAGGGAGGGCGTTTGCAGTGTTGTCTGTTGCTGAGACCCCGTGGCCAGTGGAGGCCGGTGCTGTCTGGAGAGGCTGGCTCTGGCTGGAGATGATACAGGCTCTGGCTGGAGAGGCTGGCTCTGGTTGGAGGTGCAGGGTCACTAGTGCATGGCTGCTGCCTGCAAAGCCTTGATCTCTGACCTCCTGCAGATCAGTTTTGAAGCCTGATGGAAGCTGGAAGGGAAGACTCATGGTTTAGGATCTAGCTGAGGTGACAACCAAAGACAGTGTAGGTGCAGGGTCCTCAGCCTGTTTTGAAGTGGACTTGGCGTGCTCTGGGCAGAGTGATTTATGTAGAGCAAGCTCTTGCATCACTTACAGGAAAACTGCTGAACCTCCAGCCTGGGCAGATGGCAGCAGAGCCAGTGTGGGTTTGTAGGAGCAGCCTTGTATCAGCTAAAGGCTTTGTCTGCTTTGCTCTGGCATGGGGGGTTTGCACTGTGTCAGCACCCGCATCCTTTCTGATCCTCTCTCAATAGCCCAAAGGCAGACTCACTGCCTGTAAGCACTGCCTTTGGGTCTGCCTATGCAGCTGTGCTAACCCTGCCCACAGCTTTGTGTATGGATTTCCTGTGAGCATTAACTGATCCAAAACAAAACCCCACACCCATACAATTATATCTGTGAGTCTCCCATCCCCAGTATCTGTTGGTTCCTTGATTAATACCCAAGTACTCTTAGTGTCTTGTGACCCTGTGGGTGCACTGAGAGAGACTGATCTTAGGGACCTGCTCAGCAGGGAATTGGGGCAAGCATTATAAACTGGCAGTGAGCTCTGACTCTTACTGGTGCATCCTCTGAAGGGCTTGGCTGTGTCCAGAGTTGTTCTGCAGCATGTTCTGCAGTAGCTGTCATGCTCTTAGCCTTCACTGTGCTTTTATCAGGCTGCATGTTCCACTGCGATAACTTAATGAGCACTTGGGCTTTTTTATGCCATTGTTTAATGACCATGTGATGAGTCCTGCCTCACAGATTGCTGTGGTTTTTGCAGACTGAAGGCTCGCTGACCTCAGAGAGCCCCTGTTCCTTGTAGCAGGGACCATCACTTTCATCTGAAAAAGTCTCTGAGATAGATGGAAGGGCTGTGCACTGAAAAAATAACCTGTTTTTTTGTAATCCTATAGGAGACTGGCATAGCCGAGGTTTTTTGCTGAGATACGCTGTTCGTGCCTGCAGTGCTTTCTGATGCTCACTGTGTTTCTGTGTTGAGGGTGTGCTCAGGGTATTTCACATCAAGTTTTTTAACACAGTTCTTAGGGATCTGGGAGAACTCCCCACATGGTGCTTTCCAAATCCAGTAGGTTTCCCTCATGTGAAACGGGTAGTTTATTTTCCTCTGAGCTGACGCTCCTGCTTGCATAGAAGAGCTTTCTGGGAATACTTAGCTGCTGTTTCCATGCAACAAGGAATTTTTCTTCACTGGCATGCATTCACTGCGGATTTTCTGATGGGAAGTGCATGGATATAAACTTTCATTTGCATATTTCTCATCAACAGCTAAATTTCATTGCTGTCTAACTCCCTTTTTTTCTTATTTTTTTTTTTAACAGATCAACTGTGTGACTTTCCCCCACCCTGACGTAATGCCAGAGCAGCAGTTGCTGAAACCTTCAGAGTGGAGCTACTGTGATTATTTCTGGGTAAGTAGGCAGCCAGCCACATGCCATATTGAAGCTCCAGAGCTTCCACAAAAGTGGAACAAACAGCTTGATTTGTGGCACAAGGTAAAGGAGAATTTGGGCTGAGATACAGTGTGTAAGGGCAGTACCAGGGAGACTGGCGATGCCAGTGAAGATCTTGTGGAAACCATCTGACCAGTCTGAGATGTGGGCGATCATCAGAGAAGTGTTCAGAAAGGCAAGCACATCTGTCAGGAGATGGATTGGGTCAGGAAACGGGGAGGATATAGGACAAACCACACATCTCAAAATACCTCAGGCAGAAGGGTTGTGCATCAGGAAGGGGATGGAATCACAGAATCTCAGAATGGTTTGGATTGGTAGGGACTGTAAAGCTTGTCTAGTTCCAAACCTCTGCCATGGCCAGGGTCACCTTCCACTAGACCAGGTTGCTCCAAGCCCCATCCAACCTGGCCTTGGACACTTCCAGGGATGGGGCAGCCACAACTTCTCTGGGCAACCTGTACCAGGACCTCACCACCCTCGCAGGGAAGAATTTCTTCCCGATATCTGATCTAACCCTGCCCTCTGTCAGTTTGAAGCCATTCTTCTTTGTCCTGTCACTCCAGGCCCTTGTCCAAAGTCTCTCTCCAGCTCTCTTAGGACCCCTTTGGGCACTGGAAGGAACTGTAATGTCTCCCTGGAACCTTCTGTTCTCCAGGCTGAACACCTCAAACTCTCCCAGCCTGTCTCCATAGTAGAGGTTCTCCAGCCCTGTGACCGACTTAGTGGCCTCCTCCGGGCTCGCTCCACCAGATCCATAGGTCCATGGGATAGCAAGGTGGCTGACAGGGAATATTATTTCAGTGTTTCCCAGAGCACAAGAGCTACGGATACACAAGGAAGCAGGGGATGTCCCTTCTAAAACAAGGAGATAGTTACAAACTGTATTTTGAATTCTAAAACTCCCTCCCATGGGATATTCTGGAGGTCAGATAAGAAATGAGGTTTTTAAAGGATGAGGTTTGTGAAGGACAGGCCTATTTGTAACTTGAGTAGTTTTAAGACAGCCTGCAGCATGAGAAGTCTTCAGTGTCTGGTTCTGAGTGTGCCCTCTCATGCTCAGCTCTGCTTTCAGGTTCCTAAATCAGATTAAAATGATGCAATAATCCTTGGAGTGTGGAGCTGATAGAAAAAGGCTTCTACTGGAAAACTTTTCTTCTACTGGAAAATATTTTTTTGGGGTGGGAAGAATACTACAAATAAACAAATATTACAAAAGAAGTCAACAATGAAGATTTTAGGAATTCCTTGTATGTTTTCTGTTTTAAGTTATTGAAACGTTTCCGTCTTAAAAAAAAAGTGTCAGTGTTGGATGCTCAGCAGCACGTCCTGTTGGGCTTCCCCAATGCTGGCGTGATGGCTGATATCAGGGACTTGCTACAATACACTGTCATACTTGCAAATGGTCACATTATCACAAAACTTCCTCGGTTCCTTCCAATCTTCTAATCCCAGTGAACCCTAAATCATTAATGGCATACAGACTGATTTTATGCATGTGTCTTACAGAAGTCCCTCTCTTTCTTGGTTGCCTTTATTAGGGCTCAGCCACTGCTTGGCTCTTTGGGTTGGTTAATCTCACTCTCAGTGAAACTCTACTTAAAGCTGCCTTTCTTCAGCAGACTTTTATCCTCCCATAACTCCACTCCCAGGACTTTCCTCTGCTTTGGCCTTGTCATCCATGGTATGCCCACAGCTCGCCCTCCTTGTTCCATCAGCTCCACTCCTCCTGCTGTCTCAGCTGGCTGGTCACCAGTGGGGCGTCCTACCAGTCTCAAGCTTTGATTAGTGTGGCATTTTTCTCTAGGCAATTGTGCAGCACCTAAGGGATTGCAGCAAAACTGTAGTACTTAGGGAAATGTTCTCTGAGAATTTGTTTGTTGGGAAGGGGGTAGGAAATGAAATACTGAAATATGAACATAGAGAGGAGAGAGAAAAGAGGCAGCAGAGAGAAAACTCTGTTGGTCCTTGTAGCAACACTGAAGTCAGTGGAGCAAAGGGTCTGCTGGGCTGTGTAGGAAACAAATGGTGAAGGATGGGGTGTATGATGCTAATCTATGGGACAAGTTGCTGGTTTACCCTGTTCTACAGCAGATCCATGCAGACTGGCTGTATTTTTCTGAGTACAAATCAGGGTCGAACTTGGCAGTCGTTAAAGGTCATTTAGGGCTGCGTTCCCCCTGGAAGGAGCAGCAGTGTCCCCCCTCTGCCCCAGCAGTTCCCCTGTGCTGGCTCCAAGATCCCTTCTTTTTGCAAACTGAGCCCTCGGGGCTGACACTTGCCCAGTGACATTACCAGCTATGAAGGGTCATGGGCAGAAAGGACATCAGTGCTGCTGCTTTGACCCCCACATCATTTTATGCTAGCTAAAAATAACTGTAAACTTCCCTGTTTAAATTAAAAAAAAAAAAAAAAAAGAAAGAAAAGGAATCGGAGGAGGGGGAAAGAGAAAGTGTTGGGCTACTCCTTTCAGAGGGACTGAGGTGCTGTGGCCATCAGCTGGTCTCATAGGAGGGTTCCTCAGGCCCCACTGCTGGGCAGCTGCTGCTGGGAACCACGTCTTTCTGGGTTTAGTCCCCATAGCTTTTTGTTGAACCTCCTTTTATTTCTTTCAGGCAGATAAGAAGGACTCACAAGGGAACAATACTGTGTCAGGATTTGAAATTCTTCTTCAAAAGCAACTTAAAGGGAAACAAATGCAGAAAGAAATGGCAGAGTTTGTTCGAGAAAGGTAACTAGCACTTTGTTACCAAATATTTATGGCAATTGTTTTTTCCTGATTTAGATATTCCTTCAGTACATTAATGATATCTCTTGAACTGCATAAAAGGTATGCTACCAATTCTTAATGAACATTTAATACTTCTTTAATGTCTATCCACACTCTCCAGCCTTCCCCAGCTCTCACTTGTCTCTCCTGCTCTGTCTGTCTCAGTTGTATTGCACACAGGCTGTCTGTTTAGAGGGAACCGAGGTTTTAAACTGCAGCTTCAAGGAAAAAACATGAACATGGAAGAACCAGAGTGGTCATGATACTTAGAAGGGAAGTATTTTGTCTGAAAAATAGAGAAGCAATTTGTTCACGTGGAGCATAGACACAGTTTCCTAGAGGAAGATGTAAAAAGACATCACCTGGGACTTAAGCTAGTTGCAGAATCAGAATGGTTTGGGTTGGAAGGGACCTTCAAGATCATCTTGTTCCAGACCCCCTGCTCCTCTGGACAACCTGTGTCAGGGCCTCACCACCCTCACAGCCATGAATTTTTTTCTAACATCTAATCTAATCCTGCCCGCCCTTCTCCTGTCACTCCAGACCCTTGTCCAAAGACCCTCTCAAGCTCTCTTGGAGCCCCTTTAGGCACTGGAAGGGACTCTAAGGTGTTCCTGAAGCCTTTGCTTTTCCAGTCTGTCTCTCAACCTGTCTCCTGAGCAGAGGTGCTCCAGCCCTGTGATCAACTTAGTGGCCTCCTCTGGACTCACTAAAACAGATCCACTTAGATTGAACCCACAGTCATAAAGACAGATGTTGCTACCAGAAGATGCTGGAGTGCTGTTCATGGGCTGTTGCTCTGCTGACATGGGAATTGCACTGAACACCAAACAAGCATAGATGCTCAGTTCAAAGACGTACAGCAGGTGATGTGACATCATTACTCATAAATATAGTCACTGTTATTTGAAATGGTTTGTCATTTGTTCAAGCCAGTGTAAGTCATCCTGAGAATGACTTTTCAAAACCTGAGAACACTCCATAGGGAACAAACAGTGTTTGCTCTCTGGAGGAGGGCATTGACGCTGATGGATGTTCTCTCCTGGAGGCAGTTGCACCAGTGGAAGGAGCTGCTGTCCTCTGTTATTGTCTCTCTGTTGACACTTGGTGCTGAGTTGTCTGCTGCTGCAGACATGGTGTGATTGTGCTGATGAGAATAAACACTGATGCAAGAACAGAACTAGGCCACAAAACAGACCCCTCTATTGGCATTTGGTGTGCAGTTCGATTGGGAAGAACTTGCACATAGTTGCTTCATTTGTGGTTTGTTTTCTTTCTCCCTCATGTCTTTTTTTTCATACTAGGGATATGGCAGCAGTGGGAAAATGGAAAGTAGCACGGGCAATAAAGGTGGTCACATACACGGCTGAGCATTCATGTGTGGTTTCTGCAGCCTTTGGCGTAAGACAGTCCGAAAGACAGTTACCTCTGTAATCCATGAGAAGGTGTGACCAGAGGTAGAAGAAAGAACTACCTGGCACATTAAAAATGCAATTGAGAAATAGGCTTGCTAAGGGAGAAGATGAGAAGGCAAGCAGAATTATGATAGCTGCGGCCAGGGAAAATAGGGGGAAAGCTGCTCCAAAGAAAGTAATATATAATGAAATTTGACAGAAATAAAAGCAAAGTGCATTCAAGAGGAAGGAAAGTTGGTGTAAAATTAGAGAGAGCAAGGAGAGTAGCCCTGACTCTGGGGAGGGGCATGTCTTGTGTCCTTGGCAGACATGTTAGAGAGGAGAAACAGAAAAGATTCGCTATGTGCTGGAAACAAAGAAGGTTTGGAATTGAGTGTGAAGAGGGTCTAGATGGGAGTTATAGAAAGATGAATATATTTTTCATCTGTTTGAAACAAAGGACCAGGATTGTTCTATGTGGAAAAGGAGGAGGATGCTGTTGAGCTGGAGAGGTTAGACATGGAAATAGAGCTCAGACCATCTGTATCTCCAGCTAAGAGGGCAGAACTATTGATAAGATTTTCATGATGACCACCAGGTGCCTTGGGGAATACAAGACCCACATTTAAACTAGGGGTTTTCCTGACCAGAAAAATTCTCTTCATCTGTACAATCAACCTGCTGGAGATCAGATTCAGCCAGCTAATAAAAACAGCCCTTCAATGGGAAACTGGAATACGAGTTGATAACCAGATTTCTTCATCAAATATACAACAAGAGGCAAGGTAACTGAAATTTAGTTTATCAAATAGATGCTTTACAGGAGCTTCTTGTAAATAGCAATCATAAACTGAGCCATTATATGTTCATTCAGTTCTTGTTGACAAAGTTAGGGTTATAATACAGACTTTGAATTTTAATGACAGACCTCAAGAAAGAGAGGAAAGTAATTAATAAATTGACTGAACTAAAAGATCAAGAGTGTGGGTATGAAAGAAGGAAAGAATTACTTAAATCTAAAGTGAAAATAAGGTCCAGTATTTGCATGCAAGGAAGCACTCCAAAACAGCCAAGAAAATCTGCAGACTGCCCTGAGAAGCACCAGTCTCTCCAAGTATAAGAAGTAGTGGTTTTATTAGCAAAGAATCACTGTCTTAGGCTTTTGGCCACTCACTTTTAATTATGCTGTGCTATGTTTAGAAAGTGCAAAATCAATAGCAGATTATTTAGCTTCTGCCATGTTCAGCAGATACTTGTATACATCTTTCACTGTTTGTCTGCAACAATTTGTGGAATACTTCTGCAGGCTATGCACTACAGGAAAAGTAATTATGCTTCTGTTGTCTGAAAATTTCATTGTTCCCTTCTAATCTGGAGAAATAGTGTAAAAAGACTTATCATCACGGTCTTCCCACAGCGGCAGTTGTGTAGCTGTCTGTCATATATCCTCTACCACCTTTTCTCCCTGTTCCCCCTGTTGTCTTAATTTATTTAGTTTCTTCTTGCATGGCAGTCACGTCAGATCATCTTTGCCTCCCTTTATAGTTCTCTCATTTTTCTTTATCCATTATAACATGGCATGACTAAAATTGTTTGAGTGGGGGAAAAACAAAGCACTTTATTTAAAAAAAAAAAGCATAAGAGAACAGGAAATAAACATCCAAATAGCAACTAGAACTAATAAAGTAAGAACAGTATGGATCAAAATGCATTTATAACCTGTAACGATTCTGACTATACAGGGAGTGCAATTCTGAAGGTTTTCAAACAAGTTAGTGGAAACAAGAACTTGGAGCTTTTTTGGTGGGAAGGTGGGATAACTGCCAAACAGCCACATGAGTTTCTGGAGGTGGGCTCACAGGACTCAGGAGTCATGGCATGTTGGTGTTTCACAGTCACCACAATCCAGAGTTTGCAGAGTATTTATATTGGGCACGGCCAAGGGGCAGATTTTTTTTTCCCCTCTTTGAGGTTTATCATGGTTTTTAGCCTCTTCTGGCCGCAGATGGTGACAGGACTCCAGGCTGGGGTAGGATAATTTATGTCTTATAATTGGGGCTCTTAAGCAATAGACAATTCACCTTTTTATTGTTATTTTTTATTGTTCTTTCTCCTTGCCAGGCAGTCTACCCTTTTAGTAGTGCAATCCACTTGCAGTGCAAGTAACACTTGAAATCCCTAGAAAAACTTGAAGCCTAGGCCAAGGCCGGGACCAGTGAGGAGCATATTTAGAGTGTGTCAGGTGAAATGTGTCTGAATAAAGCTCTTTCCATAGGTCCTAACCAAGCGTAGCCTTGGGTACTAGACAGTTTGTTGGTCTTGTTAGAGCAGGCATGGGGAGCTGGTTGGTTTTGTCCTCATGGGAGGGGGAAGAAGAGGACCCCCAGCTCCTGAGTAAGGTCTGTAGTTGTACTGTGCCATACCAAGCTCAGTATCATCTTGGGCCTCAGCCAGCTGCATCCCCCAGAGTGCCTGCCCAATCAACTGCTTTGTTGTGGAGCTGGCTGGCAGCTGCAGGACACATACCTGCTCCCTCTCCTGAACGTCTGTGAGTGGCACTTTCACTCCCACACTATCCACCAGAATACTTCAGCAGCCCACAATATCAGATCCCTCTTAGGTATCTCGGGGGACCCCTTTTATCTCAAATGTGCTCCACAAAAGAGCACTTGCTCAACTAGTTACTGCAAACAGACATGCCAAAAATATCTCACCTCCTGACTTCTCACTGGACAGAAATGGATTTCAAACCAGGTTTTGCCCCTGTTTGTACATAATTGGCATATAATCAGGAGTTGTTCCACCTAGGGGCCACACAGCTCTCTCAAAATGCTATATTAAGCAAGCTGGGTCAAAAACCAGTGAACAGACAAATGTTTGCTTTGCCTGGGAGCATGTGTGCCTTGCAACTGTTTCACTGGAAGAAGAACTCAGAGGAGATGAACATGGTTTCAGACACGATGCACATCATCTCTGGACCAGCAGCTGCTCTTTTCACCCTGCTGGGCCATCAGCACATACCCTTGTCCCCACACTCCACAACTGCACTCATTCTCTCTGCAACCACTCCCACAGTGGTTGTGTGTCAATACCTTTCCTCTTCTGCACCCTTGCCACTGGCGAGCTCAGGTCCTGTTCCTGGTGTGGTGCCTCTGAGTGAGTGGAGACAAGGACAGGGCAGTGAGTGGAATGAATGAGGGGAAGGGGCTGTACCACCACGTGCTGATGACAGAAGACCCTGCCACATCTTCTCCAGCTGTGTCACCTGTAACAGAGCAGGAAGCATTTTGTGTCCCTAAGAAAGGCGCAATCCAGCACCCCAAACCTCATTTGGATTTTTCCTGGATCACTGCATTCCTTCATCTTTTCTTCAAGGATGTGCAGCCTCACGTTTCACAGCAGACTGAACCACATGCTTCTGGTTCTGCAGACAGTCCATGTTCCACAGCAGAAACACTCTGTCCTTGTTATTTGCTCTCCAGAACTGTAGCTGCTTATTCTAATTTTATCGCACATGCTGTCCTGCATATAGCCCTGCTCCTGCCACTGCATTTTAGCATATGGAGGAGAGAAGACAGCTGCCAAGCCCTGGAGACTGAAAGAAAAATTCCTATGGCAAAATCTGTTAAAATGCAGAGAATTTCTTCAAATTATGTGTGTGGGTTTCTGCCTTAAAGCTTACTTACTTCTGTCTTTTTATTTTCTCTCTGTGTGTATGTGAGTGTAGGATAAAGATTGAGGAGGAATATGCTAAGAACCTGTCCAAACTGTCTCAGAATTCCTTGGCTGCTCAGGAAGAAGGGTAAGTGTGTCTCTGTGACTTTCACAGAAGATGAATTTTAACATAAAAGGCATTTCTCCCACGCAGGTACATATAATTTCCCCCAGCTCTCTCACCGAGTAGAGGTTTATTTAGATTAGCACCCCGGATGTGTTGGGGAAGGGGGAATTGTTTCAGAATTGGTTTTATTATTTCGAGTTGTTAATGATAAATTTTTTAGGAGTATATGTATGAAACATTGCATTTCCAATCGTATTTATGCTGTCCTTGTAGCCAGGACTAGGTCCTTTCAGGACTGGCGTGTATACATGCTAAATTACTTAGAAAATGGAAGAATATGTAGAATACATATACTGCTGAGAGTAGATCTGTAAGGTCAATGCCAGTACAATCAAGCAGCACAGACAGAGGAAGGACAGAAAGTCTCTTCTCATTGGAGGTCTGACCCTTCAAGAAAAGCAGCAGATTGTCCCTTATTTACAACACTTATTTTCACACTTTGGAAGTTCTTAAGAAGGTATTAGACAATGCAATTCAGCCTAGATTGCAGTTCTCAGTAATAATGAAAAGACACTTCTGAAGGATCAGAGACTGTTAGCTCTGTCTGTTCCAACACAAACCCTCTAAGCATTGAAAGCCAAGGCTGGAAATTAGTGTCCTCACCATAGCTTTGACACAGTGTGTTTCTGCTGGCACTGAAGCTCCACAAGGTGTTTCCTCAGCTTCCAGGATACAAGGACAGAAATTGCTGAAGGCTAACTAGACTATTACTGCTCTAAGCACCTACAGTGACAATGGTTTCCGTCCTTCTTTCCCCTTAGGGGTGGATGCTCACTTGATCCAAGCAAAGCTAAAACCACTTTCTTCCACATCTTCCTCTTACTTTCTCCTAGCACTAATAGGAGAAGAAGGGAATGCCTGAAAAAATTAAGGGGAAGGAAACTAGGTGAGAATAGATGAAAAGAGAGCAAATGAGGACCAAATCATAAGAAATGTTGAAGTAGGGAATTGGAGAGGACACCGTGCAGAGTGCAGGGTGCTGAGAGCACTGTCCAGTGGTGCTCTGCCTGGAGGGGTTGTAAGGTGATAGAATGGAAGGAGGTTGTGCTGAAATTTCTCCTCCTGGCCAAACTGGCTAGGGCCAGGAAGAGGCTAGTGAGAAGATTGTGGGAATTGATGAGGCCCAGGAAATGGAAAAGTTCCACTTAAAAAATTGAGGGAGGGAGGTCAGCCAACAGGAGGATTTGAAGGAACCAAAAGTGAGACTGCAGCCTTGTATACTCAGTAAACATTCACCAAAGTCTTCTCATTCACAAGAAGGTATGAGTCGGGGGACCCCATGCACTGCTCTGTGCAAGCAGCAGTTACCACTGCTGGTTTCACACTTCACTGAGCATTTTCCAGCTTTTCTGTGCAGCAGTCTGTGGAACTGACACAAAGTATGGGCTGTCCCTCCCGGGTCGTCTGCCCTCCTCTGATGATAAGCAGACTCTCCATCATGTATGTGTGATGGGTGACTAGATGGGACCCATTGGTGGTACTGGGATGGTTCTGTCTGGGTTGCTGTGAGCACAGTGCACAGGAGGTGATACAATCCATGGTCATTGAAGTCACTGGAGCTGGACAGGAGATGTAGAAGACGCTCATCAGGCTGAAATACCACCTTTTCTTAAATAGATCAGATAAAATGGTTATTGTCAGTGATAACTGGGCACTGGGAGGAGATCTCAGGGTGGGTCTAGGGGAAATGTTGGGAGCACTTCTGTAGGTGAATCTAAGTTGTTTAGCTGATGAACACCATACTTGAGAACTCAACTCCTTGGAGGAATTTCAGAGATGACAGACCATTATTTTGAAATTGCACATGACAGGCAATTTTTCAGGCTATCAGGAAGGGTCAGATATCATTGTTGTTGAAAGGGGTGTGGGGAGGAGATAAAAGGAGCCAGGAATTGTAGATCACTCAGCTTTATTTAACCTTTGCAAAGTGGTAGAATAAACCGTCAGACTTCCTAGAAGCACTTATTGGAAAACTAAGGTGATGAGCAGTTGTCGTAGATGCATACAGAACAATGCCAAACCAACCTAAATTCCTTCAGTGATGGAATAAAAGAGTAACTCAAGCATCACAGCCCTTAATTTAGTGTAAATTTTTGCAGTGGGAGATTCTTGTAGGCAGACGAGAAATGGTGGCCTAAATAAAGTCTAGTAAAAAAAACTAGGTAAGAAATATCCACTATTTACAAAAAGTAAAGTAGAGAAAGTAGCTATGGGCTGAGATCAAATAAGGTTTGTCCCAAGTCCAGGGGTTTTTTTCAATGTTTTTGTTAATGAATGGCCTATGGTGGAATAAATAATGGCTTGACTATAATCAGAGATGAGACAAAGCTAGGAGGGTTAGTATGTATAGTTCGAAGAAAAGATTGCAACTCAGAATTGTTTTGTTAAACTGGAGTAAATAACTGGAAAAAAAAATAATGCATTTTAATGAGGATAAAGCACCAGGTTTTATACTTTTACAGGATGTGAAAGATACAGTTACATAACAGTTTGTGGGAGAAGGGTCTGACTATAGTGAATCACAAGCTTATTCATCAACAACTTCATGCTGTTGTCTAAAAAAAGCAATCATATTGAGATATGTAGAAGAAAGAGTGTCTGATACAAAATAATCTGTCACCAGTTTAGCAACCGGAAGACCTGTACTGGAAGACAGTGCAGTTTTGGTAATGATGCTTTAAGAGGAGTCTAGGCTGTTGTAGAGGGTTTGGAGGAGTGTACCTCAGCTGCCATCATCTCGGAAATAATCTGTCCAAAAGAAAAAGACAATTCAGAAATTTTCGAATACTGAAAAGCTTCTCTGAGGAGGAGTAGAATAATCTGTTCATCAAAAGTAGAGTGTAAAGTAGAAGAGGCAATGGACAAACGACGTTGGTGAAAACTTTGTTATGGTAAGGATAAGATACTGAAGGATCTTGCTTGTGGAGCCTGTGGCATCTCTGTAACTGGAGATCGTTATGAACAGTGTTTTCAAAAATCTGCTACATACAGTGCCAATACAGTTCTGCCTTGGTCACAAGGGTTGGTTGTCTTCTCAGGTTTCTGTTATCCCTTTTCCATGATTTTGCTCAGCAAGACATAGTACAAAGCATTGTGCCAGATCTGTCTGACAGATCTCATGGGAAGGATGGGTAAGAGAAAGGGCATTGATTGCTGTCCCTCTGTTCTTCCAGCACACTGGGAGAGGCTTGGGCTCAGCTCAAGAAGAGTCTAGCTGATGAAGCAGAAGTTCATCTCAAATTTTCTTCTAAGGTAAGTAGTTCTTTCTTTTCCAAAGACTTTTGCCCTGAATTGATATGGATCTCCCTTCAGTATATGTAGTGGGGGAAATACATTTGCATATGCATACACCATGCATATGGTACAAATTTAGAAGAATTAATAAGTTGATGAACACTCTTACTGAAACTGTCTATTATTGCTCCCCAAATTAGTGTATTTAATCTATCTGATGAGAAAATTAGAACACATCTAACCTTAATTTTTCATAAAAAAAGGAGAAAATCTGATTCTAAAGGTTGTTCACCGGAGCTCTAAGTTCTCTAAGAGAACCAGAACTCTGACTTCTTTGTATCGTTAGCCTTTCTGAAAAGCACACTGGGAATGTCATGTTATTTTTGGGTTTTCTCTCAAGTGATGCCCAAGGAGATTTCTTTTACAAATTATGGTATTTATCTGGGTTTTTTCCATCACATGTGACACACTCTTGATTCCTGTTACATTATGTTAACCTCTGTGGGTGGTCAAGTTCAATACAGTGGCAGATATCTCAGCACAACAGCCATGTTCTGGAGGAAAATTATAGCTCTGCACTGTTCATAAGTGATTCTGCAGAGGTTACTCAGGCAACTAACTACTGCCTTGGTAACCTGCTGCTGTGCCTCAAACTTCGACATCAGGGCTGTAATTAGTGAAGTACTTTTTGCTCCCCATTGTCCTCCTGTATTGTTTTCCAAGAGGAAGAAATGCACCCTGGTGTGGTGTTTACATGTGGGCAGGCCATGTAGAGGAGCTCTTTCATTATTTTACTTTTGTTTAAGCCTTGCACAGAAACTCCAATAGCATCCTGTAAACCCTCCCCACTGTTTGTGTGCAAAAAACATGTGGATGTGGCACGTGGTTTAGTGTTGGACCTGGCAGTGCTGGGTTAGTGGTTGGTCTTGATGATCTTGGAGGTTTTGTCCAACCTTAACAATCCTATGATTCTATATTCCCATACCTGTTTGGGAGTTCCTAGCTTTGGCTTCCTTTTATTAACATAATATGTTTTTAAACATATTGATTTTTGGTATTACTTTCAGAGGAGCTGTTCTTAGAAGCAGTAATTCTGTTTCGCATTGATAGTCGACCAAACCCAGTCAGTGCTGGCACAAGCAGGCAGTGCAATGCAGAGCACACCGAGAGTATTCAGACACAAACACCAGCCTTGAAGACACTGAACAGCCTCTGTGACAGTCCTTCATACCACTGCTACATGGAGAGTCAGGAACAGAACAGAGAAGGTGACAGCACTCTCACAGTACTTGGAACATAAAATATTATTGCACTACTGCTACCTTTACAGCCTGGCATGCCAGCTATAAATACAGGCACACAAGGAGACCTTCAAGAAGGCTGTCATGGCAATGACCACTTCAGGTCTTTATTTTTTTGCCTGGGGCCATGCTGATGATACTGTCAGAAAAACCTTGTCCAGAATTTTCTAGTCCAGCAATCCCAGTCAGAGCAGGACTATCACCCACAGTGGATCAAGTCAGCTACATCTCTGTCTACCTGAGATTTGAGTATCTCTAAGGACAGAGATTTCATAATCTCTCTGGTCAGCCTTCTCCAGTGCCCAGCCACCATTCTGGTGATGTTTTTGGGGTTTTTTTTAATTGTATTCTTCCTGCACGTCTCAAAGCTCAATTTTCTGTTGTGACTTTGCCTGGCCCTATGAAGAAGAATTTGGCTCAGTAACCCTTGTATCTGACCTTCAGATAGCTGTAGACCATATTAGATCACCAAGGTGCCAGTCTTCATCTGCCTAAACAGACTCCACTTGTTTAACCTTTCTAGAATGTGTGCTGTAGTGTCTTGGCTGACTTTGTAGCCTCCGTCCAATAAAAGACTGTACTGAACTGTGACAGGAGATGAAATGTCTGAATCCCTCCAGAGCACGTTTTCTGGCTGTCAAAACTGTGTATCAGAAGGCCAAAGAGGAACATGATGCAAACTCTGTCAGAGCTGGGTATTACTGGCTGTCAAGATAAGTCATGTGTCTGGTCTTGATGCAGTTCATTGCAGTGGTTTCTTGCCACTGCTTAAAAAGCTTCAACTAAATAATCAGGCTTTTCTTTAGGCTCCCTTATACTTGACAGAAATAAATAAAATGTGGCCTTCTTGGATCTCACTTCGCCATACGAGAAATGCAGATGTGGCACCGCTGCCCATGGACTTGCCTCACTGCAGCCAGGGTTAGTGGCTTTAGTTTGGGTACATTGGGTTTTTTAAAGCAAGTTATATCAGTTAGGCCAGAATCGAAGCACCTAAAGCAGTGCTCTGGATATTGCCTGTTGTTTGATGTTCTGTGTAAAAAGAGAGAATCTATTGGAGAGGGGGCAAGACAAAATTTCTGTCCTTTTGCTCCCTTCAGTTAATATTCCCTTAACAGAGGTCTCCTAAAAAGGGATGAGTTTTGTAGTAGCTTAATTCAGAGCACTCTTGGGGAAGAGGAGTGTTACTGTCTGTCATTGCCTTTAGCTGCAGAGTGTGTATTGTTTCCTCTTTGTCTTGAGCTCTGCTCAGCAGAAGGAAATGGCCTCAAGTTGTACCAGGGGAGGTTAAGATTAGATATTAGGGAAAAAAAAATTCACAGAAAGGGTTTTAAAGCATTGCAACAGGCTGCCCAGGGCAGTGGTGGAGTCACTGTCCCTGGAAGTTTTCAAAAATCATGTGGATATGGCACTTGAGGATATGGTTTAGGGGTGAACATGGTCGTTCATAGTTGGACTTGATGATCTTGAAGGTATTTTCCAACCTTAACAATTCTGTGATTCTGTGAAGAGCCAGGACTTACTGCCCAGCTCCTCATTACTGCAGTTTCTTCCTTTATTTTCATTACCAGCTTCAAAGTGAGGTAGAGAAACCCCTGCTCAACTTCAGAGAGAACTTTAAGAAAGACATGAAGAAGTGTGATCACCACATTGCAGACTTACGGAAGCACCTGTCCAGCCGCTACACAGCAGTTGAAAAGGTGGGAACAGGGAACAAACTGGAGGGTTTCTGAGATACTGCTGGTTTGGGCAGAAAAGTAGCTGCCCGTGAAAAGTTTCTGTTCTGCCACAAAGAACCACAGCTGTTCCCTGCTGAGGGCTTTCTGCTGTTAGCTGTGCTTTGCTGGGCCCCAGACGTAGTTCACTGCTTAGCTGAGATCTGGGAAATGGGGGGCTACAGCAGGGCTACCATCTTACTGCTGAACTGGCTTTTTGTTTCATCCTCCCCTTTCCAATTTGGGACGATATATTTCTAATACATTTGATGCAAATACTTCTTGTTTGTGTACATCTGGAAGTCACATCTACTGCCCTCGAAATTTAAAATACCTTGCCTTAGAATGGCAGCAGTCAGGCAAAATGCTCACCTGGCTCGACATCCTCTCATGCGGTGGCTAAAAGCAGATGGCTGGTGAAGGCAGCTCGAACCCTGCCCAGCAAATCACAAATCCTTCACAGGAAACATCCTCACCCAGAAAATCCAAACAGCAGCAGCACACAGTAATAGGCTGCGTAATGTAGCAACATGAACCAGGAGGTGGCTGAGGTTGTGGTGTAGGGAGTTTGACCCACAAAAGATCTCAGCAGCAGCTGGCAGGAATTGGGATGCTTCTGCCTCGGCTGCCAAATTGTATCCTCATGTGGTTTGCTCTTGGGTGTAAGTTGGAAAGGAACATACCATTCTCAGTCAAACCAAAGGTTGCTTGTGCTTTCATTAAAGATCAGCAGGAGTTCGCCCAGGGACAGAATTGTTGCAGGATACACAAGGTCATTGGGCTGTGTGTATGCAGGGAAGACATTTTTCTGTGAAACAGTAAGTTCTTCACACTCATATGTGCAAAGAAACTCAGTAGTGACACTGGGAAGAGTGAATTAGAGTAGCCTTGAGGAGAAAGAATTAGAGCAGGGAGGAGCCATGCCTGCAGTGCGTGAGAAGAGCTCAGCCCCTCACCAATTGCTGTCCTGCAGCTCCCTCTCCCTGCAGAACTGCAAATGGAAAAAAACCCAGTAATGCCTTAAGAGGCTTGTAATGTTTAACAGCCTGAAGAACTTTTAAGTAAGGTAATTCAAGTAATCAGTTGTAACTAGACCTCAGGGTCTTGATTTCTACAGCATGAACTGTTGGCCTGAACCTGAATAAGTTTTTCTAAATAAGTTCCTATTGTTAGAGGTTCTGATAGATGTATAATGAATCCAGAACTTGCTTAAAGACTAATTTTGTAAGATACTTGAAATTATTTCAACAATTCAGGTCCTAAGAAAAGTGAATGGAAGAGGTGTCTTGGTGATGATGCTGTTTAAGACATTGGGAAGAAGCTCCAGTTCTCCTTTCTTCCAGAAATAGTGAGAAAGCTGTTAGGAAACATGAGAGTCTGATGATGCCATTTGTCCTGTACCTTTCTAAGAATCTACGATGAGTTCAGATGCTTTTGTGATTTGTTGGTGCCGACTTCTCTGTGGTCATAGGACACTTCTTTGAGCCCCACATGATGCTGTAAGAACCTGAATCCCAGTTAGGATCCAATTTCATGCAAAGTCACTGACTCTTTATTGACAAATACTTGTGTGAAGGAGTCCTAGATGGCTGAAAGCAGCTGGCAGTTCTTTTCCTTTAAAACACGTTGCTCTTCTTTAATTACTCCAAGGCCCGGAAAGCCTTGACAGAGAGACAGAAGGATCTGGAAATGAAAACACAGCAGCTAGAGGTGAAGCTCAGCAACAAGACAGAAGAAGAAATCAAGAAGGCGAGACGAAAGTCCACTCAGGCAGGTGAGTACCTATGTCCGTCCGCGGTGGGAATGAGCATGGCCCCACGAGAACAAGATGGGATGCAGCTGCCCATCCCTCCACGTGGTTCTTGTTTTTTAATATTGTAGCTACAAAGGCAAAGTGAACCATGCTACAAATTTGTGATATTAAATCCTCTGAAGAAACAAGCCTAGTTTTTCCAACTCACATGTCACAAACTGTTGATAACTGGGGTGAGAACAGTAAAAGCAGGATGAGTTTTCCTTCTGTTTTGTGAAGGTTCCTTAGATTACAGAATGTTTGTGTAACTTTCCAAGTCAGATTCAGAGAAGCTCAGCTGAGGATGTTTCTTCCTTAAATCATAGTTTGTTCCTTGGTTCTTTCCTAAATCACAGTCACCCACAACTATGTGAGTGCCTATTATACTTGCCATTGCTGTCTTTTTCCTTGAAAGTGAATTTTTTGTCTTTTTTTCCACTACTACTCAGTGATTAAAATAATTTCTGTTGTAGGAATACTGAGGAGATAGTAGTGTGTGCTGTGTTGCACTGAGGACACAGCTACTTGCTGTGACCCGTGCATATTTTGCAGAGGCTCAAGCCACATCTGCATGATCCTTCAGGAACTTTTTTGAGATCTGCAAAGCTGATACGTCCAGCTCCATTAGTACCTTTGCTGAAAATAGGTTTTAACTAGGGCTTCCATGTTTCATCCCTTCATAGAGCTATTCCTTGGTAGAGTGGTCCTTCAGAGTTCTGAGGTTTTTAAAACTTCAGGATAGCATGTCTGGGTTTTGAGGAGAGTCACTGACAGTGTGACCATGTGTATAGGCAATCATTTGAGGAGAAATAAAAGTTACGAGTTCATGACAGGATGCTCCGTGAGAGATGTTCTTTATTCACCTGCAAATTCACAGACACTGTGTTCCTTGCATCCTTAGAAGTTGGTTATAATGGATACTTATTGAACAAGCAAGAGAGAGCTGAAGATCAAAGTTTACTGTGAGTCTTCCCATTGCTGCTCTCCACCTGGTGCCACCGTTCTGGTACGTGGCAGATGAGGTCTTGTCCCACCCCCACAGGTGGTGGTTCCCAGAAGCAGCATGTGGTCATTTGGCTTTGAAAGGAGCCCTGTTGGCGAGTGGGTGATAGGACTAGAGAAAGCTCTAGAGCAGAGCCCTTCTATGATCCCATGGGTTACTGATAGGTGGTGTTCCTTTCTGCTCCCATGGACTGTTCATGTGTTTCATGGCTTTCTCATTCCTGACTGTTCAGTGGCTCAGATTCACTCGAGCGAGTGGAGAGTAACCCCATGTCAAAGAGCCCCTGAGGAACCTCCTAGAGTGTGGGAACTGTTAGTTCAGACTTGTCATAGAATCACAGAATGGTTTGGGTTGGAAGAGACCTTAAAGGTCATCTCATTCCAACCTCTCTGCCATGTGCAGGGACACCACTTTCCACTAGACATAGTCATGTTGGACTTCGCACCCCCTTCCTGGGTGGATGAGCTTATTGCCAAGCTTTGAGCCCTGAATCCTGGCTTCTTCGTAGAGTTTGGTTGCCACCCAAAGTTCTAAGCCCAGGAGAAACTTCCAGATGCATTTACATCGTTGGCTCTGATTGGTCTATGGAGTCCTGTTCTTAAAGCTTGGTTCGTCCTCAGTTTATGTATAAAGACCATTTTGCACCTAAAATAGTAAGATGTATTTGAGCCCTGGACATAGACGTCAAACCATTAGGGAAAGCGAAACTGAACCTCATTTAAAGAACTAAGAGAATTTCCTAGCTGAAAAGCAGCAATCTCTGAGACACGCCTTCCAGATTTTCCACCCACCTTTCCCTCTGTCAAAGCAGAGTCCTGCAACAAAGAAAAAAACGGAAAGAACAACAACTTCTTGTCTTACTGCCCTGAATGCAGGAGGCAGCCAAAGCTCGGCTGGAATCGGGCATCTCCAGAGGCTGGAGAATGCATGAGGCTGCAAATAAGCATCACTTCATCTAACAGCTGGAGCCTGATGCATTGCTTCCCTTTGAAACAGAGACCTCTTAGAATACAGTCTCACCTACAGAGTGCTACCATTCAGCTCCATAACTCATGTTATTATTGATTTCCCATTTTAATTACTTTATTTTTCAGATATAACTTCCTGTCTATGACTTTTTTTTTTTTAACTGAAGTAACTTGCTTTCCTATTTCTGGGCATTCTGTAAAATACTACTTAATGCTCATATTTGTTTGTCTTTCCCCCTCATTCTTTCTCACCCCAATCACCTGCTTTTTTGCCTCACATCAAGCGCATGCAAGATGAAATTCTGGTGCATGTAACAAATGTCATGTGACAGAACTGCCGTGAGCTCCACCAGGGCTGATCTTCAAACCCTCGGGGTCTGTTCTACAAAACCTGACCTGCAGTTTCCTTCTAAGGTCTGGCTAGAGAAGGCTAACGTGTTGCTATCTTGACTCTTTCAGGAGATGACCTGATGCGCTGTGTGGATCTTTACAATCAAGCCCAGTCAAAGTGGTTTGAGGAGATGGTGACCACCACTCTGGTACATAGCATCTAACACTGTAACATTGCAAAATTGTAATGGCCTACAGCATTCCTCATTCACAGCTAGTTCAGTGCAATGCAGTGGGGAAAACTGGGTGATATCTCTCCCATTATATTTCCCATTCTCAGTGCTAAGAAAAACTCATTATTAGGGGAAGGAAGAAATAATTGTTTCTTTGCAGAAGGCATTAAACCAGTTCAGGACTGCTTAGGGGCCAGGACACTAGAATTGTCCTCAGGAAGGATGAAGTAATGCACAAGAAAAACATGGAAAAACACATAATAAATCACTGAATTCACTTAATAAATTTTTGTATTCCATGATTTTACAATTTATTGTGCAGTATTGCCACCTCAGACAAGGCATGCTTAACTCTCCATTTGGTTATTATTTTGCTTTTTTGAAGGTAACGCACTTCACAGACCTTTGTCATAGACCTTTGGGTTTAGGCACCAAGATACAGCTTTGTTGTGCCAGGAGGCAGATATTTTCCCAAAAACAGAAGAAGAGAGAAAAAATTGGCTGTTCCTGTACATAAGGGACCTGATTTCCTCTTTACCTTCACTGGCATTTTCTCACTGATGCAAATGACACTGACCATCTGTGCCACTGTGGCCAGATACGTCATAGAATCAGAGAATGGTTTGGGTTGGAAGGAACCTTAGAGACTATCTCATTCTTACCCCCCTGCCATGTGCAAGGACACCTTCCACTAGACCAGGTAGCTCCAAGCCCCATCCAGCCTGGCCTTGAACACTTCCAGGAATGGGGCAGCCACAGCTTCTCTGGGCAACCTGTGCCAGGGCCTCATCACCCTCACAGGGAAGAATTTCTTCCTAATGTCTAACCTAACCCTCCTTCAGCTTAAAGCCACCCCCTCTTGTTCTGTCACTCCAGGCCCTTGTCCAAAGTCCCTCTCCAGCTCTCCTGGAGCCCTTTTGGGCACTGGAAGGGGCTCTAAGGTCTCCCTGGAACCTTCTCTTCTCCAGGTGAACAGCCCCAACTCTCTCAGCCTAACTTACTACAAGCTACCAGAGGAGGCATCTTTGTGGCCTCCTCTGGACTCAGTCCAGCAGCTCCACATCCTTCTTGTGCTGCGGCCCCCTGACCTGTGTGCAGTGCTCCAGGTGGGGTCTCACTAGAGCAGAGCAGAATGGGAGGATCACCTCCCTCCACTGTATATGTGAGCTCTGTATTTGCTCCCAGAGAAGGCACAACTTGCAGGTGCACTAGTAGATGGCTCAAGTGGGCAGCCATAGCCTGCAGCTGCACAGCAGGTTTGTCATTTGTGGAACTCAGGCTGACAAGCATTCGAAGGCAACTCTTGATACACGTGAATATAAAATCTATATTGAAAACAGTCTTTGTCTGATCAGCTAAGACACAGATTAGTTCATATGGAATAATACCAAGTTGAGAGTGTCAAGGTCTTAAGATTTCTGCTTCCTCGCTGAAGTTTCTGGTGGAGATACAGTGCATGGTCTGCATATGGCACCAGCATACTGGGTTTGGTGTTATGGTCCTGCATATCTGTGCCCTAAAAAAGGGAGTCTGAGTTTAAAGTGGGCTATTTTTTTTCCGTAACAGCAGTACATCAGCTGCAACAGCAATAGGAGCCCATCCATTCCATAAGCTCCTTTGCTCATCCTCGTCCCCAAGCAGATAGTCTGCCACCTGAGATTTTTGTGCTGTAATGAAGAATGTTTCCCAAGTTTAACAAGTTGCAGATAGCACTGGGAAGGCCATGTAGCAGCCTGCCGGCTTGTATGTTTCAGTTGCACTCTGCTGTAATGCTCAGTAAGTGGACACCAGAAATGCCCTCTGAAGGCGGGGTTTGTAGGATTTGGCCCCACAGTGTCTGTCTCTAAAGGCAGACTTCCATAGCATCTCCCTTCCACTGCTGCTGCTTAGATCACAGAATCATAGAACCATAGATAGAACCATCATAAAACCATAGAATATGCTGAGTTGAAACTGACCTATCAGGATCATCAAGTCCAACTCCTGGCCTTGCATAGGACACCCCGAGAATCCCACCATGTGCCTGTCCAAATGCTTCTTGAACTCCGATTGAGTTAGTGCTGTGACCACTTTCCTATGTAGCCTGTTCCAGTGCTCAACCACCCTCTGGGTGAAAAACCTTTTCCTGATATCCAACCTAAACCTCTCCAGACACAGCTCCAGCCATTTCCTTGAGTCCTGTGCTGGTCACAAGAGTGAAGAGATCAGTGCCTGCCCCTCTGCTGCCCCTCGTGAGGATGTTGAAGACCACAATGAGGTCTGACCTCAGTCTCTTCTCCAGGCTGAACAAACCAAGTGTCCTCATCCCCTCCCCATACGGCTTCCCCTCAAGGCCCTCTGCCATCTTCTTGGCCCTCCTTTGGATGCTCTCTAATGGCTTAATGTCTTTTTTATGTTGTGGTGCCCGAAACTGCACACAGTACTCAAGGTGAGGCCACACCAGAGGGACTAAATGCAGATTTTGGGATATAATCATAGTATAACCAGAATCCAGAAGAGGGAGGCAAAAAATGTCAGAAGGAAAGATAGAAATCACCTACCTTTCCAACTAAAGTGTTGCTGGGGTCTGCTTACCGCCAGCTGGGCAAGGGAGAAATTTGTCCCAGTTCATCACCCAGTGAACAGATAAAAGTGCTCTGACCAATATCTGGTTGGACTGGGGGCAGTCTGACCCATACACCCCAATGTGCTTCCTGCTTCCCCAAGGAATCACTGTAACTTTTAGAGCTAGCAACGCAGCATGCAGAACCTCTTGCAAGAAGCAGATTCCCTCTTGCTTCCCTCTCTGAAGGCAGTGGCTGCACTCTCTGCCTTGGTTGTCTCAGTTTTTTAGCCTTTTGAAAGGTTTCGACATTTTTTTACCTGTCATTAGGTTCAGGCTGAGATGACTGCTGTTGCTTGCTGTTTCTGATTCTCTGCAGAGCAGAGGAATGTGCAACCACAGAGTCCAGCTCCAAAGCATGACCCTGGGGCAGTATTGAACTCAGTGGGAGCCTTTTGTGTGACATCCTTTCTCCAGGTCTTCAAACTCAGGTTCAAGTAAAAATACGGACTTGTTTTTCTTCATGTCTAGGAGCTTGAGAGACTAGAAGTTGAGAGAGTGGAGATGATTCGGCAGCATCTGTGCCAGTACACACAGCTGCGGCATGAGACAGACATGTTCAACCAAAGTGTAAGTCTGCTTTTTGTTCCGTTTCTGTGGTCTTCACTGCCCTTCAGCTGAGCAGGACAGCCCCTCCTGACCTGACTGACCTGTGTTGAAGGACAGGTGAGAAGCGTCTGCAGTCAGCTTGTTAGTCTGCAGCAGTACTGTGCTGCCTCCCTGCAGTCCTGCTCCTCCAGGACTCTGATCCTTGTCACAGTTCATACTGCTGGATCACAGCTCTGCTGGGAGAGATACAACTGCTTGAAGTACATTTGGCCAGTATGAGCCATTATTAGCTCTCCCAGCATGAAGCACTGCTGCTTGAGGTCTTCTCTTTGTGCAAGGAGGATGGTAAATGATTTCACTGAGATGGAAGTAGATATATTTTTCTTATTAAAAACTGGCTACTTATCAAATATTAAAATATGGGAAATGCATGCTGACCTCAATACAGTTGTATCTGGTGTAAGGCACAGATTGCAGGAGAGGAGTCATAGACCGACTGGCCAATGTCTGGCACAGGAAGCCTGTCTCTGCTTGATGTTAAATCTCCTTCTTCTCTGCTTCCCACTACAAGGCTGCACATTCAGATCTGGCTGTTGTCCGCCAAGTCTCGTGTATGTGCAGCTCTCACTTGTCTGTGAATGCCATGTTGGCATGCCTATAGCTGCTCTACGTGTAAGAGCAATGACTCTGCTTGAAATGTGCCCTTGACATTTGGATTCTTGTTTTCTTCATTTTAGACAGTAGAACTTGTGGATCAGTTGCTTCGGAAAGTGGATCCTGCCAAAGACAGGGAACTGTGGGTAAAAGAACACAAAACTGGAGATATCCGACCCGTGGACATGGAAATATAGACTGATCTATAGTTGTATGTGATGAGTCCACTGAATTAACCAGGCTAATGTTTGTTTTTTAAGGTTCAGAAGAGCATAGGGAAGAGGTGGTTTTACTACCAGACACCTTGTAATTTATGCCTCTATGGGCTATCTCTGTTCCATTTAGTCATTACAATGGTCCTCATTGTGCTAAGCCTTAAGCACCAGACATTCCAGGGTGAAGAAACCAGATGTGTGCTTCCCTCCAGAGGCTCCCGATTGCACGCAGCTTCGAGAAGAAATCTGCTTTCTGGTACAGGAAAGTGCTCTGTTCTTCAGTGACTTTGTTCTCCACCCCTTGCATGACTATCTTTATACAGTATGTTAGAACAACCATGCAGTGAGCCTCTGGCCAGCGATTAGGTAACTGAACATGATGCAGGAGGCAAGGAAGTCCTGATCATGAATCCCAGGTCTATCACTGGCTGCTTTCATGGCCACAGGCAAGTCAACTAATTTTCCTGGCTGCCCTATCTATAAAATACGTGTATCTCACAGCAATGTTGTGTGAATACATTGATTTCATATAACACTGTTTTTCACCATGGCAGTGAAGTGATGGCCCTTCTCCCAAAATCTGTGGAGAAGACTCCTGTTCTTCCTGTTTTATACTCCCTCTCAGGGATACATAAACCCATTATTATGATTTCTGTTGTAGGCCAATCGATAAGGTTGAAAGTGTTACCATCACAATTTTTTTATCAGGAAAGACTTGGTTGTGCTATACCTACCTCATTAGCTGTTGGAGTGCCCTCAATGACGGGAGGTTATATACCAAGGAATTAATGAGATGTTCAAAACCTTTCCTGCTCATGCAAGATGTTTTTTTCACAGAATCTTCTTAAAGACAGTCCTTATAGTTTACTTGGGATCTAGGTTTAAACTTCCCTTTGTTGGTTCCTTCAGGTGAATATCACAGACGTAGATATCTCTAATTACCAAGTTTGTCCAGCTAAATTTTGGCTTTTATCTTTTTGAAGCCTGATTTTCAAAGGTGCCATGAATCTGTGATTGCTAGATTGCACTCAGTCTAGATGTAGGTGGCCAGCACTTCTGTACTATCAGTCTTATCCTGAGGTTTTTCCTTTGTTACCCTTACTGCAAACCACCAAGAATTCAATACTACTCTTGGCAAACAGTGTTATGTAGTTTGGAGACTGGTTTTGAACAGACACTTATTTTATTCTCCTGCTGTTATTTCTGATTGATTATTCAGTGTTGGTGTTAATATCTTTTTTCAGCATTTCATACAATGCAAAGATTCTTCAGATTCTTGATATAGATTCAGCAGAAACCTTGATTCTCACCACTGTGGCCTTTACTCAGTGTTTAATGGGGTGTTAGCTGCAATTTCCCAAACCATAGTCTTTCATTTGATCCACAGTTACGCTCCACTTTATTTCACTGTTATTGTCTTTTTCTCCCCAGCACCAGAATTACATCCTTCTTTTGTTCCACTACTATTCCAACTTTTTGTTCACCGGCCTCAAAGCGCTGTGATTAGATCACTGGGAATCAGTAAAATTTTATCTGAGGCACGTTTATAATATTGCTGCAGTGGTTATTTTTCTGGTTTGTTATATCAAACTGAATTCTCTTGCTTCTTCCTATTGTTCCCTTTTTCTCAACCATCTCTTTATCAGTACAGGTTCATTCCTGTCTTGCAAATACTCCTGCTACCCACTTCTCTGCTGCCTCATTAACCTTTATAAACCTTTGCATGTTGGCAGGTATAGTGTCATGACTACTGCGTGCTCAGGATCACTGTTCCTGGTGTGACACCATTTCCACTGCACGCTTCAGAATTTGGACTAATATTTTATTCTTGGTGTTGGAAGAGCTTGTTGCAGAGACCATCGCAACACCGGTGAAGTGTTTGGTTTGCCTGAGCGTCATTTAGTCCTTGAGCTCAGAGTACATATGCTTCCCTAGACTCCTCTTTTCATTCTGCCTTCTTCCCTCAAGCAGGATAGTTTCCAGATGAGCTCTCATTTTCAGTCTTCCTACTGATTCACTTGCTGTCCTATTAATTTTTGGGCATACCAGTGTATACTTTTCCTAACTCTTACCTTGCACTTTGGAGGACAGGCACTTTTTTATTTTTTAAACCACAAGTGCAGGGTGAGCTTTTAAAACTTCAATGACCCAATATAATGGGAGTACATCAGAGCTGCATCTCAGGTTGCCCCAGTGTTCTAGGCTGTATTGTAAATTGAAATGAGCAGTCTTGACAACACCTAAGCACATTCTTGTTTCGATTGCAAAACCAAACTAGTTGTGCACTTTATACAGTATTCTCCTTAATAAATACCTGAAATAATCTGTTATCAATTACACTTTATTTTTCCTCTTTCTTTAAAGATATATGTTATACATAAAGATATATGTTATTTTGGACTGGAAATGCTGTCCATTAGCACAGGTTTCTCTGAGGACCGAAATGTGTTTTGGTTCCTCTGCTAAGGTGTGTTTAAGCCGCTCTCAATTCCTAGTTGTGTTTTCTGGTAATTTTTCTTTTTTTACTTTTTTTTTTTTTTTCCAGACAGTTTTCCTGATTCTAGTTTTTGGTCCATTTGAAATGTTTTAGGGATGTGTGAGTTGCACAGAACAGTAATTCTCTTAATGGAGTCTGTATCTCCACTTCAGTAACCAGAGGAGGGCACTGGTACCTGGTTCTTGATCTTTCCCAGCTCCAGGAGACTCATGCACGGGTGCTGCTCTGTGACAGGTGAGATGCTTCCTCTGCAGCAACACTTCCATCTGTAATTGGTGGAAGTGATAAGGAAGTTTTGCTGTTGCTTCTAGACAATTTCTAGCATATTTCTTTCAAAAGATGATATTCCTTCATGATACAACACTCAACACTGTAGACAGTGGGATCAGTGTTATCTGGCTTTGTTCTTTGGCTGATGGATCCTGCACCTTAGAGATCGGGGAATGCTGGAGCCCCTGTGCTTCTGAAGTGACAGCATCTTCAAAGAAGGTAGTGACATGTTTGAAGGAAAACATGGGTGTTTGGCCTCATGTTCATTCCTAAGAAGGTAAAGATGTAACTTTGGGAGTTTCAGCAGTGCTCTGTTCATCTTCCATCTAGTTTCAAAAATGCAGTGGAACCCAGTCTTTCCTTGTTCTTATCCTAAACAGCTGCTTCTCCAGAGCAAGATCAAGCTTTGCGTTAAGTTAAAATAACTAGCATGTGTTGATGCTGCATGACGTTGCTGCAATGTCACTGTTAATAGAATAGCAAAGTGAGTCTCTTACCTGCATACGTGCTGAGCTTAAGCATCATCTCGTTTCATCTGGCAGATGGGCTCACACACTTGGTGTGAGTTTTTGCTGGTTTAGTCACTATGGGTATCAGATTTACAGGACTGTCTTGCATCTTCATAGGCTCTGGGGTCACAGAGCAGAAGGTGAGTGCTCGATTAGTACTGTATGGTTTCACCTGCAGAGGTACAAGTGGAAATTTACCTCTGGTCCTTGTAGCTCTGGTAGCTCTGCTTGCCCAGGTCTATTGAAGCCACCTGTATTTTGGGTGTTGTCCTGCCGCCCCTGTGGAGCTCCCTCTTTGTCTGAGCAATGCTGTCACACACTTGTTCCATGCTGTATGGCTCTCTGGTGATCTCCAACCAGACTCTCTTGGCCCTTGTCTCAACAAAAGGGCTTCCTGAATTCCTATGGCTTTGGATCTGTTGGATGTCCTGACACCAGTGCCAGAGCTGGTGAGGTGCTTGCCAACTGTACCTTCAGCTGCCATACAGAATGAGAACTTTTTATTCATCATCCATACCAGCCTGCCTGCATCTTCAAAGCCATCTTCTGGCACAGTTGGATTTCTTTCTCCGTGGTATTCTTTCAGCTTATTTCCTACCAGAACTCATTCTGGTTCCAGTGCTGTTGTCTGATTCTTTTTGGAGTTAATGAACTGAAAGCAGTCACTCCTTTACCATGTGGACCAAATGCACCCTTCTTCCTTCAGCAGCAAGATTCCAGTTGCTTTCATGGAGCAATATCCAAAAAGGCCTAATGCAGATTTCCAGTCTGCTCCAGGTTAAGTCATGTCTTTCACTCACATTTGTTCATCGCTTCTCTGTTTTGAAATCTTTTGAACATCTTTTGAAAGACTTTAGTTGTTCCCTTATAGGAATGTTATTTCATTATTGCATGCTGGAATCTTTAGAGATACCTTCACTTTTTTTTTTTAATGTGAAAGTACTGTAACAGCAGTGAAAATCATATGGAAATTCCTGTTATGTTTCTAGACTCCCTTTCCCCCTCTGCAGGCCTGTCTGAGCTGCTGGGGGGCAGCTGTGTTCCCCCTTGTGTTGCACAGGGACAGTAAGCACTGGAAACATTTTTTCTTGATCTTTTAACAGGCAGCATGCAAACTTTGTTCTGCTTCTCTTTACCCTTTATGCAGCTTGCTTTTTTTTTTTTCAATCGGGTTGGGTTTTTTTTTTTCCTAACTGGAATTTTTTGTTCAGGAAACTTTCACATGCTCAGTAGCAGTCGTAGTTTCTTGAGCTTTGTCAGAACCGCCTTAAATTTGTCCCTGTTTTTAATGTCATTATTTAACTATTCACTGCAAGTTAGGCTTGTTATATAGAAATGTGCACTCTTCACCTCTTCTTTGGAACCGCTCAACACTCAGAGATTTCTTGGAATATAACAGGGAGCTGTTAGGTGATAAGAGTCTTTGAAAATCAGGCTAACAAACAGAAATGGACAAGCCTCTTTTTTCCTTAGTTGAACTCAATACATGGGTAAAGTAAACATTAAGAAACGCGAACCTCAAGTACTTAATGGATAAGACGTTGCTGCTCTCTGTGCAGCTCGCTGCGGCTCTAGGAGTGTCCCCGTGCAGGCTGTGGTCAGAGCACACCGCACAGGTCACCCGCTGATGCAGCTGTGAAAACCCAAATCCAAAATTCAGTGACAAAGTAGCTCTGCCCATCTATTTCTTCAGTCACACGCGGAGAGAAAAGGCATTGCTTACCCAGGTTGGTCCTTCACTACCAAGCACCTTAAGAAATCCAGACCAGCACCTTGAAGGTCCCCCTGGAATGAGTAGTGACTTCTTGGTGTGATTATTTGATCGTTTCCTTCTGAACTGGAAACAGATTTACTGTTTCATAGTATCTCATATGTTCTTGTGCACTAGTGCAGCTGGCTGTGTCTGTTCCTGGAGATCCAGGCACAGTCTGGTGTCCTGGGGTCAATCCTGGTCACCCTTACATTTCTTATTTGGCGAGAACTATGCCTTCAAAAGACAATGTCAAAAAGGCAGTTTTCAAAATAATGAGCTTTTCTGATCACAGACCTTTTCAGAAAGCCTGTAGGCTTTTTGCTCCCCAGTGTGTGTTGAAGTAGGAGAATGAGGTCCAAGGGATTGCTGAACCATGGCTCTGAGGGGTTCTTGGTATGTGAACATTCCTCCCGTCCTTGCACAAGGATGAGGAACGGCCGACAGGCATCCTGTGTGCAGCAGAGGTGTCTAACGTCACCAGAGGAGCCTACTGGTCACATTTACCTTAACCAGGTGGGCAATAGTCACGGGATTAATTCAGATTAAAAACAGACACATAGGGCAGGAAGATATTTAGCTTCCCGGGTGACCTCTCTCTCAGACCTCGATGGATCTAGTAAGAGACCCATCACTCTCCCAGTTTTGCTTAGCACATGAAAATCAGTGATGAAATATTCCCTTGTATCTATAGCTTCATACAGAGCTTTCCAACTTGCACCTGGTTGTGCCAGTGGGAGACCAGTACTTACCAATGCCACCCTGGGAACCGCAGAGAGGGTCTGTCATTTAGCGGCACAGTGACATCCGGCGCCCTCGCACTGCACTGCTCATACACCAGGCTCAAGTGTACCGAGCCTGCTGTGCTCCAGGAGCTTGGAGTACACAGCCTTGCTGTTGCACAATGGTGAGGAAGTCTTTCCTTGCAGTAAATCCTTGTCTTTTCCTGAGAAGCGTTATTGTGTAAATAATATCCATTACTTTGTCTTACAGTAGATTTTATTCATATGAATGGTGCATCTTTCAACTCTTATTTTTCCCTCTCCATTGTTACTGTAGCAAGCCCTTCATCACTTTTCAGAACCTTTTCTTTAATTTTGAATTTTCATAGAACATATCTGTTGTTTCATCATGCTGACCAAACTTCATGCTTTTGGGTATTTTCTGGGAGTTGTAAGTGCTTTTTGGAGAGGTTATTTTGTCTTTTAATTTGGATTTTTCCTATCAGCCACCAGGTTTGAAAGTAATGACTCTTTTTTTGTGCTAGCCACAGTTTCGTTTTTATTCCTGGACATTGTTTTCTGAAGGGACCAACACATAGCACAATTTGACTTAAATTGCTAATCCCAGGCATTCCTCAAGGCAGAAACCTTTTGTGCCTAATGATGCATCTGAATCTAAGAACTGTACATGGATAAAATCTTTCATAGACCATTAAAAAAATAAGTCTTAGGTTAACCACATAATAATAATTATAGAAAAAATATGTATAAATTTGAACTATTCAAATTTAACTCCCTCAACTTACATTAAGTTGAACTATTTCAGGTGTCTCATAAGAAACAAACTCAGTGGATATTCAGAACAAAAGCTTTCCAGCTGCTGTATTCAGGTTCAGTGACTGGATAGGACTATAGTTTTGAGTATACGCAGTCTTTTAGGGCTACTGATGTAACAAGTAATTGAGTAATGGCTTGTATCACAAATTAAAATTCTGCTACTAGATCCCCTTGAAGTGCCTCTCTAAATAGTATCTGCTACAAGCATGTAAAATACACAGATTCACACTACAAATTTCCAAGTCTCAGGAGCAGCCAGTGTGTACAAATCTGTGCAGGATTCTCAGCCCCCCTTCCTTGCTCTGAGTCGTTCACTCTTTTCAGACATCCACATCTCCAGGACACCTGCCTTTGTCTCACTGATAATTTACTGTCCAACACAGGCATCCTAAATTCTCAATGCTGAAAATAGAATAGGAAAATTTAGACTTAAAAGCAACTGCATTAGATGGGCAACTGCATTAGCCCATTAGATGGGCTAATCTTCGAGCCCATCCTTCAGTGTAGGGATCTCAGTAGACTAAGCAGGAAATTCTGCAGTGATAATTCTGAATAAAAGAGTCGAGTAGTTATCCACTTTATTGTGTAAAATAAATAAATAAAAATAGTAATTATAAAAAAAAAGAATTAAAAAAGCCACCACATTTTTTTTTACACCTGTTGCTGAGAAGAAACGTTCTGGTCCTGGAACTCTAAAGCTGAATAGTGATTTTAGGGATCTCATATCTGCTGACATGATAATCTTAGTCATGTGAATTTGGGAATGCTTGACCTGAAGTCCCATATTCCTTTGGAGTTTTTTGATTGAATGGCTAAGATTATCAGAATAACCTAAGGAATTTGGATGTCCATTTACCACTCTGGCAGGTCAAAAACATTGACAGCAAGCCTCTATCTGTTACGAGAACAGCAGGTACTAGTACTGGACAAATATTTTCTTCTCCTCTTTAGATGATTTCCATGTTTTCTGCAGCCCAAGACAGTGAGAATTCCACTGGGCGGTTCTGCAGACGTAACAGCAGGAATTCACAGGCAGGCCAGATCACCAGTCATACACTAAATCAGAGTTTTCTACTAAAATAAAGTTGCTTATTTGGTCCTTTTTGTGTAAGTTTTCCTAAATACTTCTAAATTTCTAGGAAAATTGTCTTTTGCCAGTACTAATGACTTGTTTTTAAAGATGCTTAACCAAAATTTTATAACTTCCCATAAATTTTGGCTGAATAGACCCCTTAAATAGTTTATTTATCATGCAGCCTCTGTCTGAGTAAGTAGTAAACCTTGGATCATTGTGGAAATTATAGGATGGCTTTTGTTCCCTAAGGATACATGAAGGAATCACTTACTGAACTTAAGTTGAATGAAGAAAAGATTTAAGGGGCAGATCTTCAGCTTGGGTAAACTGCCAGAGTTCAGTGAAGCTACTTGATGTCAGCTGTGGATCTTGTCCTTCAGTGTTGAAGGCATTTCCTATATGTAATTTTTCTGTCTTACTGTAAAACAATTTCATATGGTTAAACTGTATTTTCCTATATTGTTCTGCGAGTTTATATGCATCATAGTGCTCATCTCATCTCCTGTAAAATAAACTGTACAGAGACACATTGAGCATGGAATTGTCTTTACCCAATTGCTTTTTCTTCTACCACAGCCCTGCACTTTGTGAGTGCAGTTTGATCAAAGACACTCTGTGGGGTGCCACATGCATACGGACAGCTTTGTTGATACCAGTTTAGCACAGCTTGAATTTGCAATCACATCACTGGGTGTAATCTACTTTTACTTATCCTTTTCAGATCTTTGCATGATAGTCAGATGCATTCGGTCCCTTCTGTCCGTACAATTTCAGAAACTACCTTCAGTTAAATGGTTCTTAAACAAGCAAGGCAAGCTGACCATGAGCAGCCTGATAGCAGCTGCCATGGAATGGGCATGCTTTCATGCTTTAAGTGATCTGCAAGTCTTCCTCAACCAGTCAGTCCTTTACCTGCAAGTTTCACGTGCAGCTTGAAGCTTAGTTGAAAACGCTGATATAAAATGTTGTTACTAAAAATTGTTCTCCTTTGAATATTTGAATTAACATGAATGCTGACAGGTTTTCTGACAAAGTCAAAATTGGCCCTGCCAAAATCCTGTCTAATCCTACAACTGCCTGCAGCAGTGACTGACATGGGCAGCCTGCTGTGCTGCGCTGTGCTGTGGAAACAGAGCTGAGAGCACGGAGGAGTTGCAATTCTGCAGAACACAGGCCCACCTTCCAGCAAAGTGTGACTCGGGCACCTTGGAGATAGCCCATCCACACATCTCGTAAACCTCAGTGGAGATTCCTTCTAAGAATTTTTCCAGTTCTGAACTCATGTAAAAATTTTGTTTCTGCAACCCCCTGCAGAAGGGCATCCCACAGTGCTTGTGCACAGAGGTAGGAAGAGTGGCAGAGGTATTGCACACTCTTCTCAGAAAGAAGAAGACACCGAAGGCAAGATGTTGTAAAAATTCCAGGTAGAAGCTTGGTTTTCACAGCAGTCTTGCACCTTGCCCAGAGTAGCCCAGATCTGTTAAAAAAATATCAGAATGCTGTTTCAAATTCTGGTGCATGGTATAGACCAGCTTGGTCAATACTCTCCACGTGCTGTGGTACATTAAACTGCGATTTACCAGCGCTTTCTGTTGTAGAGGTCTTTGATATGACTTTGAAATGCAGGTTGGGGAGTTACTGAACAAGCCATTTGCTGTGCTGGTATAGTGCCAGTGCTCAGAAAAAACATCATGGCGAGAGGACAGGATGCACCGTTCTCAGAGGGGAAAAAGAGTTCTACCTCAGGAACTAGCAGGGCTTGTTGATAGAGCTTTAAACTAACTCGGAAGGGGGAAAGGGGCAAAACCAGGCTCGCCAGTGATGAGCGATGGGATGTCAAAACTTGAGAAAACCAGCACTAATGGGATCCTCAATCTGCCTCCTGAGGTGTTGGCTACTATGTACCACTCCCGAAATGTTTCTACACCACTGCAACAGCATGAGGAACAAACAAGAGGAGCTCCAAGCTTTGGCCCAATCCCAGAGATTTGACATCACTGGCATAGGTGAGCCCTGGTGGGATGAGTCCCATGGGTGAAGTGCCCTGTTGGATGGTTAGGGCAGAAGAGGTGAAGGGGTGGCACTGTGTGTAATAAAAGGGTTAGAATCTGTGGAGCTCACAGTTGGCCATGGCACAGTTGGGAGCCTCTGGTGAAAATCAAGAGGCAAACAAATAATACAGATGTCACCGTGGGAGTCTGGTTATAAACCTCCCAGCCAGGATGATGATGCCAATGAATTATTCTTTGAGGAACTATGGGACACTTCCAAGTCAACTGCCCTTGTCCTTATGAGAGACTTGCCAGAAATTAACTGGGAGCACCACACAACTGGTACAACCCGGGCCAGAAGATCCTTAAAAAAACCTGGATGACAACTTTATGGAACAGGTCCTAAGGGAACCGACTCAGAAAGATACTCCCCTTGATCTGCTGCTTGTCCACAGATTGGATCTTGTGAGCAAAGTGGAGATTGGGGGCCATCTTGGCCACAGCGACCACGAAGCGATCGAGTTTAAAATCTCTTGACAGGAGGAAAAGTGCCAGCAAAACCTCAGCTCTGGGCATGAGGAGAGCAGACTTCAGGCTGCTCAGGTAAGTAGTAAGTAAGGCCCTCTAGGAAAATTTTTTTGCAGGTGCTGGGGTCCATCACTGCCAACCACTTTTTAAACATCACCTCCTAAGGGCACAGGAGCAACAATTCCCAAAAGTCGGAAGTCAAGCAGGGGAGGCAGAAGGCCGATTTGGCTGAATAGGGATCTTCTCTTGTAAATAAGGCAAAAAAGGAAGGTGTGTGCCCAGTGGAAGCGAAGTCAAGTGGCCTGGGAACACAGAGATGCTGCTGACCACTGCAGGGAGAAAATTCGTGCGACCAAAGCTCAACTGGAGTTGAAGCTGCCAGAAATATGGGGGACAATAAAAAGAGTTTTTTCAAATACGTTAATGGAAATAGGCAGTATAGAAATATCATCATCCTGTTACAAACAGGGACAGAGACAAGGCAGACGTGTTTAATGCTTTCTTGACCTCTGTCTTCAACACAGATGATGGGCCAAGGGGGTCTCAGTGCCCTGAGCTGGAGGAATATGACTACCAGAATGGTCAGCTCCCAGTCAACCCTGAAACTGTGTGGGAACTGCTGCTCCAGCTGGATCCCACCAAATCTCTGGGGCCTGATGGGACTCATCCAAGAATTCTCAAAGATCTACTGATTTCATTGCAAAATCTCTCTTGATGATTTTTGAGTGGTCTTGGGAATCCAGAGAGGTCCTGGCAGACTGGAAGCTGGTGAACATTGTCCCAGTTTTCAAAAAGGGCAGGAAGGAGGACCCTGGAACATGCAGGCCTGTCAGTCTCACTTCAGTGCCTGGTAAAGTTATGGAGAAGGTTATCCTTGGAAGTATTGAAAAACACCTGAAAGACAATGAAGTCATTGGTCACAGCCAGCACGGCTTCATGAGAGGAAAGTCCTGCTTATCCAACCTGATTTCCTTTGTATGACAGGGTAACCCACCTGGATCAAGGGAAGCTGGTTGATGTGATCTTTTTGGATTTCAGTAGAGCTTTCAATACAGTCTCTCTCAGATCCTTTTGGACAAACTGTCCAGCCCATGGGTGGATAAACACATCATGTGGTGGGTGAGCAATTGGCTCATGGGTCAAGCACAGAGGGTGACAGTGACTGGGATGACATCAGACTGAGGACCTGTCACTAGGTGGGGTTCCACAGGGCCCTGTGCTCTTCAACATCTTCATAAATGACTTGGACACAGGACTGGAAGGGACACTGAGCAAGTCTGCAGATGACCCCAAACTGGGAGGAACTGCTGAGTCCCTCGAGAGCAGGGAGACCCTGCAGAGAGACCTCGACAAATCAGAGGGTTGGGAATCACCAACCATAGAAAGTTCAACAAGGGGAAGTGCTGGATTCTGCTCCTGGGATGTACAGACAGGCTGGGGAATGAGATGCTGGAAAGCAGCGCTGGGAAAGGGCCGTGGGGGTCCTGATGGGTGCCAGTTGGCCCTGAGTCAGCAGTGCCCTGGCAACCAGGAGGGCCGGCTCTGCCCTGAGGCGGCCCTCACCTGCAATATTAGGGCAGTTTTGGGCACTGAATATAAAAAAGATATTAAGCTCTTAGGGAGTCTCCAAAGGAGGGCAATGAAGATGGGGAAGAGCCTTGAGGAGTGGCTGGGGGCACTTGGTGTGTTCAGCTAGAGGAGACTGAGGGGAGATCTCACTGCAGTTCCATCTGCCTGGGGAGGGGCAGAGGAGGGGCAGGGACTGAGCTGTGCTCTGGGGGGATCAGGGACAGCAGCCAGGGAATGGCTGGAGCTGTGTCAGGGCAGGCTCAGGTTGGATCTCAGCCAAAGGTTCTTCCCCCAGAGGCTGATTGGGCACTGCCCAGGCTCCCCAGGGCAGTGGGCACAGCCCCAAGGCTGCCAGAGCTCCAGGAGGGTTTGGCTGATCCTCTGGGGCACAGGGGGTGACTCCTGGGTGGGGATGGTCCTGTGCATGGCTAAGGGTTGGACTCGATGATCATAGTGGGTCCCTTCCAAATCAGCAGATTCTGTGATTCTGTGTTATGTCAGAACATAGCTTAATGATTTTTTTTTTTAAGCAGCTTGCTCCCTGAGAAGAAACCCTGAGGTTATGTGTCCAGTGCCCTTTCACTCCCCTACACTTCAAAGCCTCACAGTGCAGTTTTTGGAGTGCAAGTGACAAACTTCCACAGCAGATGTCAGTGTGCCTCGCTCTTTGCCTTAAGAGGGCTCCAGATTAGGATGTTAAAGAACTGCATCTGTGGCAGTTGAAAATAGCAAGGTGTATTACCAGGAATGGTGATGGAGCCAACAGCAGAGAGATCATCCCCTCAGCCACAAAAGTGAAAGCCGTCTGCTTTTTCAAATCCGACTTTGTTGCCACAATTGACTCATTCTTAATCATTGTCAGTCTACAGTGCCTCAGTGTGGCCCAATTCAGAACAGGGCCAGGAAAGAGGAGGTGACAGGCCATGTCCTGTGATGTGCCATGTGACATATTTCTAACTGCATCATTTTCTTCATATATGACCTTGATGTATGGTCATCAGAGGCCAACATGACACTTGCAGCCACATTACTTACCTTACTTCAATCATTACTTCTTAACCCTAACCTGAAACCTTTGATGGGGTTTCAGGGAAAAGCCTTGCACTTACAGCATTTTTCTAGGGCAAAACAGAGGTTAGGCACCACATGACACCTTGCTTAAAGAGCAAGGCATAACCTGAAGTTAGAAAGAAGTAATGCTGAAGTTTTTTACTATGGGAGGCTGCAATTTTGGAAGCACCAAGGCAACCAGCATGTCTACCAGATGGATGACAGGATGACCAACCTGGAAAGGGGCCACCTAATCCTATGCTGGACAATTCTCTGATGGAATCCAATGCAGTTCCTACTCACATCTTCTGATGTTTCATTTATATAACCATTGCAGATCGTCATGTTTCCTGATGAAAAATGTGCTCAGCAATGGTGTCAGGAAGCAGCAAGAGTCAGGGTTGCTCTGTGAGGGTGGAACAAACTAGGAGCTCAGTGACCACAGCACAGGCAGAACCCTCACTGATCAGGTCTGAAAAGTGTGGAAAAAACAGGGTACTGTTAACTGGGTTCATCGGCATCCCAAGACAAGGAATTCATCCATGGTTCATCCATGGAATTTTGTCAGGGGGAGACAGACAGGACTGAGAAACAAGGCTACAAGCAAGGTCTGAGGTCCATTCAAGAGGAAAAGCTGCAGGTAACTGCACCTACAACATACCTGAGACACCTACAACATGGCTCAGGCTGAAGTTAAGCAGTGTTCCTGGAACCGTGGGCGGAGAGTATGGGTGGCAGCCATAGGGCAGGTAAGTCCTGTTGGTGCATTTAGAGGTCTAACAATGATCTGTTGGGCCTGTCTTTATCTGTGTTGGCCACTGTGCAAACACAAGAAGAGACAACTGCCTTGCAGTGCTTAGGATGGACAGAGAACCAAGCTGCGGAAGGTCGCAGATGCTTATGATGATTTGCAGTGCTCATGGAAGGATTCACACAAGGTCATGGCATAGGAGAAGTCATAGCTACTACTGTGAGTCAGTTGAAGAAGTTAAACTTATTCTACAAGCTGAATGGGCTGAAAGTGGTTTTGAAGCCTTAGAGGTCAATGTGTCCTGCATGAGGCCCTTAAAAAGTAAAGCTATGCGCAAAATTAAAGCAATTGGTTTAACTCAACTCTTGTAATCTTTCCTGGTTTGCTACACAGGTTCCAACCACCATTTCTGTCATCTGGTTTCATTATATATGGCAATTTCTGAACTGATGGTTGAGACCAAATGGCCCAAGGAATGCTGTTTGCACATCTTATATTGAACTGACCTCATGCACAGGGAAGGTTTCAGCAGTCAGAATTTTCTAGCTCGACTCAAACCACAGAAATACTCATGTCACATTTCTTACTCAATCTCACTTCTGGAAATTACTGTCTCAGTCCTTATACAAATGAAAAAAAATTACAAACATGCTCTAGTGAAGTATTTATTGTAGGCACAAACAGTCCAGCCTCACTGGTCTGTGCTCCAGGCTGTTTGCACTGGTTTGTTCACAAGTCCCTGAAAGCGGAGGATGAAAACATCCATTTCTGATTTGATTTTGACTTACTGTTTTCTAAAGTAGAAAACCAAACACTCAAGTGTCTGTGAGCTACAGCAGAAGTTACAGTCTTTTTATTTACAGAGCTATGATTTTTTTTTTTTTGGTAGACTTAGCAAATGCTTCAAGACTGTATCATTTGTCTGCTTGTTTGTTCAGAGACCGGGACTCTTTTTTTATATCAACTTCTTGTATGTCTTTCTTTAAGCTGAGTTCCTCAGTACCATTCATGGCTCTGATCACAGGTACAGGCTTCAGGGGCTCTTCCCACTGCCCTTTCAATTTCTCCAAGTCTATGTAAAAGGAAGCAAGGCTGCTGGATGACACTGTGATGAAATGTGAAAATGTGGGAGTTTAGTCAGGATGCCGTCTTAGCACTGCTCACAGTTCCCAGGGATCCTTCATGTTGGCTCACATTATCATGAAAATGCCTGCAAATGTGTGCAGCTGTGTGCTTAAGAGCATAGTTAACAGTCTGGTTGCTGTGGTGCTTACATATATCACAGGCAGATGTGTGCTCAATGCCTTTTTGGTCTTTGTTGCTTTATGCTTTTCCTCAGTCTTCTCTATTGCTGAAGCAAACTCATTTCTTACCTCCCAAGTCTGTGAAAAGTAAAAATCTGGATTAGAACAAAGGTCCATGTAGTCCTGTGTCCTGGCATGCCAGTGACCAGTACGCACCAGTTTCTTAGAGAAGGGTGGGAGAAGAAAGCTTTGTAAGGAACACATGAAATACGTTGTGATTCATCCCTAGATTACACTTTGACCCTCTGCTGAGGTACTCTCTTCCCCAGCAGTGTCAATGTTGTAGTTAAACAGCACTTGACAGATTTTTTTGTCTCCCATGAGTTTTTGGAACTCATATAACCTTCCCATAGCATTACCTCTATGACATGGTACAGGAGAGAAGACCTAGAGAAGCAGTTTGGGCACAGGCTTGGTTTACAAATGAGGTGGTTACAACAGTGAAAATACCAAGTCGTCTCTACAATCCATGTGTGGAGCTATCAGTAATCACTGAAGTATCGGCAATGGCAATAGGCAATGGCTCCAGCACAAATGGTTTAAATGGTTTTCTTGCACAGATACTGCCTGTGCTGCTTTTAACCTGTGCTTTTTTTTTTTACAATCACACCTACCTGTTGCTCACCCAGTAAAGACAGCATCTCCCCTTTACCCTTGGACACAAGCACTTCCTTGAGGTCCCTCAATTCCTGCCTTGACCATACACACTCCTCTATCTCATTGCCTCATTTCAGAGTCAAACCCTTAACTTCCCACTATGCCTCCAGTAAATGATTCTCCTTTTGACCTCCCCATTTCTTCCTGCTTTCTCTCCCACCACACATGTCATCCAAGGGCATCTTCTCATCCAGGCGCTTCTCCAGCCAGCTCTTCTCCCACCCGGATTGCTGATGCAGTTCATAATGGTTATTCCCTGAGTTCCTACAGTTGCTGTCTCCCTCTCCACTCTGCACCCTTTCCCTCTAAATGGTATGTCTGCTTTGTTATCCTGCAACACCTTTTCTTGTTCCTGGCAGTGTTCAATTCCATAAGTCCTGTCCGCAAATCCACTTTCTTCATTTCCACCAGACTTCATCACTCTTATCTACCACTGCTGCTGTTTCTGTGCTGACTTTCACTACCTCCTTATAGGACTATCCCTCTGTGTGAGCTGCAGCAGCACCCAGGCAGAACATCAGTCTTTCCTGGACACCTCAGGGATTTCCACATTTAATGTGCTCTAGGCAGCATAATGTTCTGACTGTACTCGAGTTACCAGATAAAGGGATAGATAGATGATAGATAGATAGTGATCTTCTGTGATACCTTTTACAAATAAAGTTCAATAAATCCACCTGTTTCCTTCTCTGAGAGACAAAGAAGAATGGAAAAAGCTAAAGAATTCCCACAGTGCTTTTTTGTTGTTGTCATTGCTTTCCTTAGGTTCTTCTAGGTAGTGTTTTACACTGTCTTTGCTCAGCCTTGCTGTCTACCTGAGGAAGGGACTGCAGCAGGGCACACTGCAACCCCAGAGCAGTACAACTGAGCCAGACCTAAGCACTACCCCTTAAAGACAAAGGAGGAGAGGAAGCCAGGAGCATTCAATCGGCCTCATCATCACTGCTGTGGATGTGGCCCATGTGGTGTCTCTGGTTTAGGGTACACATCACATGGATTCAGGTCTCCACACGGCGGCAAACCATACTCCCTCCAAATCCAACCATTTTCTGGAAATCATACGGTCCTCCAGGCAGGGAAACTAGGGTCCTGAGAGGAAAGGGCCCATGTGGAACAGGGTAAAATCATCAGGATTATGGCATCTGGGGCAGAGATGAAATGCTGGGTGGACAGGGCTGTCAACGAGGGACTCAGATGCACACAGGGAAGAGGCCAGGCTCTGGGAGTGAGTGAGCAGCCCAAGGGCTCTACTGGGCACTGTCTGCAGGGGTGATGCTGGGCTTAAAATCAGATCTGACTCCAGAGAAGGCAAAGAAACAAGCTGAACAGCAAACAAGGAAAGTATTTAGCTGTGATGGGAGAAAATAATTATTACAATGTGATGAACACAATGCACAAGGGAACCGAGCCTTCGAGACTTTGAGGACTGGTTATGTGGCAGCTGAACTTTAATTTCCTGGAGCTAATTGCAATGACACAATTCACAAGCAGCTGCTTCTCACTGTAGTTCTATGTGGGTCCAGGAATGACTGCAGAGATACCTAAACACAAGATGACATTTTAGCTCAGCAGGGAGTTTGTGAGATTTTGAATGGCAGGTTGAAAAGAAATAGTTAAAAATGCAGAGCTGTTGTTGCTATGAAAGCTGAAAAATGATGATGTCAGTAAAATAGACTTGATTAAAAGAAAAAAAAAGTTACTAACATCAGGAAGAATTTTACAGATCATAGGATTTCCTTTACTGAGAGCTGAGACTCATAGGAAAAAGTGATAAAATTCCAGAAGTAAATGAAAAGAAACAGCTGTGTCCTGAAAGGAAGGACCAGTATTATTGATTCCAAGGCAGAGCTGACAGAGCTCTCCAGATTGGAATGTTTGTGCTTTACTTTTGAACCTTTGAGGCACAGACTCTGTCATGTAGAAGCAGTATATTTAACAAAGAATGTAAGTACGCATGAATAATTAGCGTATAGTTGACATCTCTGGCTGTAGGAGGAGCCATTGTGTCTGGAAGGGTATGCTCTAGGTGTACTAAAACATAAAGATTTATAGCATGTCTCATAGCAGATGACTGAGACTGAATAAACCTTATTTGTACCTCTTGGATCATTATCACATTACATCTAATGGGAAAACTCTGCTGAACCTCATAAGCTATTATAGGCTTGAAATTCTATCTTGTTTGTTTGTTTGTTTTTGCTTTTTTTGGGTTTTTGTCATGCAAGTTTTGATGGAAAGCAAAATCCTTGGCAAAGACAACTCCAAAGCTGTGGGAATCAGGTTTTGGCATGGGTTGTCTCTGATGACCTAAGCGTTAATATGTCACTTGCCTTACTTAATGGACTGACTCCGCAGAACCCAAACTTGACAGGACTGTGGGAGGATGGGCTCTCTCACCAAGAGGGAAGAACACAGACTCTCACCAGGCTTTCTCATAGGGCAGTGAAAATCTGGGGAGCAATAAATTGATAAAGAGAAAAGGCCTTACTGGGTCTACACAAGCATAAACCCCTGGGGGAATGTTGAAGTTTCCGTTGTCTGATAATTAGTCTATGTGCAAATTGGATAAGTAATTTACATAAAATGTCACTTGTAAACAAATACCAGCTTAGGTCAGTCTGTCTCCTCCACTTTTTTTGTCCAAGCAAGATCATATTTCTTGTTCTTTCTTCCAACTGTTTTTGACTGTCCAGTTTGTGCGCTTGTAGGATCCCTGGAGAGTCCCCTGGCTTCTGTCACAGCCCAGGGACCCACTGCAGCTGATTTTATCAGCTCCTTGGGCTGTACTGTCCCTTCTGGGGCTCCATGAAGACTGGAAGGAAGATCCCAGGAGGATACCTGGATACAGACGTTCAGCTCCCCAGGAGGACAGTCAGCATTCCTACAGACTTTCCACAGATGTGACACTGACTGTACTAAACATATTTGAATTGTGGAGTTCCCTGCTGTCTTCTAGAAATAGTTTATTTAGAACTGAGGAGCTTGTAATAATTCTCTAAAAAGACCTCATGTGTGTGGCCATCTAGATCTAACAACTTCTGTACTTTAATGGTATAATAAATAATGCTATAATCTTATGATGAATCTTGCTGATTTATCTACTTAAAACATGCTTTCTGAAGGAATCCATGTGATGATTGTTTTTATCAGACCTCAGGCCTCCAGGGCCTGCTTATATAACAACAGTTGATTTTAATAAACTGAAAGAGGCAAAAAGCCCAAACACATAATAGAAAGGAAAAATCCAGCTACAGGGACTGCTGTTGAGAGCACAGAAAACTGGTTTCTTGATCATCTGAAACACTTTACAATGCAATTAAAAGTAAACTATTTCACTGAGGTGAAGTAAAATCTTACAGTTTTCACACATTTTAAAAACCCAAGTAAAACACATTCTAAACCAGTTCAAGCTCTTTAATATCTTAAACAACAGCTCTAGAAGAAATCCGTCTATTTTAAATTGGGGAAGACACGACATACGTGTGGTGTCTGGTGTTTCCAGTGGGTGCTGAAGAAATCCATTGCAGTAAAATGCTATATAAACAGAATGCACATTTAAATAAAAAGCATTTTAAAACTGCACATATATTTTTAAATGAATCAAATATTTACACTTTATTAATATATTACTGAAATACAAACTTTGTATTGATTAAATAGATTGTTAAACACAGATAGAACAGTAAAAGAAATACATTTTAAGATGCCAGAAATGTGATAGCTCAAATATGTTCTTGACCTAGTGGTAGTCAATTAATTGGTCTGTTCTTTGCAACAAAACAGCATATCGTAACTGCTAAAGTTTACGTGGCTAAACCTTTTAAGTCTGATAAATAATTTTGAAAGCGTTGGTAAGTTACATAAGCTGCATACAATCATACTGCTCAAACAATACATTGAAGATATAAGCCCCCTGTCTTAAAAAAGTGTCCTTTGGGGTTGCAAAGCTAGAAGCAGGGGTCAGAGAACAAAGTCTCCCCATAGAGAAGTGTAGGAGCAGGGAAAGCTAGAAGGGCAGGCACAGCATGGGCACCTGATGGGGACAAGCCATGTGAATAGAACCCACAAGCAGCCCTTAAAAACAGTTATTTGACATGTGGTGTTCTCACTGAAACACAGACTGGTTGAGGTGGGAAGGATCCTCTAGAGGTCACTTGGTCAAACTTGGAGTCAGTTGCCAAGGTTATGGATATTTTTACATTTGCAGGCATCTGTGTTAAAATAGAATGCTCGCCAGTAAAGTACAGGGAAAATGAATAACTGTGCTATGTAACTGGCTGCAGGCTAGAGAATGAACACGTGAGACCTAGGGTAGGCATTTATATTGCAGATAAATATTACCTGCTAACCTTTCTGCCGCCTTTTTCTTTTTTCTTTTCAGGATGCCAATTGGCTCGTGTTCACCACTTTGGAAACTGGATCTTAACAAACAATTGAATTTCATAGGTCTCTGGATGAGTTGTATGTGAGAATTAAAATGCAAGCAGAAGTTTGGTTCAACTCAAGTTTGTTTTTTGGAATTTAATGTATATAAGTATCTCATGTCATTTTGCTTAAACAAAACGTGTCTGGTTTGGTCTGAAATTGGGGTGGTTTTTTGAGATGGGGGATGATTTCAATCTGTGAAGAGTCTTCCACACACATATCTTTATTTATGAAACAATCCTATGAAAAAGAAAAATTAACAACTTCTTTATTATGTGAGTCAAAGGGCAGTCATGTATGGATGAAGCTGCTGGGACACAATGCGCGTTCAGAGTCTACTTGTTTCCAGAGTACATCCTGCTTTCCTGTGCACATCACTCTCAGCATCAGCTACCTTCCAGACTGGTCAGCTGAGAGCATTTTTTGATTCAGACCTCTTCTACCCAGCCACACAGGTTAGCAACATGCAGATACGATTTTTCTCAGATTAAGAAAACTGGAACATCTGGGATATTAACTCCTTCCTCCTTGCATTGCACATCCCAGAACTCTGAACAGTCTGGAGGTGAAAGAAGATCTTTCACAGCACTGGCTGTTGGCAGGTGCTGTCCCAGTGGACAGCTTTCTAAATCTCACTTTCCTCAAAGACTTCCTCAGTTGTCTCTCCAGTGGTGACCTCTCCCTCGCTGCTGTCTGACATGCTTGTCCGTGGGTGGGATGGGAGTGCGGAGCAGGGCTCCAGGTTGAAGTCTGTCCTCTGCCTCACCAGCACCTGCTGCAGCTGCATGCCCCAGGGTTTGCTCACCTCCAGGCACAAGCGGTGTTTGCTGCTGAAATGCTGGTTTTTTCGCTTCTGTGAACATTTTCTGAGGTATTTTATGTTTTCCCCAAGAAAGCAGAGTTTGCAGCCAAAGGGATCTGCCAGCAGGAAACGGGACCACTGCTTCTGGAGTTCTGCTTTCACCTGGGTGGAGGAGAAAACAGTCTGGTCATAGCGATGGCTTGTGACCACCCTGTAGTTCACTAACACAAATACTAGATGTAAAATGAGAGGAACTGTGCAGTCCTGAGCTTCCTGTCTCTTTGGGGCTTCACTTGTACCTGGTGGGGTCCTTCTAAGGTAGGAACAGACTTGTTGGCTAAGTCAACCTGAAAAGCCCAACCTCTGCGCTCTAAGGAAGGATTTTCCTCTGCAAATCTTATGCATGTGTGCGGGAGAGCTCAAGTGACTTCTCAGTTTACAGCCTGATAGAGTGAAGAGGAGGAAAGCCCAGGCGCTGTGGAAATGAAGACCATGCAGTTTTGCCAGAATGTTGTGCTCGTGGAGCTGATTTGTTTTGTTAAAGCCTGACTGAAATCCTCAGCACTGGATGTCCCACTGCCTGCACCCCCTGAGCCCATGCTGCAGCTGGAGGGCAGGCTCCAGCCCCATGTGGAGGACCAGGACTTCCCCTGGCTCTAACCAGCAGAACTTTGGCCTGAGAACTCAGCTGGACCAGGTGGTAGAAGGCCAAAAGAGCAACTTTCAACTGCTGATGAGAGCTGATAGCAGTTCTGTGCCCTTCACAAGTGTCAGACAAGCACTCCTCTATTGCAGACAAGTGCCAGTTCTCTTTTTCATTTAAGTACTTCTGAAATTACAGCACATTTCCTTTATAGATATTAGGAACATCTGGTCTACCTTCTGTATAAAGCACATCCATTTGTTTCACTGATGTCTTTAGAAAGGTGTCCAATTCCTGTAGTCCTGTTTGTGTAGTGTGTCCCATGACAACTGTCTGTGCCAGTGTTCTGATGCTGGATATGTGTCTGTTTATTCCAATTGTGGCAGTCTGCACCCAGGCCAAATACAAGGGAAGTACAGACAGCAAGATTCAACTTAGAAAACATTTAAAATTAAGTGAGATTAATTCCACAGCCTACACAGTATCATTTTCCAAGGCAGTTTGTAGCAAGTCAGGCTGAGAAAGCTGAGGTGTTCAGCCTGGAGAAGGCTCTGGGGAGACCTCAGAGCCCGTTCCAGTGCCCAAACAGGACATAGAAAAAGAGGGAGAGCCACTTTTCACATGTGCAGATAGTGATTGGACGAGGGAGGAACAGTTTTAAACAACAAGAGGAGAGATTTAGATGAGATGTGGGTGGAATGAGGTAAGCTTTAAAGTCCATTCCAACCCAAACCAGTCTGTGATTATATGATTCTGTGCAGTCAGAGTGATAAGGCAGAGGTAGCATGCAGCTGTCACTGGACTGTATGGACAGGAGGAGGGCCAGTAGTAGTTCAAGAGAAGCAGTTGTTCTCCCTTACTCAGATCACCTTTGAATACCGTGACTAATTTTGAACCCCCAGTATAGGAACTGTGTTGATAAGCTTGAACTTATCGGCAGAGATCAGCACTGGGGCACTTGCCCTATGAGGAGATATATTTACGCTTCAAAGCCCAGATACTTTCTATAAGGAGATCATGGAGGAGGTGGAGTCAGGCACTCTGCAGAGGTGTTTGGTAGGGACACAAGAGACAGTGATTACAAACTGAAATATATACAGAAAGGGTCTGGAGCAGCAGGAGCAGCTGAGGGAGCTGTGAGCACTCACCCAGGAGAAAAGGAGGTTCAGGGGGGACCTTCTGGCTCTGCAACTCCCTGACAGGATGGGGGAACTAGGGGAAATAGGGCTCTACTCCCGGTGAACAAGGGAGAGGACAAGAAAAAATGGCCTCCAGTTGCACCAGGGGAAGTTTATATTAGACATTAGCAAAATATTCTATATCAAACAGGCTGCCCAGGGGAGTGATTGAGTCACCATCCCTGGAGACATTTATGTGGTTGTGACACTTGGGGACATGGTCTAGTGGCAGACTTGCAGTACTGGGTTAACAAGTGGACTCAATCTTTTTAAGGTGTTTTCCAACTTAAAACAATTCCACGATTCTATGACAATATATGGAAAAAATATTCCCTCCTGAGTATGGAGAAGCACTGGAACAGAGGACCAGAGAGGTGGTGGAACCTCTGTCCTTGGGCTGGGGGGTTCGAAGTTTAGCTGGACAAACCTCTGAGTAACCTGGTGTGATTTCAGTCTTCACCCCATACTGGCAGGAGGTTAGCTTTCTCTGCTGTCATCTCTGCTCCGTCTACATCCTGGTGCAGAGCAAATTGAACCCCCAGCTGTCCCTTGAGGCACAGCAGGAGACAACTTCCAGACAAGGAATCCCTTACAGCAAGTTTAGGGATGTGCACACATTAAAAAGTGTCTCTGACTGTTGCAGGAGATTGGAAGATGATCTTTAAGGTCCCTTCCAACCCAAACCATTCTGTGATTCTATTAAACTATTTTTTCAGCATGTTGCTGTCTAAGATATCATAGAACCCTAAATATGGTCACTTCACATGGAGTTCAGGGGTAAACTAAGGGGTTCAGCCTGACCAACCATGCAGTCTGGGGTTTCAGCTGAATAAAGGAGTGGGGTTTAGGTGTGTGACTGACCATAAGTTTCTGGTGGTATCTCAGACACCACAGGCTAACCATACCTCCAGTATGGTTATCTCATATCATGGTATCTCAGACACCACTCAGGCTTCAGTGGAAATACTTTGCATTTGAATCCCAAAGCTGTGAGAGTTCTTGCTGTCCTGTTCACAAAATTTTACCAGCTCAAAAGAATGCACACATGTTCTCAATAAGCAGAGCTGGTCAGTGTGTTCATCCTTTTGAGTGTCATTAATATACTTCACTAACAAACTAAAAACTTTTCTCATAAACTGTGTCTTACCTCTCCATTAGCAAAGCAATACAGAACTGCTACCAAAAAACCCTGTAAGAGAAAGAAAGTGAGAGGAAAAAATCAGCGTGCAGGAAATACGTGAAGCTTTACTTTAAGGATGACATTATTGTTAAAACCATAAATATAAACAGTGCTGCTTAATTTTCAAAAAGGCAACCAATTTACTTATTATTGTTATTGAAGTACCCAGTCGGTTGTTTTTGTGCAGTGCCTTGGCAAATGCAGGGCACATTTTGTGCAGATACTGAGAAGAAGAGACTATATACAACCCAGTTTGAACTTCATTTTACTAGCATATAATACTTTTTTCCCAAACCACTACTGCTATAACTGGTGCTATTTCTAAACATGCTAAGGCAAAAAAGTGCTACTTGGTTTGTCATACCATCTATGTGTTTATTGGGGTTTGCATATGAGACTACTGAGACAGATCTCATTTGGGTGCTTTTTACAAATTAGTTCTATATTAAGTGATCAGTGTTAATTCAAAGTACAGCTGTATTGAGTGTTACAGCTATTTTGAATTGTTATTGTTCCTTCAAAATTGATATAAATAAACACCTTAAAAAAATCCTAGAAATAGAACTTGTTTTAAACCAACGCCAAAATTATTTTTTCCATTTGCCTTCTCTCTGTGTTTGATCTCAGACCAAAGCAGCTTCCAGGCTGCATCTCAACTCCACAGGCTGGCACAGACATGCAGATTTATTCCCAGTTCTTCAGGAAATGCCCTTCTTTTGGTATGTCTAAAGGCATCTGTGACACAAGTGCTGATTAAGAGAAAAATAATCTCAGTCTCAAGGCAATGTTTATATCACAACTACAAAGGTACTATAACCATATACAATGCAGCTGACAGCATTCAATTGGTTTCACACTCATATACTTTTCCAGAAATGTTTCTGCTTTTCTCGGACAAAAGCTTAAAAAGAAATTCACATACCCAGAATCTTCAATATTTTTCATTATACCTAGCGTTAACCAATAGCATTTTGAGGCCACTGTTAATTGTCTAGCAATCCTGAAAGGCTTGGAGTCATTAATACCTTAAGCATATATGCAGTAAGTATGAAAACAAGCAGTTTATCTGCCACACCAGTGGAAACGGGGACAGGAGAAATACCAGTGACAATTGCTTTTTCCATGTATTTTATTTCTATCATTTTTCGTGCTTCACCTGGGTTATGCTAGCAAGATATAGTTAATTTTGGCATGTCATTTATCAGCATAACTTTTAAATAATATTTGGCATCTGAATTATTTCATGGAAATATGCAAAAAAATTCACAAAATACTGTGGACATTAGAGTTAATAATGGATGATATTAAATACCAATTATAATACATTATAATAATTGTATCTTATAACTATTATAATTACAATATATTCTCACATATGATATTAAGTACAGATTTAAGAGCTTAAAAAGCAACTTTTTTATGCAGAACTGCTCCTGCACCTGGACATAGTTCTCATTATTTTAGGTAGAAAGTTCATGAAAATGTCTTTACCTGGTGGGTGGTTTGGGGGTTTTTTTGTTTTATTTATGAGCTCTAAATTTAGCCTCGCGGGCACTGCAAGCAGAAACAGGATTTGAACTACATGGTGCTGTTGAGTCCTTTGACTGCTAAGCCTGGTGATAGCCACTGCCAGAAAAGCAGAGACTCACCAGATTAGGAGCTGCCTGTGTGAACACGAGTGACATCTCTGTGCTGATTTCAGTTTGTAAATCCCTCTGTGAATCTAGTTCCCTGCTCCTGCAGGACCAGAGCATGCAGTGACAGGCAGAAGCACTGTGAAATCATACCAGAAGGTGGAAAGTTCTGCTGATTATTCATGTTTGATGTTCATTTTATATCCTGATTTCTTTAATGCTTACTCATTTTTTCCCAATAAATTGAATTTCACACTTAGAAATCTTTCCAATATGCTGTGACTTCTCAAGCACACAATTTCAGAATTATCCTAGTATGAGTGAAAAAGAAGAATCAGAAATTCAGAAGAAATGTTCATTAGCATAAACACCAATAGAAAAGAATAGATGCACACGTAAGCCTCACAACTGTTTTTCAGTTCCATTGACAATGGCAACATGATAAATTACTCATTAAATAACGTGTTCTCTCCACCAGAAACAGTAGGTTTTCCTGTGGCTAGCAGTTTGCATGCATCAGGGAGCCAAGGTATTTGGATTGCTCCACTTTCTAGAGCAAAGCAGCATCATACGTACAGCAGAACTCCTATTTAGAATTTAATTCTGTGCTCCTTCAAAATGTTTGAGTTAAACCTCCAGATAAGATCACAGGGGTAATTGTTTTTCTTTAACAAAACAGTTTAACTGTCTTTTAAAACTATTGAGAAGATTTACAGACTAAACAAATGTAATTGTGTACAGTTGATGCGCTTTTTGGCTAATCCCTTCACAAATAATGCCATAGCTAAAAGAGAGAGTCTGCAATAAACTTTGGGTATTTTGTAAAGACATTTTGTTTCTAAAGCATGACATGCAGCCAAGCACATGAATGTTTCTCTAAAAGGAATGAAGTTTGTGTTCTCTAGCAAGGATGAGTAAGCTGGTTTATATATCAGATTTCTCTGTACAATCCAGTAAATGAAATTTTCACTTAATTTTAAGTGTTTTCTGTGTTTTTAAAATAACATCTAGCCACTGCAACGTCTCCAAGTAAGGATACGTCTAACTGAGGAATGCATGCTCCAACACTAAGGTCCCTTCCAACCTAAATCATTCTGTGATTCTGTGAACACCATGTCAGCGAGCCTCTCAGGGTTGTGGCTCTGCAGGAACTCTCTGGGAGTTTTTTCCCCTCAAACTGTAGTGGAAATTTTTAATTGGAGCCTCAAAAACAGTGTCAAAACACTGATGCATACGTACACCGTAGTGTGGGTGCATACATAAAGGTCAAAACCAAGGATCATCATAAATTGTGGGAAAAGTGCAGCAATGCTGTGATGACTTCATGCCTCAGGCTGCAGAAGTGGGCAGCATGTGTCAGAGCACTGAGTTAGTGAGGAGCAAGGACTTGTAGCCAGAGAGATTGCTGGGTTCCTCAGTAAAGAGAGGAGGCCTGGAAATCGCTGTTCTGTTGCCCTAAGAAGGTCAAGACAGGAAGATAAGGGTAAAGGACAACTTTTCTAAGCAGGTTCATTACTACTACCTGGAAGAGCCGTTACTCAGCAGCTCTGCAGAACTCAGACTGAAGCAGACAGCACTGCTTTGTGCCAGTGTCCAGTTCTTTGGCTTTGCAAACTGAAGAGCAAATAGTTATGGGGAAGCACACCTATACCTGTGCATAAGTGGCCATCTGAGAGTTCCAGTGACAGCTCACTCTACAATTAGGACTACTTAGGATTGGCTATTTAACTGGAGTGTGAGTCCTTCACCCCCTCAGGCTTGCCACAGGTTTGCTACAGTCAAACTCTCTTCCTTTCCTACCTCAGGTTTCTGCCTATTTTCACAAGACTAAGGCAGGGTGACTGAAGAGGAGTCAAGTGTGCGAACATCTGTAAAACGCTGCTGACCGTATAGGTAAGAAACTTCTTTTCGACCTGCAGACACTGGTCTGTGTGTCTGTTCCATCCATGTAAGGGCTCTGAAAATTTTTCTCCTAGCTCTAAAAATTTGTGAGTACAGTACTTTTGTGAGTGTACATCTAGGAGCCCATAGTGTCACTTTGCAGATAAGGTGAATGAACAGATCCTTTAGGGAAATGGAACCCAAACCTTGGATGAGGACAGACATTCTCATAGTTATGATTTTGGTGGGGATTACTTTAAATAGATCGCTTTAATCCTGTGTTCAGGGGTCTGTGATGAACTGTCACCTACTATCAAAGAATACAGGATACACTGTTTCTGAAGATGTCTGACTCCTTTTTTGGTGATTGGGACTACTATATTTTGAATATGCAGTTTGTGAATGTTTTATCTTGTCACTGCAATAGTGTATTTAGAGACATTTTAGGTTGGAGTGTAATATTAAATAAGAATTCTCTATATTTGTGGTATATATAGGTGAGCAGCATATGCACATGGATCTATGACCCCTAAAAACAGTACTTGCAAAACAGTACTTACATGAAATGAGCTCATTGTCAGCTGAATGAAAAGTCTTATATGTCTTGGAAGTCCTTCCACCTGTTCATCAGTGATGAAGGTAAATACAAACTCATGGATGCCCAACAATGGAATCAACACAAGCGTAGATCTTGCCAATCTTAAAAAAGAAAATGTTTGATTATTATATTTTTAAGTATCTTTGGTACAAATATAAAAAAATTCAGCTACAAAGAAATGATTCCAGAAACATTCCCCCAATATTCTGACTCTGGAATGGTATTAGCAGTTTAGTGATTTTGGAAATAAATCCTCAGATATGAGTTTTGAAACATACTATCATAAAGGTATGAACAGGAAGGAATCTTGGTTTTGAGTTTCAGGTGAAAAGTTAGGGACAAGAAATAGAACAGGAAGGCTGCTATCATCAAACATGTTGTTAGGTAACAGAAAAATATTTACGTAGCTAAATATGAGTGGTCTAGTAACAGGGTCCTTAGACCTTCCTATCACTGCTGAAAGCTCTGTGTAGCTGCATTGAGAACATCCTGCGGTACTGTCAGCAGCCATCTGCTTCCTAAAAAATGCAACTAGAATAATTTGCTAGAAGAGAATCTTCTTTAACGAGTCTGGGGACATATTTATATGGATGAAAGAAGAGCTCTCAAAACAAAGTGAATTATGAGGATGATTTGCATTATGAAGAATAGCTTGACTCTTTAAAAGTTTAGCAAAATTATAAACAGTAGAAAGTGGAATATAATACAAAACATTAGGCAATGTTAAATATAGGCATTGCTGTCTGTACATCACAACCACCTTCCCGCATCATTCTGCAGAATATAGCTGAGATCCTTTGGACATTGACTGTTGAAGGAAAATGGAAATATTATTTTGTTAGGGATGTAATACTAGGTTTAAGAGGAAGTCAGTAGCAAAATTTCCATCCCCCCCCTCCCCTTACCTGGTTCTTTTTGACAATAAATTAATTAGTGTTAGTAAGGCAGGACTGTAGTAGCAACCAGGGGTTCACAATGATACTAAAAGATACTAAGAACAGGAAAGGACTGGCATATGGAAAGCAGTTAAATCCTCGTGTTTCCATCATTTCCAGGTTTTCACTGCAGCCTTAGCTTCTTGCAGAGCAGCCTGCCCTTGTAGTTCCCACAAAGAGAGAAGATATTTGTGAAAATGTCAACTCCGAGACTTTAATATGATGTACCATTGAGACTCCTCCAAAAGAGCCCACACCAAGGCCTACAAGAGTGCAGGCTAAGGAAGAAGGTATATCAGAAACACTGAGACATTTCAGTGTCTAACAAATCTTCACACCCTTTTCTTTTGAGGACCTTTTGTCACATTCAAGGGAAAAATGCATCACAGCAGCAGAGGCCGCAGGTGTGAGTGAAGATACCTGAGAGCAGGGATGTCATTGCATTGCAAAACCTTTGTGAAAATGCCCACAAAACTCAGCACATAGGTGCTGACCTGTCTTTACCTCTCAGATAAGGAAATGTCTGTGGAGCCTTTTTTCCCAGATGGTTTTCCTATATCATACTCTAAGTATCTGTTACGCCTGGTGGTGGTAGGTAAATATTTAAGGACAAACAGGCAATCTTCTGATGTTATGAGAAAATAAAAAGAAAGGGCCTAGATTTCTGTGTTACTTATTACATACCTGTATTTGTAGTCATGAAAGCTCATTTGCTGAGCTTTTAGTTTGGAAATCAGCATCCTGAGAATTTTTAAGAAGATGCCAAAGTTAACCTTTAACAAAAATACATATGGATTACTTAATATAAATGTTATGGCACTAATCATATAACTATTAAATAAATGCAAAATTGATATTAAACACTTGCAAAACCTGCCACCAAATAACTGGAATGCAGTTGTGATGAGGCTGGAATTCAAGCAGGTTTTTGCCACATCTGCAGCAGAGCGTACAGAGCAGCAGTGACAGACTCTGCTGGTATCAACTCTCTCCAAACAAAGCAGCTAACAGTTTATTTACCTTTAGGTCATGCAACGCTTCGCCAAACCATGACAGGTAAGCAGGATGTAGTAAAAATCCACAGTGATCGCAATTCTTCAGATAAAGAGGATGTAGGCAGACCAAAAAGCCCTGGGCATTCTTTTTACAACTGATTATCTCCTCTGTTAATTAAGTTGTCCTGACTTGAGCCAGAAAAATTTGCAAATAATTCTTTCTAATGAGACCTGCCAATGCCTATGAGTCATGAACTATTTATCTTTCACAGACCAAAAGCCCTATGCAAAAAAGTTACTAAAGTTGCAAAATTGAGGAACTTTGCATTGCCTTATTCAGCCTGATTGGCGTATAATTTGTGATACATGATCTTCCAGTACAAAATTATATTTTAATTTTTTAACATAGAACTCTGCTTCCTCATTATTTGAACAGTAGTTTATCCCTTATGTCACTTTATAGCCCCATGATATTTCTGTAGTAGGAAACTGTATCTTATTTGTTCCAAAATATCGAAGGACAAAACAGGTACTAATTAAAAAGACCAAGGAGGGGAAAAAATATGGGTTATATAATTCTTACTGTAATGGAAAACAACATTGGTCCTCGGATGATCCACCAGATTCCCATGTGTTCATTTGTTCCCCAGCACCTGGAGAATAATTTGAAGTATAATTAATATTTAATATATAATTTTACTAATAATTTAATATAATATGTAATTTTATATAATATACATTTTGTATATTTATCTATTTACATTTTATATATGTACATATAATACATAATTTTAATAATAATTGAATATATAATTTTTCATAGAAAAATTAGGAAGCTTACATAACCTGTGTATATATTTCAAAAGGAAGTTGATGCAGTACAAGTTTTTCAGGTGGTCCTCAGAAGAAACAGAGTAAAACTATGAAGAGTCTCATCAACAACTCTAGTTGTATTTATTCTGAAGATCTTTCCACGTGAATGTTGAGAGCTGTTTCCCTGGACCACAAACTTCAGAACTATCTGGCAAACTCAATCTTCAAATCCACAAAATAACTGTATATGACACCAAACCTTCATAATGAAATTCATCCTACTTAAATTACCTGTCGGAAACTATAAATGAGTAAACTAAGAATTGTGTAGTAAACAGGAATTGCTTCATGTCTTGCTAAAAAATATGCATACTGTTTCCTTGAATCTATGTCCTTTTATCCTGCTCTAGCCTTCTAATTTGTCCTATGCACATGTTTTCTCTTGCCTGAGGTTCTGTACTATCTTGGTTTGTCATTTACGATTTAGATAACATCTAACTCTATGAGCCTGTAATTATTATTTGGTTGCTGCTTATTATCTATATTGGCATTCCACATTAAATTCTCTAGAAGCCATGAATAATAAAAAGAGAACAAGAGAAATCATACAAAACTCACAAAGTTTATGTGATGCTACTAACAGCATCATTGAAGACCAGAAGACTGGAAAAGTGATGCTTACTAGTGCACATTACTGTCACTAATTCCTCCACCAAATATGAACACATTCATTAGTATCAGCTTTCAGTGACTATAAGATTTTGCCATTAGAATTCATAATAATTGTTTTTTTACAAAATGACGGGGAATAGTTAGTAATTAAATGCAAAGTGTAGATGGTCTCCAAGGAGACCACTGGTTCCCTTTTCCTACTGAGAGGATGCTCTCCATAAAGATGGTGGTGCTGACAACTTGCTTCATGTAAGTGGATGAACACTGGATGTGATACCTTTCCTCTCAGGAACAGTGAAGGTTCATTCTACTTCTTGATTCATGCATAAGTGAATCTGAGAATTCCTAGAAGTAGTTTAATGTAAAAGTACTAAAAGGAACCTGAAAAATGTAACAAGTATCTATAGGTGCTGTATGTATTTTATAATCTAGTAATCAGTACTTGTGTCAAGTACTGTCAAGGGCTTTCAGAAAAGTTAAGTAAACAGAAAGACAGTGTGCTAAGGTTCTTTTTATTTAGTAACCTACCCAGTGTTCTCCAGTTTGGATCTGCTTATTCCCCAAGGACCCACAAACAGGATCGGGACAACTGAAAGGAAAAAACATCAATTACAGCCAAGTTTGCAGAAGTGTGTGGTGCAGAGATATGTGCTTTTCAGTCTTCTATTTAGAAATGTACAAAAATCAACCTAATCCTGGCTTTCCCCATTTCTAGTTCAAATACAAAATGAAGCTTCATTGTGTAATTGAATCTTTCATTTTCAGACTGACATATACATACACACACAAACACACACTGCCGGCCTTTTGAAATTTTCTAAATTTCTGACCCTGGGAATTCAAAGTAACTGGCACATGAGGCCTCGTAGACTACCTTAGGCAACAGTTGTTGAACCTTAAAAGAGTTTTCAGTGAAGGCATGAAACTCTGCCTAATCAAAAGAGCTGATAAAGGATTGTTGTCCTGGATCAAGAGGATCTGTGGTCCCCCTTCCCCCATTGTTACCCTCACTCCTTCCTGGAAGTCATAGGCTTCAGGTTGGGAAAAAAAAAAAAACAAACACCCTGAAATAAAGGATTAGTGCATTATTGCAATGGTCTACATATGTCCGGGCACAAGTCTCAATCAGAAGCAGAAGGCATGTGAGCTACAACAAGCAGGCGTTCCACTGCATTCTCAGCCCAATAACACATGGGAGAGTCTGTGGTGGATGTGGCAGAAATGAAAGGAGATGTGGGTCGCCGGGGCCAGAAGAGGGATTATTCAGTATTCTGGGACACTAGCTAAGGTCAGGGGGAAAGCTGGAGTGTGGCGATGCAGGGAAAGGTCCAAAACCAAAATACTCTCTAAAAAATAGATCTCTGAGCAGGTAAAAAGGGGGAAAGAGATGAAAGGGGTCTCACTTCGGTGGGAGATGGCATTGGTGCAACAAGCGGGTCTGAGAGAACAATCAGGGCATGGAGAACTTGCTAACGGAGCAATAGATCCGGGGGAGTATGACGTGGTCTCATGAGGAAAGGTGATACCAAGGATGATGAGGGGATGTTATCAAAAGGCAGTTCCTGTACAGTAGCTGAGGAAATGTCTCAGTCAGTGTGAGTGCAGTTCAGCCCTGCTGACGCATGTCTGTGAGACACTTGCCAGATGGCCCATCTTAGTAGTGATGGTAATAAATATAAATAAGAGATTAAACTAATTAGTGAGGAAAGCCTTTAGGAAATCAGTGAATATGGTGCAGATAGGAGTGCAATAGAGGATGACCAACAGGCATAATAGTAACAATAATAATCAGGAGGATCATTATTATTTATACTCTAGTGAGAAAATTTCCTAACAAACTTGTCTATTGCAGTTTGAACAAGGAATAAAATAACTAGTCACCACTCATCCAACAAGCTGGTGATCAAAGCAACAAAGTGATTTAGAGAGATACGGAAGTATGGTGAAACAACACTAAGCACCGTGAAAGACAGTGGTCTTGGTGCATCAGCAACCTGTGCGCTCATATGGCCATACTGGTAGAGCACAAGGGTCCTTTAAAGAAGAATCTGAAGGGGAGCAGAGAAATCAGGGCATGGGTGGTGAGAAGGACCCTCAAAAGTGTAGGGCACAACAGAGGACAAAGCCTAGAGGCTTGGCAACGGGCAATGGAGTGTGATGTTAGGCTTTGACAGGAACTTTCGATAGATGAGGAAGGATGGGAATTAGTGTGAAAGTGAAGGAAAGTATTTTATATCTGATAAGGAAGAAGCAAAAGAGCAAAAGAAGAGATGCCAAAAATGGGGTAGCATGTTCAAAACTACAAGCCTGAGAAATAGTTGTCGCAGCAGCATAATGGATGAATACAGGAAGGACAGAGAAAAAAAATGCTGTAGGAAATAAGACAAGTTCTAATGTGCCTATATATAGAGTTGCATAAAAGATTAAGGTAATATCCCACTTCACTGAAACATTGAAATAATTCAGTCTACGAAGGTACTTTTCTTCTTACTTTGGTTCTAGAGAAAATCTCAGTATTAGTGACCTGAATTTAACCTTGTTAGATAAAATTAAATCCCTCCTCTGTAGGATCTGAAACCCAGCTGTCAGCAGAAAGGAGCTTGGTGGGCCTATGCAGTAAACTTTGGGCAACAGAGGCTGAGAGAAATCCCTGCATCTGAAGGACTGGACCTTCCTCACGAGACCTGTTGATATACAGTCATGTGGATTAACCTGGCTCCTGCAGCAGGATAAGGAAGGACTTTGAGATGAAGTTATCAAACCATGTTGAAACCCCTTTGTTTTCTTCTCCCCCATGTAATCCTGGTTAAGGAAAATATTAATCAATTGTGTAACTATAGCAGAAACCTGTGTAATCCCCTAGTTACCATAGTCAGTCCCCTAATTATCATAAACCATCCTCCTCATTAACATATCCAACCCCCAAGACCCTTAAATTGCACTCATGTGTTCAATAAAGTATTCCAGTTTCTACCTCCATATCTGGGATCATCTTAGCTTTCTGGACCCTCGTACTCCTCCACAGGTAGACTAAACTAAAGATTTAAGCTCTTCCTGATTCTAAGAACACACAGGAACTCTGTGATCTGAAAACACCCCTCAGAGCACTTGATGAACACAGCAGAAATCATACTGGGGGAGCAGAGGAGGCACAGAGGGTGGGAGATGGAACGAGGATGAAAAAATTAGGAATTCTGCTTTAATCATATGAAACTTGACTTCATAGTTAGATAATCAGAAAAGTTGGAGGTTTTTTTTTAATATTAACTATTTGATTTCCCTGTAAACATAAGAAAGTTGGTCTGGAACACAGGACTCAGTACCGACTGTGCAGAAAAGGATACAGGAATGTATTTTATCTTCTTTTTTGTCAAGTGCCTTTACTCTAAAAAACTACAGTTGTTTTGGGGCAAGACCAACTTTCTGAGGCAATTTTAACCATCAAATTTCTGTCCATGCGCCAAAATGCAATATTTGAATATTCCAGTTTATTCTTAGTATTTGTCCTGACAAAACATTGTCCTCCACAGAGATGTCTCAATATGTACTTAGATTTAGTCCCCAAGTCTGAGTTGTAATATAGTGCCATAGATGTAGATGTCCTTCTCAGCTTAAATACATGAGTATATTTGGTGAAAAAAGATTTCATGTATCAAATTTCTGCCTTGGAACCTGGAAAAACTTTAGTATTAACTTTGCGGAATTGCATTCCAAATGATTGATGATTGCTTTGCTTAGGCTTTCCTTATCTCTTCATCATAGGTATTAAATAACAATTTTCATCAAATTGTTTACTATGTTGACTTGATTAAGGTAAGCTTCAGCTTAACTTGAAGAACAGTCATCGTGTTTCAAATGTGAAAAAAAAAATCAGTTTTTTTGCAATTATGCAGTAAACCCCCCTTTCCCCACTGTACATGATTCCTCAATAAAAAGTAATGATTTTTTTCCCTGAAGCTCCCTTCTCATGTGATGTCAAAATGCAAACACCTCTGTCTAATCCTCCTTCTGTCCTCTCAGCTTTTCCACTTTATTCAATTGTGATGGTGCTCAGTAGTGAGGACTCTGCATTTGTCATCTGAACCTCAGAACTCCTTTGCTTCTCATGGGCCTCGCTAAAACAACCTGAGTTTCTTAACGTCTGGAGATAAGCTAGTTTTTAGTTGGTCTTTGAAGAACTAAGAGGCATGAGATGTGAAACAGTCTGTTAGAGCTCTTCTATTGTTACAAGCGGCTAAATAAAATCTTATTTGGGATTTAAAACTGCAAAACAAGGAGAAAAGAACAGAAGTGTTCTAATTGTTAACAAAAGGAAAAATTGACACAATGCCAACTATAAGTTTTATGTTCACTGATAACTAACTGATTTAATGCTCCTAATTAAATGTGCCACTGCTAACATTGCTGGGTCCAAATACTTTTTATTGGTGCCCAATAACAAGATTACACAATGCACAAGATTAAGTGTCCATTCTACTGACATCCTCAGAACAATACATACGATACTATCTCATGTGTGTTCAAAACCTGGTTCAAACACTCTAAGAGACATAAGTTAGGTACCTTTTAATCTGATCAGTAGTAGTAAACACATGCCATTTCTGTAAGAGACATCTAAATCTTCTGGGTTTTCTTTAACGGATCATTATTCTTTCCAGCAAGATAGTTAATTTAAAGCAAAACCATCTGGTATACTTCAAGAGGACTTTATGTTTCGCTGAGGTTTCGCCCTGTGTGGTTATTTGGATGCTTGAAGTTCTGTTTCGAATCTTGCCTTAAGCACTGACATTTTTCTACAAGGGTTCTTTATTAATAAATGAATAGTCATATTAGAAGAGCATAAAAATGGTCTTATCCCTTGAATTTTAAAATGAAAATTGGATAGCATCTAAATCAAGCTACTGCAGAAATTTCTAGAATTAAGTAAATTTGAGATAAGGCAGACATCAAAGAGTCTACCTGTATTCATTCCCTGTGATTTTTGCAAAGCAAGCTCAGTACAGCTTTTAGATACCTGAAACTAAATTACATGAATGACTGTCAAAGTGACAGAGAGACTGTCACAGTCTTGATAACAAGAACCAAAAATTTCCTTCAAATATTTAGATGTTGTAACATTCCAACTTAATGATTAAAATTTCAATAATTTCAACTTCATCAATTTACATTTAAGTTTGAACACCCCTTTAAAATCAGACCTCAATTTATTAGATAATTTTAGCAAGAAGTACAGCACAGTAAATATGGAATAGTTCATTTACAATTGAAAAATTATCCACCATCCTTTTAAAAATCACTTTTCCTTTTTTTCAAGTGTGCTGTACACTACAGTCCCACAGTCCTGGACACACAGTTTTACTTTTTTCAGCACAATTTAATAGACACAGATGTAGTGACAGTGATCATCATCATGGCCAGGCTTTGCGAACGAAGATTTGGGAAAGGGCTTTACCCACGTTTGCTAGAAGCATGCTGGTGGTTAAAAAGGCCAATACAAGACAGGCATGTCCGGTTGCAAAAGGCACAGCAGAAGGACTCCTTAGGTGGTAAATTCTGCAGGGCACGATTCTTTCTGTGTTGTCTTTTCTCCTCAAGGGTGATCCTGCATGCGTTCTCAAAGGAAGCAGCAGCGTTATAGATGGTGTGTCTCCAGACCTCCCGATTGGAGGCCAGAGTAGACCAGTTATGTTGATCAATATGGCCAAGGCTGAGATGTTGTTTCAGGGAGTCCTTGTATCTCCTCTTCGGGGCTCCTCTCATGCGGCAACCAGTGGCAAGTTCACCATAAAGCAAGATCTTAGGGAGGCGGTGGTTGGTCCTTCATCCTTGAGACGTGCCCTGCCCAGTGCAGCTGTGTTCTCAGCAACATGGCCTCAATTCTTGTGACTGCTGCTTGTTCTAGAACAGAAGTATTAGTCACATAATCTAACCAGTGGATGTTTAGGATTGTACGAAGGCAACGTTGATGGAGTCACAGGTGGTGGAGGCAGATGACCCAAGATTCAGATCCATATAAAAGAGTAGACAGCACTATGGCTCTGTAAACACTGATCTTTGTACTTTTCTTCAACTGTTTATTTCGCCAAACTCTTTTATGAAGCTTTCCGAAGGCACTGTATGCCTTTGCTAACCTGTTGTCTATCTCCCCGTCAATCTTACCATCCAAGGAGATGAGGCTGCCTAGGTAATTAAACTGCTGGACTGATTTGAGCTCTGATTCACCAATGGTGATATGGGGATGATGGAAGACTTTCTGAGGTGCCGGTTGATAGAGAACTTCTGTCTTCTTTAAGCTGACTTCCAGCCCAAAGAGCTCAGCAGCCTCAGCAAAGCAGGATGCTAAACGCTGCAGAGCTGCTTCTGTGTGAGCCACGAGGGTGGCGTCATCAGCATAAAGCAGCTCCTGGACAAGATGGTTTAAGGTCTTAATGTGGGCCTTCAGTCGCCTTAGGTTGAAAAGGTTTCCATCAGTACGGATGATCTCGGAGGTCTTTTCCAACCCAATCAATTCTATGATTCTATGAATGTAGATACCATCCTGATCATCAAGGTCTGCAGTGGCCCTTTGGAGCGTCCTGCTGAAAAAGATTGTGAATAGGGTTGGTGTGAGAACGCAACCTTGTTTCACACCATTGGTTATTAGAAAGGGCTCAGAAAGTGCATTGCCATATCTGATTTGTCCGTGTTGATCCTCATGGAGTGAGACGATCATTTTAAGGAACTTGGGGGGACATCCTAAATGTTCCAAAATCTGCCACAGACCTTTTCTGCTCACAGTATCGAAAACCTTGGTGAGATCAACAAAGGTTACATAGAGACCTTTGTTTTGTTCCCTACACTTCTCTTGCAGTTGTCTGAGAACAAATACCATGTCTGTGGTACTCCTGTTGACTCTGAAACCACACTGGCTTTCAGGTAGAATTCCTTCTGCTATAGTGGGTATTAGTCTGTTCAAGAGTATTCTTGCCAGGATTTTGCCAGCAATGGAGAGCAGAGTAATACCACGGTAATTTGAACAGATCTGGTAGTTCGCCTAGTTCCCAACAGCACACCACAAACTCGTGAAATTTAGCATGGAGTGCAAGGCCCCATGTTTCCAGACTTCAGGTGGAATTCCATCAACCCCAGCTGCCTTGCTGATTTTCACCTGCTGTATGACCTTAAGGGTTTCTCCTAAAGTGGGGGCAGTATCCAATTCATACTTCACCGGTTGTTGTGTGATGGACTGAATAGCTGAGTCTTGGACTACACGGTTAGTACTGAAAAGAGTCTGAAAGTGTTCAGACCATCGATTCAGAATGGAGGTTTTATGTGTCAGAAGAGTTTGACCATCAGTGCTGAGTAGAGGACTTTGAGCTTGGTATGTAGGCCCGTATGCTGTTTTCAGGGCTTCATAGAATCCTCTGTGATCACCCATGTCTCGGCATAATTGTGTTTTTTCAGCTAGACTGATCCACCACTTGTTCTGGATGTCACGGAGTTTCTGTTGGAGCTTGCTGCATGCAAGGCGAAAGGCTCCTTTTCTTATGTGCCACGATGGCAGTGCAAGGTGTGCTTGTGGGCAGTTCTCTTCTTCCTCAACAATTCCTGGATCTCTTGATTGTTTTCATCGAACCAGTCCTTGTTCTTCTTGAGGGAAAACCCTAAGGATTTTTCAGAGGACTGCAGGATGCTGTTTTTAATATGGTGCCAAAGTGTTTTAGGAGAGGTATCTGTAGAATCCATGGAATGGTTTTTGAGCCTAGTTTGAAGATTAGTCTGGAATTTGTTTCTCACTGTGGTTGATTGAAGATTGTTAACTTGGAGTCTCCTCCTTGGGATACTGCCCCTTTTAGGTTTGAATTTAAGATTGAGGTTAAGTTTGTAGTGCACCAGCCCATGGTCTGTTTGGCATTCTGCACTGGGTATCACACGGGTATGGTGGACATCGTGGACATCTCTCCGACGCACCAAGACATAATTGACGAGGTGCCAATGTTTGGATCTGGGATGCATCCAGGTTGTCTTCAGACTATTTTTCTGCTGAAAGATAGTGTTAGTGATGGTGAGCTGTTGCTCCGCACAGAATTCTAACAGAAGTCGACCATTATCGTTGCAGTTTCCAACACCATGCTTGCCTAATATTCCTTTCCAGGCTTCAAAATTCTTTCCTACTCTGGCGTTGAAATCACCAAGGATAATGATCTTATCATCTGCAGGAACCTCCTGGGTAAGGTGGCGCAGGTTGGTGTAAAATTTATCTTTTTCAGTAGGGTCAGCTTGGAGAGTTGGGGTGTATATACTAAAGAGGACAACGTGTTGCTTGTTGTGTAGTGGAAGATGTAGGGAGATAATTTGGTCAGAATGACTTGTTGGCAGATTTTTGAGTTTAGGAACAATAGAGTTTTTGATCATGAAGCCGACTCCTGAGAGATGCCTTTCAGTTCTGGACTTACCTGACCAAAAGAGTGTGTAACTGGCACCATGTTCTCTGAGGCTGCCTTCCTCGTGAAGGCGAACTTCGCTGAGAGCAGCAATGCCAATGTTGAGACATGACAGTTCATGGGCAGTTAGGGCAGACCGACGCTCAGGACATCCCCTATCTGCCGAATCGAGCATGGTTCTGATGTTCCAGCATGCTAGAGTTAATTTGGGTACACCTTTGGAGGCAGGTGTATGCCTTTGTTTTTTGATCTTTGTGTGACTGCATTTGTAGAAGATGTCACTACAGGGCTTTGCAAATGCGGGTAAGGCCTTCGAGCCCGCGCAATGGATTTTTTAGGTGAGACGCAGCATGCGCTGGACTGAACCCACCCTTTAATCCTAAGGTTCATCTGCCAGGGCCGAGCGAGCTTGGACGGTGGCAGCGAGGTCCTCAGGACATAGGTTTAATTAGAATGACCTTCTCTTAGATGGATGACCTTACAGGGCTGATCGAGCTCCATCTGCCCGGGTTTAGAGTTGTCCTTCTCCTCTGTGCGCTCCGAAGCTCCCCCTCTTATGTCCCACGATGGCACTGTCCGCACCGGCAAAGCTCCCACTCTCTCGCTCCTTTCCGCACGCGGGGTCGAGCCGTGCACACACGCCCGGGGCCAGGCCGGGGCCGCGGTGCTGTGAAGGACGCACTCCGGGAGTGACAGTGAACCATCTTGTAAAATCATACATTGATAAAAGTTTTATAGTCAGAACTTCTTATGGCCAACCCTTCTATCCTACTTCTTAGCTCAGGCCCCCAGATTTGAATGAAAAGCTCTTGCAACAAACTTAGATACTGTTTAAGAGGACACTTTTAATCATAATTTTAAACTTTCAGAGGCCAGCAAGTTGTACAGGTAGCTTTTAGATGATTATCTGTAATTGGGAAACCTTGATTTTCTCCTTTGTCCAGGCAAGATACAGAATTACACTCACTGAGTAAGCAAAAAAAAAATAAAAAATTGTCAGACTACAGGACATAGTATATACAAAATTGTTTAAATGCTTGTAACTAACATTACATTGTCTTTATTTCACGAAAAATGCCTGAAATGTAAGACCTGACTCATGCACTGTTTCAGATTGTCCTCTACCTTAAAGCACACTGTAGAACTTTCAGGTGAGGTTGGAAGGGGAACATTTAAAAGAAAATTGCTTATGTTTTGACATTTTTTGTTACGTAGGTGCTCTATTACAAAAGAAGGAAATGAAGTTGCTGGTGGTACCATAATATTCAGTGACGACAGAATATACAGTCAAATATAGTAAAATTTCTTCTTGTTCTGCCCACCAGGTTCCTGTTTTCTTATGAACCAATTTTACTAAGTCCTCTACGTGCAGGTCCAGCTGAGCTGCCATGAATGTACCACTACTGGCATACTCTCATTTACAATTGCTGGCTTCAAAACTAGCAGAGTTCAGATTTTACTTTCTTCTTTACAAAATATCCTCCACTGACTCAACAAAGCATCACATAATCAAGTACTTAGAAATAGTTAAGGACTTACCCCATCCTATCACAATGTATGTCTGCAGCAGTCGTCTTTCAGAGAGTACCACAGTTATCAATAATGTGTGCAGATAAATTCCTTCTACTAATAGCCAAAAGTAATTTGCCCCAACAAAGTAATGCATGAAAAACTGGGCAGTCCTGCAAATTATTACAATCTGTAGGAATGAGAGATCAGGAATCATTGTAAATATAGGTGTCATAATCCGCATATCAGAATTTTTACTGATGAACTATTAAAATAATAGTCACCATTAACATCTTGCAGTTAATTTTGCTTGTTGACATGGGTAAGCTTTATTCTTACAACATTCTGCAAGTATAATTTATTCACAGTGGTCACAAATGAGGTGTTGTTATTCCATTTTCTAAACAAATGTAAGAAAATTAATACATTTTCCTAGTACAGAAAAGCCTTTATACTGTTTTTCCTCTCTCTTAGTGCTGTTTCATAGAAAATCACAGAGTGGTTTGGGTTGGAAGGGACATTAGAGATCATCTAGTTCCACCCCCCAACCACAGACAGGGACACCTTCCACTAGACCAGGTTGCTCCAAGCCCCATCCAACCTGGCCTTGGACACTTCCAGGGATGGGGCAGCCACAGCTTCTCTGGACAGCCTGTGTCAGGACCTCACCACTCTCACAGGGAAGAAATACACTGTGTGATACTGTCCTGGTTCCAGCCAGCCAGGAGTAACTTTTGCAGCAGCCAGGAGATGTACAGCAGGACCCCAGGGTTTTCGATCCCACCCCAGCCCTGCACAGGGCAGTTGCATTTTTCCGGTTTGCTGGGTGAGCAGTCAGGTGGCATCAGTTCCACATGGTGAGTGATTGGTGTGAATCGTTTGCCTACCTCTGTCATTGGTATTGTGGATATTACTGTTCATTTTATTATCTTATTGCTTCTTCCAGTAAATTGCTCTTTTCTCAACCCACGATCTCTGCCTTCTGTATCTCTAATTCTCCTCTCCTTCCCACCGCAGGGGGATGGGGGGAGTGAGCGAGCGGCACGTGGTGTTTCAGTGAACACCAAGTTGGGGAATACCATTCCTAAATCACTACAATTACTATTGTCGGAAAAGCAAGATTTGTGTGCACTGCTTTATGCTATGCATAAGAGGAGTGAATAAATGTGGTGTTAAATAGGTGCCAAATAAATACCGAGATTTCTTCCTGAAAGTTGCAGGTGTGAGTTGTTTCACTTAGGTGTCTGTTTCTAAATATAGCACTCCATTAATATGTTCTTTCTATAAGAGCCTTCCTATAAAATCAATCTATTACAATTTGTCAAATCAGAATTTTATCTTGATTATGCCAAATTTTATCAGCCAAATTTCAACATCCTAAGTTCAATCAACAAATACCTCAAAACCTGATGATGGTAAATTTCCAAAACTGTAACTGTTATGGCCACTAGCAGCACATATTTACTATTAGCTATGAAATAACTCATTACCTCTGGACTGAGGTATAGTATCCATCCAGTTTCATCATTTGGTCTCTTTGAGTAAATATTGTAGTATACAGTGTCTTTTATAAGAACTGCTGTGGCACGCAAGATAAAAGATGCAAATAAATTCATATGGATGTAGTTTCTTGTGCAGTGAAGTTTTCTGTGGGAGAAAAAATAATGTATGAATCCTCTGCAATATATTTAATTTGCAGAAATAAAATTTTAAAAAATCAACAAAAAAGTAACAAAACAGCTGTTGTATTCATATTGTTGTCATGAGTGGATTTTGCTTAGGAATTGCTTTTGTATTGCTTATTAGGAAAACAAGTTATTTACATAGAATCACAGAATAGTTTGGGTTGGAAGGGACCATAATCCCCTTCTCATTCCACCCCCTACCATGGTCAGGTACACCTTCCACTAGAACAGGTTGCTCCAAGGCCTGTCCAACCTGGCCTTGAACACTTCCAGGGATGGGGAGACCAGTTTCTGTGGATGACCTGTGCCACGGCCTAACAGGAATTTCTTCCTAATATCTAGTCTAAATATACCCTCTTCATCTTAAAGCCTTTTCCTGTCACTCCATGCCCTTGTCCAAAGTCCCTTTCCAGCATTTTTTGTAACCCCTTTAGGTACTGGAAGGCTGGAATGTACCAGAGCATTGCAATCTAAGTCATACATTCAATTACATAAAAAGGAGAATGTGTGTACAGGAGTCTGTACTTCTAAAATGCATGTAAATTTGTACTAACCTGAGTAAAGAAAGTATAAGCAGAGCTAATACAAGTGAGATCAGAGAAAAGTAATATCCTATAGTGTATAACAGCTGTAATATGGTAAGTAGTTTATGTTCTTCTTCCTAGAAACAAAGAAAAATATGTTATGTAGGCAGGCAGGCAGATCACAAACACAGCTCAGAAACTTTCATGTTCACCTTCGAGCTGCAAGGAGCCAGGGTAGAGTTCTTGTGCCTGCCCTCTGCACTGCCTTGTGAAACCAGTGTATGACAGAGACATTTGCAGCCAGCCTTAGTTTCTTTATAAATTCAAAAGCACTCTCAGACTCTTTTCAAATTTCTCCTGCACAAACACCATTCATAGTCTGAATCACAGCTACTCATTGCCATGATTCCATGCACCAAATAGATCCTGGTGGGTTAACAGTTGCAGAGATCAACACACTCAACCTGCACACACAAGTACACTTACTCTGTGTGTGGCCTGGAGACACAGTTATAGATCAGTTGTGCTGTACAATTTTGAGAGTTAGCTCTGTCGAGAGGTATTGAAATAGCCTGACTTCAGCCTCGAGTTCAAAGAAAAAAAATAAAAAATATTAAATTGGAGCTTTATAGAATGTCTTCAAGTGACAAATAAGACCCCAGAGGAGGAAGAAAAGCACTTACATTTTCATAGATTATCATAGAACATCCTGAGCTGAAAGGTACCCACAAGGAGTCCAAGTTCAGCTCCTGGCCCTGCACCACAAATTTCCTTCCAATTTACTTCATTTAACTTTTTTTTTTTTGCTAGGTTTTTCCATTTTAGCTGCTTATGTCTACCTCTCAACTATTCATACTCCTTTTCTAGCTCAATGAAAGCTTCTCTGCAGAGGGAATGTGAGATATATGCAATTTTCATAATCCATATCTGGTCTGCAGAGATTTTCTTGGAACCTGTGTCTTTTCCTCCGTGAGTTTGCTGTTTTTCTTGTTTTCCTTCTCAGCACCAGGGATTTTAGCACGGTCTTTCTGCTAGTAGTTGTCCTTAATGATTTTATGCTTGTGAGCTGGGCCTCTCGAAGAGGGTGAAAATGACCAGGCAGAGCAGTGTGGTTGCAGGAGATTCCCAGCCATTAGTCACTAAATAAACTGAAAGTTTATAAATTCATGTACTCACTATATAAAGAGCTTATGAAAAACTTAGTAGTTGTAGTGCCTGGAGATACTGAACTAATAGTGTTTCATTACTAATCAATAAAGCAATGTTACTAGATAAAGTAATAAACAGTACTCATCCAATAAAGTAAAAAATAACAGTGCTCATCTAAAAGATTAATTTTTACATCAGCTAAGCTGAATTCCATGGCAAAAGAAGTTTCCCCTCTGTTGACAAAGTCCAGCTCTTGGGCTGATGCAATACGGAAAATACAGGATGGAAGGCATCAGCACTAGAGAGAATCCTCCAGTCTCTGATCAGCTAAACTTGAAATGACCAATTAATGGTTCATTAAGTGCTAAAAGGCTTATTAAATGTTGAAGGGCTCAAGAGGAAGTTGTCTGAACTTGATAGACTATTATGATTTGTGGAGATGCTGGGATGTTTGCATTTATTTGCTTGACAGGTTGCAGTCTTTTTCTATTTTATTAGGGAAAAACAGCATATGTGAACACTAGACTCTGAAGAGAAAATAATTTGTGGCATCTAAAGCAGGAATCCCCTTCCTTAATATTTCCTCTTCTGCTGCTTCTAAATAAAATAACAGCTTTCCATTTGGTAATTTAAATGAAATTTGAACATTCATTTCAGGTATTCAGTGGAAATGTTTTGTCAGTTACTCAAGAAGGGATTAAGAAGATTAAAGTATTCAACCATAATATAAAACATACTTACTTTTTTTTTGAAATGATTTTGCTCAGAACATTCTGAACTATCTCGCCAAATGTCTGTGGAATTTTCCTTTGTTTGCCAAATCCCTTCATCCAAGCAGACTCTGTATACATGTCCTATGCTTCCTGAAAGTAAACAGAGGTTTAGTCAGAAAGATCAAAATAAAGATTTCATTTTTTCATACACGTTGGAAAGATTTCTTCCTTGTACCACCACAATAGATGCCACACCACCCCCACTCAAAAAAGCAATAAACTCCACTTTTCTTTTGTCTTGGACAATATATTTTCCATATTTACATAGGACAAAGTAGGAATGTAATCTAGTAGAAATAAATTCCCAGAAAGTACCTGATTTTTACAAACAACTCCACACAGTTACTACATCCAAAAAAAAAAAAAAAAAAAAAGCCTAAATCTCACTTTATTCTTTTTCCTCATTAAGCTCCTAAGCTCCATCAAATATGGGTAATTCATTGCCCAGGTTGTGCAGTCAAAACTGTAGGAGAATTTGATTAAGGAATAATATTTCCCTGTAACACCTGGTATGGTAAGTGTTGCAGGTTGGCGTTTCAGTTCTGTGCTACGGGGCCCCTTCAGCACCTGGAGTGAACTGGTGAATCTTTCTTGGTTTTCACTGCATTGTCCTAGTTTTTGTGAAAATTCAGACAGAAAAAGAGAAAAAAGAGTCTCTGTTACACGGAGGGAAGATGTTTTTGTGTTTATTGTGAAGAATTGGATCTGTTCTAAATTGTTGGCAGAAGCGGTTGTTTGGAAGATTAGATAGAAGCTTGGTCTCTTTCTGCTTATCAGCATAAAAAAGAATAAATGATATTAAAGAACAAACTATGTGTGGTGTGAGCTCGAGAAAGCTGAGATAAGCAACCTATAGTAGTCTCCCAAGTGTTAAAAAACTCAGGCAGAATTGGTCCCTCCAAGTGGTATTAGAAATGCAGCTAAGAAAGGCTGTGTAGCAGGATTCACAAATGCTGGTCTGTGGTGGTAGGAATAGCTTTTCATTTCTTTAGGAGAAATGTAATGTTGTTTGCTCTTCAACAATTTTGCTTCTGAAGATGTTTTTATTTTTCCCTTCTTAAGAACTTCCTTGCTCCACTCCTGCCAGGAAAACACTACTTGGAAGGCTTGTTTGTTCACCACATCACTTGCTGTTGATGTGCTATATCCTACTGGAGGGCTGACTGCTTGGTCTGCTGCTTGGTTTGGCTCTTACAGTTTTCTGGGAGAGAACTTCATGTCTGGGGGTCAGTGGGGACTCCAGAAGTTGAACTTCAGAAGCTGAGCCCCTGATCAGTTACTATCAATAAAGTCCTGACAATATCTTTATGTGACCTTGCCAATGTTGCTTTAGAGCAGACAATATGGAGATGTGGCAAGCACAAATGGAAAAAACAGCAAATAAACATCAACAATGATTTTGTACCTCAATTCAGAAAAGGGGTAGAAAGAGCCAAGAGAGCACTCAGACACTTCAGAGGACACAGGGACAAGGTAGACAAGCATCACCTGTCCTTTAGCTGGATTCCCAGTACAAACTCGAAGACAAGTTACCACTTTCACATTACCATTTTCCAACCATGGCAAATATGAAGGACAAGGAACAGAGACATTTCCTGGGGGTGAGTAAGGCCAGCAAACAAACTGATCGAATGTCCCATTGCAATGTATTCCTGGTGAGAGAAGCAAATAAAAGTTTTACAAAAAGCTGTCCAGACAATGGACAAACCAGTGTGCTGTTCCAGGTAACCTGCAAGCTACTCCAGAGTAACAAGATGTAGCAGATAAACATTGTGCATTCACTGTGCAGTGCTCCATGCACAGGGCAGAAACAGCTGCTGCCTTTCTTCCTTGGATCCACACAACAGCTGCAGGTTTTACACACTTTACTAAGAGATAAGGGTATTGCTCTTCACAGATACTGAGGTCAGACCTCACTGTGGTCTGTAACTTCCTCAAAAGGGGTAGTGGAGGGGCAGGCACTGATCTCTGATCTCTGTGACCAGTGACAGCACCTGAGGGAATGGCTGGAGCTGTGTCAGGGCAGGGTCAGGTTGGATCTCAGCAAAAGGTTCTTCCTCCAGAGGGTGGTGGGGCACTGGCCAGGCTCCCCAGGGCAGTGGGCACAGCACCAAGGCTGCCAGAGCTCAAGGAGCATTTGGACAATGCTCTCAGGGAGATCATGGGATTGTTGGGGTGTCATGGGCAGGGTCAGGGGTTGGATGGGATGATCCTTGTGGGTCCCTTCCAACTCAGGAAGTTCTATGTGTCTGTGATTTTACGAGATTATGATCCTGAGGCCTCTGTGGTCCAAATATAACAGTCAGATTCTGGGCATGCTATCACTCATTGGTTTTGGTACATGCAGCAGACTGGTAAATGGAAGATATTTCACCTTTCCCAAACCCTGTGACAACTGTTCTTAGCTCAGACCTCTGCCAGCTTCTCACAGTGACTTCTCTTAGACTTTAGGCAATACCTCATATTACAAGAGATATTAACAGAGGTGGTATCACTGGTAATATCTCAGACTAACTCAGTTTTAAGATTCATAGGTATCATATCACTCCCAGGACTTAAGGTAAAGATAAAACATTTGATAATGCAGAATTGAAATGGTGCAATCAGGTGACGGTAACAAAAAATAAAATGCATTAATGGTTTCCCTAGTGTCTTTCTTTTTGGGATACACTGAAGTTCTTCTCACTTAGCAAAAATATATTGTGTGCTATCTCACTAGCATATTTTGTGGGGTGCTTCTGCTCAAATACAGAGCACAGTATGTGCATTTTTACAAATTCCATTCTATCTTTGAGGCTCAACATCTGTGGCACCATCTGTGTTATGACCTGTGTAGCTGTTAACATTTACAGCTGCATTTTTATTATTCCTTTCCCCAATTTCTGATCAAGGTTTGTTCAAGTGTAGATTGGGTAGGTTGCCAGATAAATACCTCTTTTTTTTTTTTGATTTCATGAAAACTGGAGTTCTGAGTCCCCATAGTTCTCTTCATCACCTACTACAAACTACTTCCCTCTAATATCTTGCCAGGGTCATCTGGCTTAGTTGTAATTGCCACCAAAGACACCATTCTCTGCCTTCGCAGGAGAACATACTCTTCTTTTGCATCATGCTGAGGGTTTCTGCACACTAAGGTCACCACTGGTCATTGATCTCTAGCTGCTCACTACTCTTTCTCTTTCTTTCCTGTCAGTGTTAGTTGTAAACCATACTGTACGTGTACTGGTTGAGCTGATCTGTGCTTTGCTTCCCTTGCTTTTCAGAAAAACACTTGTCCTCTCTGCAGTCCTCACCACTTTCTTGCCTCTTTGACTGTAGTCACATAGTGTGTAACTTATGCAAGCTTCTTTCTCTGACCTTTCTGTGTTTTCTGTCCTATTTTCCACAGATGACTCTGACTTCTGACACATCCACCTCACCTCCTCATTTGGAGTCCCCATCAAATTTGGTGAGGGTGCTTTCAATACCTACCTATAGCCAGATTCACTTTTAATCTTTCCTTGGTGAACTGCAATCACCTCTCTCCCAGCTGCTTCTTGGACTTCTCCAACTACTGTAACCAAATCCTTTCTATCTTTTCTTTAAGACAAAACACCTAGCTGAGCCGAGTTTATACTCTACTGAGCAGAGTTTACACATGAGCAGAGTGAAAGAATGACAGATTATAAAATCCTTTTTTGCCAAACAGCATAAAACTTTGAGCACCTAACCAAAGGTGGGAGGTATGGACTCAGGACAAGACACTGTCCTCTGAAGCTATACTGCTCTTTATCCAAGAATCCAAGAGCCATAGACACAAGAGAATAAACAAGGGACATAAAGCTAATGTTTGTGTCAAGCGAACATGGGGAAACCTGGTTCTGTATCTCAGCTTATTATCCTAATGACTGTGTCCCAAAATGCACAAGCAGTCCTGTGAGAAGGTAGCAGCTCCTCAGCTGCCTTGACCAGGCAGAAAACAGACTCTGTCCTCTGTCATGTCCCAAGTGTTTTGAGTCCTTTTTTGCCATGGTTCAGGTTTCAAAGTACAGAAATGGGAGACATATTCTTTTCCCTGGGTGCTCTGTTCTCCTGTGGTTAGCATAGTTTCCAGGAATCAGGTTTGACTTCCTTCAGGCTGAAACAGGAAGTGAAAACTGGTCTTACCAGGTTCTTACAAAAAATGGCTAGCAGATACCTCTGGACCAGGCACTCAATGACACACCACAGTGGTATCATCTGTTCAATGTTTCCTTTCTTTATATGACCTGGTTTTATGTGTAGGAACCTAATATGTTTCAGGAATAAGAGAGCCATTAATTTCATGATTTGCATATTCATTTATGTTACTTAACATGATTCTTTATTGTGCTGTTTAATTCCTTACCAGTATCTATAGTTGATTCCTGTAGCATTTTCAAGCATTCCTGTTTATATTTATTCCATTCAGTAGTGGTTTTTTCCAGCAGAGATCCTTTGGCCTGGGAGTGAAAATACTGTACATGAGGAAAATCAGTTAGAGTCTTGTGGTCTTTAATGGCAGGATTCTTTCCATTATAAGAAATGTCAGAGAAGAGGAAAGAAGAGGACAGAGAGGACAATGGAGGGTAGATAAAAAGGGAGATAAAGACAGACATTCCTTCTCTGGAAATTATAGAATCGCAGAAACACAGAAAGCTTGGGGTTAGAAGGGAGATTAAAGATCATGTAGTTCCAACTCCCCATCATGGGCAGGGGCACCTTCCACTATTCCAGATTGCTCCAAACCCCGTCCAACCTGGCCTTGAACCCTTCCAGGGATGGGGCAGCCACAGCTTCTCTGGGCAACCTGTGCCAGGGCCTCACCACACTATTATTGAAATTTCTTCATTTGCTCTCTCTGCCCAAACAAGTAATGTATTGCCATAGTGCTATATTACCACATTTTTTTTTCAACTTCTGTAAAGTCCCTTTTAAAAAATCTACATGGACATTTAATTGCCAGGAATTGTGAGGGTGCACTAAAAATATTGTCATTTCATTCCTCTACTGTAGAAAATGTGTGCTGATCTTCACTAACTTCACAGTCTTTCTAGTCTTTTTATAGTTAACTTATGCCAAGGTCAGCCATGGATTTAGGTTTCTGCTAGTTCAATGCAGGAATCTGACTGACGACAATTTTGATGGCTGTTTATTTTTACAGTTTTTTAAAGATAATCAAGCACACCTGGTTGAGTAGTACAGAAAAAAAAAAAAGAAAAAAAAGAATATAAGAGTAATGAATAAGTTTTGTTATTTAACTACTACCACCTTTCCTCTGGTGTGTTCTGTACTCCTGTCCAGCATTTCAAAGACCACTTATTTCACTAGCAGCTGCACAATTGTGCCCTAGACATATTTCTTTTCCTCTTTTTTTATTTTTTTTTTAAGAAACACTTTTGTAAATTTTAGTTTTACTCTCCCATCTGCACCGTGCTGCCCTTTTTTGCCTGGACAGGACACTAATTTGCTTTCCTCTTGTGTCCATAGGTGAGAAGAGTCTTTGCCCTCAAGATTATCCATGTAATAAAATGGAGAATTGTTTTTCCCCTTTTCAAAATTTTCTCCATATAAAACATCTCACACAAATGGATTTTCTTATGTTCTGAACTTTTATAAGTACATTTATTTTCCTTTTTTCTTATTTGGGTTTTTTTTCTTTTTTAGGATGAGATGTTTTTGCATGGTTGGGGGGCTTTACTGGCGTTGGGGTTTTTTTGTTTTAGATATTTTCAATATCTAATGTTATATCTAATACCTTATATCAATATATAATATCTAGTATTACTATGTAATATCTATGTTTTAGATATTTTCAAAGCTGTTTTTTTCTACACCTTCCAGTCTGATCTTCCTCTTCCAGAGGAGATCAAGAATTTTTAAATTCTGAAAAGCTACATTTCTGAAGACAGTTTAATCTGGAATATGATATGTTGATGTGATCTGTTTAGAAAGAATAGAAATAAAAGCACCTCAAGAAAAATCTCCCTTTTAGTAGTGAAGCTTTGAAGACAGTCTTAACTTCGTATTTAGTCAGTCTAATGATAGCAGACTCTACTGAGTCCCTTCTGGAAGGCCACCATCCTGTGATTACAAGAGCAGTCTCCACTGCTTGGCTGCTCCTATGCTGGCAGGCTCCTGGCTCCAGGCTGTCATGGTTTAGGAATGGTATTTTCCAGTTTAGTACTCCCAATAAAACCATGAGCAACTTCCCCTCTCCTCTCTAACTGGAGGCATAAAGGCAAAGATCACAAGTTGAGATAAGAACAATTTACTGGAAACAGCAATGAGATAAGAAAGAGAACAGCAACACCATCAGTACTAAGGATAGAGGGTACAAGAGAAGAAATTACTCACATGGAAATCAACCACTGAAAACAGACAGTACCAAACCGGTCCTTCCTCCACATTTGCTTGACTGGAAGTAACCCCTTCCCCCTGGAAGAGAGTCCCTTCCCCCTCCCCCAGCAATGAGGTGAGGTGTCATGGAATAATCTCTTTGTCCCTACCATGGCTGGAACCAGAACACTTGCTCTGATTCTTTCTCTTTGCCTGCTCACCCTGTGCTGTGCTCTGGAATCTTCCGTGCCCAAACATGTTTAGCTGCTCCTAAAAGCAAGAACAATCCACCCTCAACCCACAAGGTCATACTGGGCCTATCACCCACTCTTTTCTTCTCTGGGTGAAGATGGGCTGAGACCGCAAGTAAAGCAAAAAAGGACATTGATGTCTGAACAGGTACTTGCTTTGACAGACAAATTCTGGCATGTTGCATGGGAGAGAGTTGCAGCATTTATAAGATGTGGATAACTCTGTGGCCACAGATGACAGGGCTTGAGGGGATTGTCAGTGCTGATTGATAAAGGGACTGAGAGTAGAGTCTTAGGAGCCCTGCTTGGATGTGCTGGCTTGAGTTACCCCCTTAGCACTGGGAAGCCTGTAGGCAGAAAGGAAAGAGACCTAGACATTAGCATGAAAAGGTGAAGTCAGGGATGTAAATCAACAGCTGCTAGCAGAGAGGAAAAAATTAAATTTATCTCCAATGATAAAATTAGTTCTGATATCAAATCTACTATACTCTTAAAAAAAAATTTAAATTCCCAGTTATAGGCAAATTTTAGTAATGATTTTATATACAGTGATTGAAATGTTTAGGACGGTGTCGACATCTGTGGCATATACCTTTAGCAATGTAAGGGTTGCAGTTTTCCCAAGGAGACTCTCATACTTTAACATACCCTCCCTAAATATATGGATATTCATATTTTCTGGCACATCTTTATCCTACAACACTGACTGCAGAGGCCTTTAAGAGGGCCATAGCTGATAATAACTGTTTAGAAAAGCAATGGCTAAAAATAGAAGAATTAAATGCAAAATTGATAATTTTGGTAGTTTGGTCTGATGAAGAAATGCCCAATTAGGATCCAAGCAGCAGAGAAAGGATAATGCTAGATGCTGCTTACAGTCCAATATTAGCACAATGACTTGATCATTTTTTATCCAGGGAAAAGAACACCAGCCTAAGAAGTCTCTGTGCAATGAGCACCCTGGTCTCCTGAAACCAGGGCTTTGAGAGGCCAGAGGCAGGCCAACAGTCAAAAAACACTGTCACTGTAAGTTACCGAAAATGAAAATTGAAATGAAAATTTAAAATGTTACCAATTGTAGTCAGTAAATTTTGGTGACCAAACCAAATGTAAGTTTTCTAAAACAATCCTTCTACCAAAAGAATGCTTTTCTGTTCTCCAGGAAAAATCAATTTCCTTTTGTCAGGACTAGACCCTTTTTTTTGAAACTACCTTTCCCACATGCATCGTTGTCCGGAACTTGTCTGAGCTTTGTGATGTGCTAAGGGCTGAGATTTATAACCAGAACAATGTATGGCTGTGAACTTCACCTGTATTTGTTCCTTTGAACCTATGGAGTGTTTTTTTTTTTAAAGAAAGAAAAGAAAACCATATTTATTTACTTTCAAAACAAGAACAATGGAGACTGTGAGCTAGGTCTTCCTTAGGACCACTATTTCATGCATGTTTTTACTGTGTAAAATGTTACCCACTCAGTGCTCTGCTTTTAGTCTCTCAGCTAATTTCCAGACATTCTACCTTAAGTTACAGGGAGTAGAAAGACTATAATTATTCTTCCTCTGATGGGCTTGTAAGATAAGGAGAGAATATTTACAACAGCCATGAGAAAGGAATGCATGTTTCCAAAATAAAAAGCATCTTGACATTTCCCTCATGCAGGCCTCAAAATGCTGGGAACCATGGGAGATTTTTCAGACACTCAGAGGTCGGTGAACCTCATTTGAAGAGGCAGAGACATGGAGATGATGCATTTGGAGACAGGACTTTAAGACAGTGTTTAAGGGAGAACACTTCAATTTCTGATAAACAAATGCATTAAACAGACAAGGAAATACAAAGAAAGCCTCACTGCTACATGACTGCTTGTTTGGTTCCATTCCTGGAGTCAAGGTTGACAGACAGTCGTGAAGAAGTTCACTCAACCACAGTGAGGAGCAGTTTAAGCCTAAATGAACCACATCACTTCCTTATGGAATTGTCCATTTCTTCTAAGCTGCAGGCATGGTCAGATAGCCAATACCTGGTCACTACTGATGTAAATACTTGTGAGTTGCTTGGTTTTCTACCATGAAACTTTCTCATGAAAAAACATCAAGTCTATGTAAAACCAGAGCTGCAGCTGAAAAAAAAGTTGAGCTGTCAGCTGATCTGAAAAATCAATTTTAAATATACTTAGAAGAACATATAAAAGATTTAAATTACTAATCAGAATGGAACAGGTTTCCTATAGCATCTGTGTATGCCCCACCTCTGGAAGCGTTTAAGGCCATGTTGGACAGGGTTTGGAGTGACTTGGTCTGGTGGAAGGTGTCCCTGGACATGGCAGGAGAAAATAAGGGTCATTTAGATCACAGAGAAACATGAATCCTTTGGCAGAGCATGCACCATGATAAACCTAATGCAATGTTTTGCTTGTAGGAGCCACAGTTGGAGGATATATGTCAGGACTTTTTGAAAATTTGTATTTAGCTGTAGAAATGAAGTTACATGAACCATCTGTTGAAAATCATAGAACCAGAGAATCAATTAGGCTGGAAAAGACCTCTGAGATGATCAAGTCTAACCTGTGACCAAATACCATCACGTTAACTAGACCATGGCACCGAGTGCCACATCCAGTCTTTCCTTAAACACCTCTGTGGACAGTGACTCTACCACTCCCTGGGCAGCCCATTCCAAAATCAAATCACCATTTCTGTGAAGAAATTCTTCCTACTGTCCTAAATGTTGCAGTACGGGGAAATATTGACATTTCTGGAGTTGTACATACAAGAGAGGATGTTGAGAAGGAGTACAGGACAACATTAATGAGTAGTACTTGCCCCTGGTGCAACTCCATCTGGATAATATGACTAAGTCTGATGGTCATACCTCAAAAGAAATCAGCAATTTATTTAGTTTGCTCAGAGTCCACAAACTGCACCAAGATGACACCTCTGTTTAAAAATATGTTGGAAGCAGCAGAAAGTGCTGCCTGAAGTTTTCATTTAGGAAATGGATTATATATGATTTGCAGACTGGTTTAAGTTTAAATTTTTCATAACTGACCACAGTATAATCAGGATTTCATGCTTTTAATTTTTTGTACTAAGCTACTGGTGAAATGAAATGTTTCTGTTTATTGAGACTAGGCTATAATGGACAGAAAAAAATCCTTCAGTGTATGTGTAAACTAGAAATAGAAGGTTAAATATTTTCTTATTCTTTCAGCCATGGTCCTGGTTTATTATTTTTCATATTTATAGAAGTTTTTGCTAGAAAATACAGATATAGTGATGTATGACTCTTATTCCTTTAAATTTTTCTTCCTTATGAAATAAAATATAAAGAAATATAGCACATATTTCTTTAAACAAGTTCCAAGAACCACTATGACAAAATAATTCACTATGATTTATAGTCTTGTGAAGTTTTGATCTCACAGAAGTACTTGGGAGATTTTCTATTAACATTGATGGAACCAGTGCTTTGGTCGAGGTGTTTCACAAGCCTAAGAGTTGTTTCAGTTCTATAAACAGAAGCTCCAAACAGAGAAGCCCCAGATTTGAATTATAGAAAAGCATTAGGAATATTTTCTTTTTAAAAAAATAAATTGAGTTTCCTGGTAGCTTTTTCTTCACAAAACAGCTAGAAACACAGTTATCAGCTCTCCAGCACATAGAGATGCAAACCCACTTCCTTAGAAAGTCAAAAGAATGGAGAAGGAGTGAATAGAAATACCTTATTGTTTTCAGTTTAGAGTAAATCTGTCGGTTGTGCTAATGCCTATATACACTCATTTCAAAGAAATGTACCCTAAATCTATATATGAATTTTATTCTGTTGAATTGAAATTTACCACATATTATTAATTATTTTGAAAATTTATTCAAATCAAGATTGATATTAATAAATAATGATTATTAAAAACCTACTTGAAAATTTCCTTGAAGTGAATTACACTGAGATGTTTTATCATTAAATACCTAAAATTCTTCCAAATTATAAGACAGTATAGAAGAAAGAAGTAAGAATTCGAATTTTTTTTATTTAGTAAAAAAAAAAAAAAGGAAATTAAGAGTTTAGTGGACCTCTACAAGAAATAAAGGTAGAACTCGTACACAGATTTACTAGCCCTCCGTAGGAGAGGGAGGTGCTGAATGAAACCAGTAATGCCACATTTCACAAATGGGAGATTCAATGCTCACCCCTCATACAAGAGAAAAGCTAAAAGGTAGTGTCAGAAACAAAGCAAAGCTGGTTTTAGAACAGAGTAAAAACAGTAGAAAATAAACATGATTCACAATAGTAATGATATCTGGTAGGAAAACTGAAAAACAAATATAATTCAATACTGATCAATCTTGGTAGGAAAAGAGATTATATAAATGGTTGTAAACACAATTTATTCACAGTGTGAATGAGTATTAATAGAAGTAAATTGTAATAAATGACCTAGTAGAATTGAGTTCTAATATAAAACTCTACAGCTTTGCAGCTAACATTTCTCATGACTAATTTGTAATAAAAATAAGTTGTTATATCAGAAGGATTTTTGAAACAAACATGCTGTTTGTGAAGGTTAAAATGTTATAAGGTAGAAATCTGCTTTCATACTGTCCATTATTAATTATTGAATTAGCTTACCTGTTTCACGAGAAAGAATATCATGACAGAGCTGGCAGATGTGGGAGATATTCTGGTCCAGAGTCCCATGCTGGAATCAAGACCAAAAAGTGTCACCATGCCCATTCTATTAAATTTGTCCCAGTATTTCACTCTACTGTAGGTCAATTTTTTCACTCTGTCTTGTACAAAAAAATAAAAATAAAAATAAAGTCTTCTTTTATGAGTGCCACTGTTCCATGAATCTTCTCTACAAATAAGTGAGGAAGTGTCCTAAACTGTCTAGGCTTGCCAGACTCCAACTACGTTTTGGTTTTTTCTGATTAAAGGCAGAGAGAGCTTACTTTAAACTTCACAGCAATTTTGCTTACTGTAGCTTGTCCATTAGCCAATAAGAAGTCAGAAAACTATTAAAACATTAAGGGGCTGATGCTGTTCCCTTGAAGCTCCATGGGAATTTTGCCAGTGGTTTTGCCAGAATGAAATCCAGCTCCATAAATTCACATGTATACTTACACACACGAAATCATTAAAAGATGTTTAAGAACACAAGAAAAACTTTTTGTAGGAAACTTGTTGACTCTAGTTGGTTGTTAGAAAGCAACTAAATAATAGCTGGGTTTATGCTTTCTGATCATGTTTTGTCAAATATGTTTTGCAAATGTGCAAACTGTTATGTTTTGTAAATATGCCAGTGCAGGATCAGGGAGAATCTAAATGTGCAAAAAAATTTGGGACCAGCAGTTAAAGTTTTACTACAATTATTGTGACATTTAGTGTTTTCTTCACAGCTTCAGTTGCCAGGTTGTAGAAACTGACAATGAATTTCAGTTTAAATTTTCAAAAAATTTTTCCAGTTGTCGAGAAACCCTGAATACATTAATAAATCTAGTTTTAGAGAATAAAATAATTTATAATACAATAATTTTAGGGTCTAGTTTATAATTGTCATATTTTGAGTTGGGAATATGGAGAGTCAAGAGGATGTTGTGTCATTTGTTTCCAAGAGAAATGAAACTTGTGGCTATTGAAGGATAGCTCGTGTCCTTTTCAGAATCAGAGAATCATAGAAGTGTTGTCCAAATGCTTCTGGAGCTCTGGCAGGGTTGGAGCCGTGATCATTTCCTGTTCCAGTGCTCAACCACCCTCTGGGGGAAGAACCTTTTCCTAATATCCAACCTAAACCTCCCCTGACACAGCTCCAGACATTTCCTCCAGTTCTGTCACTGGCACAGAGAGCAGAGATGAAGCTGCCTCTCTGCTGCCCCTCAGGAGGAAGCTGCAGACCCCAGTGAGGTTTGACCTCAGTCTCCTTCAGGCCAAACAACCCAAGCTCCCTCAGTAGCTCCTGATAAGGCTCCTCTGGGCTCTTCACCACCTTCATGTGGCGCTACCTTCAGGGCACTGCTGACTCATATTCAATTTGCTGTTGGTCAAGACCTCAAGGTGTGAGCAACATAGCTGGAGAACAGGCAGAGGTGTCACCCTGGGGCTGTGGAGGCCAGCAGGAGCTCAGTTTTCGAAGACAGACCTAGGCTAAACCCAAACGGTGTGGCAGATACACCCTGCAGCACACCCCATCAGCCTGACTGCCAGGGTGACCCCACTCCCTCCTCTACACATGTGACAAAACTCTCTTCTGCAGGAATCCAGGAGTGGGGAAGGGCGTGATGTACACCCATGTCTCATCTTTACATAAAGTCTGAATGTGGTAAAAAAAAAGAGTACCTGGACATGGGATGTGGAAGTGCTCTTCACAGTGGAAATGCATCCAGCCTACTCCAGCAGCCTGGTAGTTATGGGCCCCTTCCAACTCAGGACATTCCATGATTCTGTGATTCAGTGAGGGCATGAACTGCACTGCACCACTTGCATACAAGCATGCAAGTCCCCTCATTTTCTCCACTGATAGCTATCACTCAGCAGCTGAGTCTGTTCTTTAGTTATTGACATCTACGAGTTGTTGGTTTTTACATGCTCACTTCTTAAAATCATCAGAAGTTTAAACATGAAGGAACTCTGTGGTCCCTGTCTAGAATTAATGCTCCTCAGGACTAGGTCAGAGCAGGAGACCCACAGTATGTTGTAAGGCCACTAATACCACCTAGAAAGTGGTAAAGACAGAAGGTAGAGCTGAAGTTTGAATTTCTGAGCTACTGTTTACAGTTTTTACTAGAACACTGTAAGCAAGGAAAGTCATACTGCTGAATGCTCACCACAGCTGCCCACCCTTGTGCCCTCTCAACTTTGGCAAAAATTACTGCATATAACACTTTGAAGGAGGGTCCAGGTAATGAATTTGCTCCTCTCTTATTTTCTTTCTTTTTTCACAGTTTGACAAAACTAACCAATAAATGCTTGTGCAATATATTTCTCCTATTACATAGAGCATTCTTATATGAAGAATTGATTTGAAAGTTGTGGTACCAGCATTGCTAGGGCATGAGCAGAAAATTTTCTCCGTGAAACATCTTAGACTGCAGTTGTCAACCAGAAGGTATCAGTGGTTTCACAGGTCTCAAAATATGTTTGAATACAGCCATATGCAGATTATTTACAGGAAAAATAGATAAATGTGTAATCCTTTTAGGAGGACTTCCCTCCTTCATTCCCCTCATACTTGCTGTGCAGTTGATAAAGCTGTCCAGAAGCAGTGTCAATGCTCAGTGGATTCAGTGGTTCACAAATGTTACATCCTTGTGAAGATGCAGTAAGACAAATATGTAGAAAATAATAACTCCTGGCTCAATCTACATCTGACTTCAGGGTTGTGAGATTTGCTCTGCCTTTTTAGTCCAGACCTGCTTGGTCTTTCACTCTGTTGCTGGTCAGCCCTATAAACTGAGCTCTTCGTAACAACCTAAAGCAGGAATTTATCCTGTTCCTTTGAGTTTCATGAGGGGACTTATCTAGTCACATGCTTCTCCAACTCTGATATCTTTGGGTAGAGTTGTCTTAAAAATCCAAAAGATTTTCATTAAAAGATATACATGTAATTTCACTGTCCTCTGGTATCATTCTCCCCTATGGTGTGTGTTTTGACTTTACAGTTGTAAAATGAAATAGTCACTTACCAACACTCCTGCTCCTTTTGGTTCTTTGCATCACTTATTTGCATCATCAAACAGGCAGAAAAAACAATACATATAACATGTCAAGGTGGGACATGTTTCCTAGATGAAGAGAAAAGAAATGCTGTTCCAGAGAGAGCAGATGCACAGCCAAAATGAGAATAATTCAGCATTTTCTCTACTGTTTCACCTAACTTGGGCAAAACTTGTATTATGTGTTCATGGAGGCAGACTGGACAGCACCCAGGAACCTGTCAATAGCAAAGTCAGGTAACTTATGACTTTCATTTGTCACTGGTGGAACTTTCGACATTATGCATTTGCCTTTCCAGTGTTCTTGAGCAGTGCTGCAATGGCTGTGAAATGCTTAGCAACTGGCTTTAGCTCCTTAATAATTTCTTTACAGTAAGAGTCACAACTGTATTCAATTTAAACACTGTGTAACAGGAGCATTTATTTGTTTTATTTATTTCTTAGCTATGAAATATAAGGGTTCCATCAGTCTGACTCCATCTGCCAACCAAGGTAAAAAGGCATCATTTTTTGTATAAATAAAACTTTTCTGATTGCATCCTGGGGTACTTCCAATGCTTCTGTGTTCTGTGTATTTTTACTCCTGTGATTCGTGGGGCAAACTGTAATTTATTGCCCCTATTCCTCATATTTCTTTCACAACAAATTACTGCCAAACAACACTGTCCTACATCCTTAATCCTTCCTGCCACATGATTTCTGGTCATGCCTCTGCTCTCTGTCTTAACTCCTAAGCTGGTACAATTTTCTGAGAGGAATGAAGAATATGATGGTAAAGACGGGTAGGTGTTTCACCAGGCAGATAGATGCATAAATTTCTAAAAGGTTTTTTTCTAGAATAATTGCTAGTGCAGTCCTGGAGGATGCCAGCCTCATTCCCAGAGACAGACAGACGGCACAGAGCTTCAGCAGCATTTTCTCTCAGTTTTCTCTCCTTAGTCTTCTCTATTACAGCATTCAGTAGCAGTTACTGGTGTGAAGGGACAAGAAAAGTTGCCAAACCTTTCTGTACAGGAGAGAGCAAGGGGGATCTTTGCATCCGCTTCAACAGCCCTGATGCCAACAACAGCCAAGCTGTGCAGTATATTTGGGAGACAGGAGATGATAAATTCGTTGAGCGAAAGTTTCATGCTGGGATTTGGTATTCCTGTGAAGAAATGATAAATGAAGAAGGTGAGTAAAACCATGCAAATTTACTCAAGAAAGCAATCAGAGTTCTTCCTACTTAGTTGGTGTCCTCTTCTGATCTGCAGCATTATCATGTATGTATTTTGTTGTGCTCATATCCTTAAAAAGTTGCTCTTCTCTGGCAAAGGGGACCGTAGAGGGTACTGTCTAGTCAAGATTTTGTAACGAATTCTGCAAAGTACATTAGAGTGACAGGTTGTCTTTCTGGTTTAGTGATAGGTTGTGGTACAGATGAAGATTTATTTATTTTTTATTCTTTTAAACATAACAGTAAGTTAAATTACTTTAACAGGGAAGTGTTCCATTTTCCCTTAGTTAAAATGAACATACTTTCCTTAAATAATTGCTTCTGATCCTTGCTTTTATGGCAACATAAAAAGCACAAACTGACTTTTTTTGTTTTAAAAATCATTTGCACTATTAAATCTGTGGGATCTCAGTTATTTCCTGGATTTCCTCTTGACCACAAGTATTTCTACTTTCTTACTGTCATCTCACCTTTCATAAATCAAAGCAGAAGACGATTCTTTTCACCTTGATAAAACATGATTCAAAGACTTACCTGTCAAAAATGGTAGCATGTAATTGAGACTCACTCTGCATATGTAAATATCTGTAGAATGAAATTAGCTTGCAATTACAGAAACTTTCCAGTCAATTTTGGATCTTTGTATAAAGGGGATTGTTGGTTCAAGAATTCAAACATTTATTGTAAATCCAGATCAACACTAAGTTTTTCCCTTGCTGTCCTGATCACTGTACAAATGAAAACTAGAACAGAACTTCAGAGAAATCAAATCAGCTGTCACCTGTGCTATAAAATGCAAATATTTTCACAGTCACCTGTCCTGAAGATCCAGTTCTACCAGAAGGTCTTGTAAATTATGCAGTTTTAATGGGGTAAATTTCAAAGATCAGAGCAAACTACATGTCCAAAAGATACCTTTCAAGTGGTGATTGCTATGAATACCAGGTTGCGTAATTTGTGCATCTGCTATGACCAGTCCATATTTTCCAACTTGGTGCAGTTAGGAGCTCGAAAAAAACACCCAGCATTTCCAGAGCAGAGAGGAATTAATTCGAAGAGCTTTGTTCACAGCATCTGTGTGGGGCTCAGGGGGTCACGTGGGTTTGAAAATCAAAGCTTACAGAAAGAAATTGGAATGAAGCTTAGAAGTAATTTGAGTGAGCAGCAGCCTTGTTGCTGTAAGGACAGCAGCTCTCCTCTCACAGGGAAGATTGCACCCAGGTTGACAATCTTCCAAAGGAATTGATAATTTTCCTATTCTGGCTTTCACAGGTACCACCTTTTGGAACTCAGTTCATAGCCTTTCTCTGTCTTCTAGGCTCTGATTCCACCTTGAAAAAGCCTGTAAGGATTCTCTAGCTAAGCCCCAGGAGTAGATTGATGTACCAGGCACTCTGTGTACAAATATACATCAAAAATAGCTTTTCCTGATCGTCCCAGTTTCTGCTTTTCTGATAGATTTTGCATTTTCCTCTTTCTATTAATCTATTTCTTTAGATCATTACAGAATACAAAGTAATCCTGATTTTTTTTAGGTGAGAAATGTAGAAGCTTTATCAGTCTGACTCCAGCTTCTGATCGAGGTAGGTATGCATATTTTTTTGTGTAATCAAAACTTTCTTGATCACATTTACCAATATAAGTATTCTGCATTTTACTTTCAAAAATATTAGCTTTGATCCTACACAGATTTTTTTTTCCTTTATTTAGTTTTCCAACTTCAAAATGAGGTCCATATGACTTCAAATATCAATCTATGTCTTTTTGAAGACACATCATTTGAATATGAATTGCTTTTGAAATTACTTTGAATAAATTTGTAAATTTTGCACTCTTTTTCATCATAACTCCATATTCCCAGGCAAGAATTCTGTGGCCTGCACCACACAACTGAGAGGGCAGAGGGACAGGCAGTGTGTGAACATTCGCTCTTGTATGCTGAGGGGACTTGAGGGAGTTATGCTCTCTGATGACAGTCAGAATCTCCTCCCCATGCCTTGCAAAGAGCTGTGAGGAGACATTTCTATTCTCTTCCTCCAAAGAAGGACTCATATTCCCATAAAACATCCCTGCAGATGCTGTGAAGTGCCCCCTCCCTTGCCCAATCTCCAGTGTAAAAACAGTGTAAAAACTTGTCTGATTACACCAATCACTTTGCAAGTGGCTGATCCAGAAAAAAAAAAAAAAAGGCTTTCTTTCCAGGATACTGGGAGTGGAGTATTTTCCTGGATATGCAACTTCAGCCCCTTGGACAAGAAGAAATATTCAGTCTCTGAAGGCTAGTCTTCCTTCCACCTATTGCAGGTTGTCACTGAGTATTAATAATTCAAGAGTTTCATAGCATGAGAAAAAATATAAATGAGATATGGGTGTAGTCACACAGACATGGTCCTCAGAAATGATGGGTGTATTCTAGGCTCTGCCCTGAGAGATCCTCACAAGGAAAACTACTGTTGGACACAGTGGTGAAACTAACTCTGTGAACAGCACCAGCAAGCATCACAGGCACTGGCAGGTTAGACCTAGACAGCTAAATGTACCTAAACACCAAACTTAAAAGCTCTTCCTGGGCAGTGAAATCCTGTGTGGAAATAGGCTCCTGCCCTGCACAGGAGAAGAGCCATGTTGTGTTCTGCACATGCCTATGGTTGCTGTGTGCACAAAACTCAGCAGGCTCACTCTTCCTGAATTTATCACCTGTGGGTCTCATACGCAGGGATGATCACCGTTGGTCAGTGCATATGGAATGATGGTTCACTCACTAAAAGTGTTAAGATGCAAGTTCCACAGCTGGAGCAGCCAAAACTGTTGGGAAATGTAACATCTGGAGTTTCTAAAGAAAATCACGATTTTTTAATGAGACAAAGACTTTCTGGAGAAATAAACCTTGCCCAAGAATGCCCACACATAGCCTGGTCCAAGAATTTGATGTCTAAATGGCCAGTGAATCAAAGAAGTCCCACAGACATTGTCAAAGCCAGCAGTAGAGGTTATTCACCACACATTGTCTGCTATCCTAAATGGTGTCTAGTAGTCAAGGACGTATCTTAGCAATGTTTTGTTTTTAAGTTATGATAGTTTGTATATATCTTCATATGAAATGAATGTACTTGAATGTACAACCAATTGTGTCAGGACACATTTATTTGTTTTTTAAAAAGTTTAGGGAAGGTCATTTACCAGTTCTCGCTACTGTGAATCTGGCCTCCAGCTCCTGGCTGTGGGACATCAGCATGCCGAAGGTCAAACAGCTGGCTGAGAGACTTTAATGGCAGGATTAATTTCTTGCATAAGATGTAATTACCAGATATCCAAAAAGAGATGAATTAGCAGATAAGCAGAGAAATGAATCCCCTTGAAACCTGGAGAGTGCCTGGGCTCATGAAGGCTTCTCTGTCTGAAAATCAAAATCCTGTTTGGCAGAAAGTTAAGCCCATGGGGCAGATTTTATTTAATGACTAGACCCACAGGCAGTGTCCCTATGTGCATGACCTCACAGTTTGTTAGCTGGGTGACATGGTCCGCTGTTCCTGTACACTTCTCTTTGGACTCAAAACCATGACAGCTAGACAATTGGATAGTAATTCTTTTTATATTAACTTTGGTTCACTGTGATTTTAGGGTAGCTGCTGAGTATTAAACCATACTGCCCCATTTTATACTGTAAGCTTCTAAGTGTATAACAGGAACATGCAACTGCTCTTCCACTAAATGGCCAAGTCAGTAGAAGAAATTATAATTTAGGGTGTCCATTGACATTGAAGTCTTCCCATAGATCTTATCATGGCATCCTCACAGCCTTTGAACTTCTGTTTAATGTTGTATGAACTATATAAATGAAGAAGAAGGAAATTGTGAAAATACTAAATGACTGCTTATAATATTAGTGCTATTGGTTTGGTTTCCAGGGGTTTTATGGCTGTCTATTGTAGCAGAGCTTCTCTACGTCATTTTACTTCTGACAGGAAACATTCTTATGTCAGTAGAAATGTGCTACTACAGTTCTGTCATTGACGGGCTAAAGATCAACGCCTTCTCTGCAATAGTCACCGTATTAGCAGGTACGGTTAAGTATCTCAATTAATTGCATCCAGAATAATCTTCCATTTGAAAATTAATAACAGTGTCCAAGTTTCAAAACTCTTACAATGCCTATGGAGACACTAACAATACAAGATGAAGAAAAATATTATGGGAAAATATTATTTTCAATTAATTATTTTTTAATATTATTTATTTTGTATTTTATATATATAGCTTTTGCCATTTTTAATTCAATTATTTAAACTTTATAATTTTTATTTTCATTCCAGACTATGCAAATTAAACTTCTGCTACTGGAAACATTAGCTATATTGAAAACATACAATTAAAAAATCCTGTTACAATATTTAACTGTTGAAAAAAACCACATTAAAGCTACTATTTGATTTCTCAGTTCCCTCAGTCTTTAGCTCAGACTAAATTAAATTCTAAAATGTATGTTCTAACTGAAGAAGAAGTCAATTAAAGAAGAATCTCTCTGTGACATTTTCTGACCATAGGTATGTAGATTTATGATGTCCCATATGCGGCTCTTGGCTATACAGAAATTACTATTCTAATTTGTGAGCATTTTCTCTTAAATACATAAGCACTGCTAGTTAACTACCCTGCTATGAAATACAGATTATCGATAACACTGTCCTTTATCCCTCAGTGACCTTTGATGAAAATGGAGCTTGACAGGCACTGTGACTAAGCAAGCATATAACTATGCTTGCCTTTTATATCTATATTAGTAACATTTTCACCATTTCTCTGGCACTAAACTGCCCTGAAGTCACAGCTGAGATGCTAGCTTGACTCAGGATTGTACAAGAGCTAACTAACAGGAGAGCTCCAGCACAGGAGCTCATGTTCTCACTCCAGTTATATGCATTTCTAGGCAGCCAGACTGGAGGAATCAGGACAGAAATTTGTGTAATTCAGCAATAGCTATGACACACCACCTCTACTCTCCATTCCCACACATTGAAAAAAAACCCACATTAAAGAATATCCCACATGCTGATAGCCACATCAACAGTCAAACCACTTTTCCAAACAGTTCAGTAAGGAGTCTGCCATACAGTGCCAGATGCAGAGATTGAAAACATGAAGCCTCTTAGCTCGGTGTTACACCAAAGGCTCTCCTAACTGCCTGTGGGTGGTGTTTCAGTCAACACCAGTATTTCAGGGAAGGCCATTTCCCAGCAATTACCGAAGCCAGGCCACATCTGCACGGATTTGTTATGCCCGGGAGCCTCAGGGATACTGTGTGCTAGAGCGCGAGCTGTGCAATTCATGAAAGAGACCTACTTTAAGAACACCTAACAAATTGGGTCTTGCGAGCTTGGTATGGGACCGTCTGCTTGGAGAAGCTCATACGTTTTATACAGTGGGATAGTTGATAATTCAAGGGTATTTATCAATTTGTAAATGAAACTGGAAACAAAAAACATCAGTGTTTACAGGGAAGTTCACTACCGGAAGACAAAATGTTTAGGGAAAACAGATACTCCTAGAAACAGCCAGTAGCCTAGTAGTAATTTTGAAAATTAAATTATTCAATATAAGCCTCTTTCACAACCTAGACTTTCAGGACGTTTTAGTAAGTGTTGTCCACTTTTTTATTCACCTTCATAACTGATAAATCTGACTGCATTTACAGCAGTGGGAATGGCATACAGCTTTGACAAATCTTTCCACTGAATGACAGAAAACTGTGGGAAATGTGTCCAGCACAATGCAGTTGAGCAATGTTTTTCTGTAATAGCTGATCCTTGCTCAGTATTATATAATTAAGAAGTTTTCAGAGGATGAGAGCCAACTAGTCTGTTGCTTTTTAAAATCTATGAGTTGCATGTCCCACTGCGCCCCTAGATTCCTCTACCATAGAGAATATGTGTTAAGGGAATGTATGAATGAATATAGTGGCAAATACATGACACATTAAATACATCTAAATTATAGTGTTAGTGTCCAGTATTTGTGAGTGCTTTATGGAATTCAGATAGTTCATAAAATATTCTGCAGGAGTTCAATGGATAACTGGAAACAGTTGTCATAGAAGAACACTCTCAATATAAATTTTCTAATGTTATTATAATATTATACTTTTCAGGTCTTCTGGGTATGGTTGCTCACATGATGTACACAACTGTATTTCAAATGACAGTAAATCTTGGTCCTGAAGACTGGAGACCTCACACATGGGATTATGGCTGGTCTTATTGGTACTTACTGGTTTATATTTGGTTCTTCCACTACATTTCAGTTGTTTTACCCTACATTCAAGGAATGTATACCTAATTTATAAGCAATGGGTTTCCCTTATTGCACTCCTGAGGACGCAGTTCAGTAACCAGTTGTTCTCAAAATTCAGTTGTCTTAGATTATTACACAGAACATTTAAACTTGTGAGTTTTGCATATGACTTCCTACAGGCAGTACAGAGATGTCCAACTGCCCTGCACAAAGCAGAGGTTCTTCTCCATACACATCAGACCCAGGTTTAGTATCCTCATCTCCCAGGACAACTGCCTTACATAAATTGCTTAAAACTCTTTCAGTTTTAGCCACTTAGGCTGGCATTTGCCTATCACATATGTGCTTGAGATTGTTGTATCTGGAACATTACAGACAAGTAATGATTCAAAGTTCAAAATAGGCTTAGGTAAAATCCACATTATTTTGGCCTCATTTCTGAGGAGATCTAGTATTCAGAAAGAGGGCTGTTCAGATTAATTTTGCTATAGAAGTGTGTCTTTCAAAATCCATAGAATCTGATCAATAGCAAACATCTGAATATTCAGGTGCTGGAAACTGCTGCTATTTTCCCAACTATGACTGAGAAAAAGAATAGGAACAACTGTATTGGGTTAAATCAAAAGTCACTCAGGATCAATATTTTAGGTCAGAAGACCAGAGCTCAGGCTGATTGTCTCATTTATATGCACTCTGATAGGTGAGATCACAGCTCACATTTTCAGTTGTTCTTTCTACTTTTATTATATCTTTATCAAACAGGTGCTTGTAGCTGCACGTGGTCCCTATGATGCAGACTCACTAGGGATTTTTGCAGTGAAATTGGGGGTTCCTTTGTCTTTTGTTCTGTCACTTTTCAACTTCTTATTAACTCAAGTCTCATTTGAAGGTCAATGTGCATTGTTCTGCCTCTTTCCAGGAGTCTGTTTCCCAAGCAGTTTGTTTGAAGTTATTGCTACATGTGTATAGATAGAGATGTTTCTCTAGTGCTCTCACAGCACAGAAGGATGGACCTGGTCAGTCCTCCCAAGCAGGAGATCAGCCAGTTCGTGACAAAGGGTGTATTTTACCATGTTTGTCCAGCAGATAAGGTGGCACAGCACCTATATGTCACCCACTTGCTCAAAGTCGAAAGTGTGATCATGTTTCCGTCAGGAAGAATGTACCTGAGAAGGTCCAACACCAAGCATCGAGACAACACCTAGGACAATGTCCAGGGGCTACTTGGATAACCTCAACAGATATTATTCCAAAAGGTGTGCAGGATCCTTCTTCCATCCTTTCAGGCTTACATTTTGCTTCCATTCATTCATATGTTTGTTCTTAAAATAATAATTTGGCTTTCCTTTTTTTGGGATCTCTTTTCTGGAAAGTCTCTCAATTTCTTTCATGAATGGGACTGGGTCTGTTTTTACCCAAAAACCAGTAAGAAGAACAGTCAGTGGAGAAAGGAGAAGTGTTCCTTCATTATCTGCCCCTTCCTATGGGAGTGGAAACAGAAAACTGCAGACTGGTACTGAGGACCCTGTTCCCTCCTTTCCATCCCACTGGGAGAAGAAGAAAAACACCCAAATCACTGTCACTACTACTGTAACGGACATAACTCCATCAATGCCACTATCACCATCATTATCATGTTAATCACTGATGTCAACACTGCTGCCACTACAGGCAATATTCTCCTGAGCCCTTGAACGAATGACTTTTACCATGTAGCACATACATGGAATTAAGGATTTCACGGCTGCCCTCTAATGATTCAGGGCAGCTTGGGCCACCCGAATGCCCAAAGAAATGCTTCTACCAACACAAGACTTTCCAAGCCATCAGTGTCTGCATACAGGAAGACATTGAGGAGGATGATCTATGTGGTGCATTTTTTCTAATGAATTCTATGCTCCATTTTTCTATCAAGATTTATTTTCTTCTTTCCTTTTCCCAGGCCTAAATTGCAACTGCACCACCTTGTTTGACAGTAATCTAAAAGTAAAGCAAGCCATACATGCAGGTTCCTCACACACTCCTCACAGTTGTCTCCCTTGGTTTCTTTCTTCTTGTCCTGTTTCATATGTAATGTTGTCTCTCTTCTGATAACCAACATTTGCACCTCCTTTCCTGCTATATGAACCTTCATCTTCAGCCTCCCTTAGCTGCTCTCCCATTGACTGCATCTGATGGTAAGAGAGGAAGAATGCTAATGCTATTTGTCTTTTACAAGAGGAAAGAGAACAGATACCAAAAAAAGGGGCATTATTGATTACAACTGACACTCTTTTCTAATTACCTCAGCACCCACCTGTGACCACCAAAACCATGAGAAGGGCGTGGGCAGGCAGAGGCACAGGCAAAGACTGCTGTTTTTTCTTTGGGACTTAGAATCATCTCCTTAGTAGCAAAAAATCCCCAAAGAATTTGCCCCATGGCAGCTGCTTTTCTTCCCAGTCACCAAACCCAGTAGTGCAGCTATTCCTGCAAGAACTACTGAGGCTCTGTCATGAATCTTCTACCTGCCACAGTTTCCCCTATGTCCATCCAACTGTCTGGCCAGGGCTTTTCTTCCATTTGGCCAAAGAAACATGAAGACCTTTCTTTTTCCTTTACTGTGCTGGAATTGCTAACAATGGATAGACTAACTCTGTGATATCCCTGAACTTCTCTTCAAAAATTCCTTCTGTATTCCTCTTTTCTTCAGCAGCTTTCCTGCAGGTTGAAAGATGTTTCTGTTATTGGTGAATCTCTCATGCTCATTATGTTTCTCATATTGAGACATCCTCACATCAAAAGATGATATTTTCTCTCTAAAGAGCTGCCCTCTGTACTAAATTCCCATAACTCACCTCATATGGAATGCTCCCTACAGGAAAATGGAGAATCCATAATCCAGTTGAGCTTCTATTGGCATGTCTCTTATGCAGATGAAGGACTGGTAGCTTTAGTTTTTTTCCTTATCCAGTCAACCTACTTGATTTCCCCTTGTCTCCTTTGTCTCTGGGCAGAACTGAAGTTGAATGCTCTCCTTACTGAAGCTGAATTTCCTCTGCAGCCAAACTGCCCTTTAGTCTCTGGCTCCCTTGATAACAAGACTCACTTCCTCTCTAGTCAGATTGGGCACTCCCCATTAATTCCAAGTTGTTTATGGAAAAGCAAAATTTCTGGCAAAAACTTTGACAAATCACACCAGTATACTTATGTTGTCAAAGGAAAACCATTTGTTTCTGTCTTTTGGTTTTTTTCTCTTTTAACACAATATTAGTCTACAAGAGAATCTGTTCATAACAGATTAATTTCCTTCAGTTTTTATAGAGGCTCTCTTGAAGTCAGTTTCTTACCCTTATGTCACCAAGTCCTTCAAAGAGATTCAATGGATGAATTAGGAAAAGCACCTTTAAAAAAAATCTGTGCTTCATGATATCAGTTCTATCAATTTGTTTACTAATGTGACTGTGCTTCAGTTATTCAACCAAAAATGCCAACTACACAACTCAGAACTACTAAGTCCCCTTTATGTCATTCCAGAGCCTGAATCTTCAGTTCTTATCTACCATGATTGGCTGAACCCACAGGTTACACAGCACCATGGGTAGACCTGCTGTCCCATTCTTGCTTTGTTGGCATGGGGAGAAAATCTGATGATTTTTCCCCTATTCTTGCTCTCTCTTTGCTATAAGAGTTCTTACTCAGGGTGTACTTTGATGTTAGGAGCAAAGACTGCTTAAGCTGCTCCCCTTCTTGCTTCTGGGATCCTTCCACATCCCTGTGCCATACTCCACTATCCTCAAGTTCTGTCAACACATCTGATTTCTGATCACCCTAGAAATCAATCCTGGCCAAAAATACTGAGGAGGGAAATGGGGAAAAAAGCAGGCAGGGAGAAGGATTTATTTAAAAACAGAAATTAATTTGTTGAACCACATCAAGGATGGGGTAACAAACAGCTCTGAGGGAGAGATGAGATTGACTTCTCCACCAAAGCACATTTCATTTGATAATTGTGACCTTGCCATGTTAAAAAAGCCACTGATGAGCAAGTTCCTGCACTGTGAACTCCAATCCATGCCACTGTGAACATATTTTTACATACTGCTTTTATACCTTCAGCATGCATTGCCCTCTTGGTAGCCTGGAATTTCACCTATTTTTGGCAAATTGTATCTCAATATCATTTTTTTTTAGTTCTGTCTTCTTAGGGTTTTACTTTTACCATTTCAGACTCGATGTCCTTTTTTCTCTATTAATCATGACCTGTATTTTCCCAGGAATGCATTTCAGTGCTCTGAACCTGTTTTAGTCAACTATTTAACTGTGCTTTCTCTGTTCTTTTAAACACTTTTGGATAATTCACACACATTTTTCTCAGTGTCCCCTGTGAGATTAGTTGTCTGAGTAATCGCACCTTTTATTTTTTTAATGCATACACATTTTTCGCAATTCCTTTTTCTGACATTAAGCTCTAAGCAGAGTAAACAGCGAAATTGGAGGAAAGGTTTCATTAAACAGGAATGTCAAATGTGAATATTGTAACAAATATGTAGAGGTCAACTATGTAAATCAGATCTGTAGATGGCCATTAACCAAGAATCTTTCTTCCTCACCAAATGTGCTCATCTTTCCCTAATACACACCAATACAAGCACATGTGTGCAGTGTTTTCAAAAATAAAATTGAAGGACTTGGATATGAAAATGTCCTGCTAATTTCTGATAAACCTTTTTGTTTATAGCCTCGCATGGGCTTCCTTCGCTTGCTGTATGGCTGCAGCTGTCACCACTATTAACAAATACACAAAAACTATTTTGGAATTCAAGCACAAAAGAAAAAAGCTGGAAAGGAGTTTAAAGATTAAATACAAGTTTCCTGACCATACAGCTCCAGAGAAAGCTTGCAATGTGTATGTGAACTCTTTTCAAAACACCACGGAGGACCCCACGCACGCAATAAGAGGCTTGCGTCACCTGGCCACTATTTCAGTTCTGTAAAGCTGAACCGCATCTATAGGCATTCTGTAAATTATAATGCTAGATCCAAATGAAACAGTATTAATGAATAAAACGTATCAATGTGTAGTATTATTTATTTTTCTTAATGAATAAATGATATTTCCATGGATGTTTCAAGGAAATCTTGATATTGGAAAAGTAGATTCAGGTTTCTCTTTTCAGAAAACAGCAGTGATGCAGGTCCCCTACTGCTCTGGTTTTTAAGCAGTGTCTAATGCTAACACAGAGCGTGTGAGTTTGTTAGAATTTCAGAGCACTATGGATTCCACTCTATTCTTTATTGAAAAGACTGTAAAAAATCCCATCCCCAAACCAAAACCAATACTCACAAAGAACAGGGCAGCAAATAAGACATATGGTGCATGGTTTGATTAATTTTTTTGTTATTAAAGGTACAATCTCTTTGGAGGAAGGAAAAGGAAAATCTGTGAATTGCAGGTTATGATTCAAGTGTTTCACCATATGCATAGTAGATTTGCTGTGAAAGGAAGGCTAATAGAGGGAAGAGGTTTTCAAAGCAAACACTGCTTATTCAAAACAATCAGGAAGGCAAACTGAAATCGGAAAGATACATTGTTGTAGACAGCACACAACTCACCATTCTCTAGGAATCATTCTGGCAACAGTGACAGAAAGAACCAAAATTTGATTTGTGATTACTACACATGAAGCATCCATAATCACATTAAAAATGATAAAGTAGAAACTATTACAACCCTCAGAGATCAGGAACACACAGCTGTTCCACTGTGAGGATCAGTGTGGAACTTCCCTACGGAACTGAGCCATGTGTGCCTACTTTGCTGGACAGCAGCTTGTCTTCATTTTTGGGTAAATGCTCCTGTTAATGAGCCCATTAAGAAAACACAATTGTGAACTCTGGTTGGCAGAGGTCTTAGTATACTGAGCAGCTCTGGGCTTTGGAAAAATCACTTTACATTTTTATTCAGGCAATAAATATAGTTTGAGCTTGTTATGCCAGCAGGATCCATAGCAGGTCAGTTTATGGCCAGTGATAAGGTGGAGCTGATAACAGAGAAGCACAATTAGCTCAAAAGTAAACCATTAGAGGTAAGAGAAAAAAATTGTTGGATAATAGCAGTCTCTCAAGGTGAGATCACAGAGCAACACATGAGCCTATCTCTTCAGAAGGAACGTGGTGGAAAGCCCATAAAGGGGTGGTGGCACTTTGTGCCCAACCTCCATCCGCTGTGTACTTCACTCTGACTGGGAGTGCAGTGACCTCAGGACTGGAAGTAGGTGGGCAGGATGCCGGTAGGGGCCTCAGACGCTGCTTGGATTGTTGCTTGCTGCTGGTGCTTGCAATTTGTGCAACAGTCCTGGCCTCTGCTTCAGTTCTTCTGGGAGCAAGTTCAAGGTTCCTGAGATCTAGGTTGCAGGTGGGAAAAACTGGCTCCCCATCAGGGAGTTTCATACATTCATGCCACTAGTACTAGGGAGAGAGCTATATGGGTGCTGAATTGCAAAGTTAGGGCCCAGAATATTGCTCTGCCAAGGACAGGAACTTTGCTGAAGGCAGTGTGTGAATGCTCAGCATTGGAGGTGACACCTCAGTGGACATTGTCCCTGCCCCAGGAGCAACAGGCACTGCAGAGGTCCTAGCACAGACTCATCTCCTGAGAAAGAATGCAAACCTCTGGGTCTAGGGTTGCCAGGAGCGCCTGGGGGCCACTTGTTGATTCCTGGGGACAGGAATGCTGGATGTTGTGGCTTCTGGCAAGAGGGGCATGACTGTTTCTCTAATGGCAGATCTGCAACTGCAGAATATTTTCCATCTCCAGCAGCAAGCAAGAGGCTGTGAGCTCTGCCTGGGGTGCACTTGGAGCCAGCTGAGCCTGACACATGCACAGTGCCAGCAGTGGGAAACTGTGTCTTTCAGGGCTTGGTACCTTGACTTGATATCCAGGCATGTTTGCTGTTTGTTCAGGGCTTAGATCTGAGGTATTTCAGGTGGACTGCTGAAGCCAGTCCAGCCCTTAGACTGCAATTCCATGCTGATTATCCATGTGAACACCAGTGGTAATGTCCAGGAGACACTGACCAAGGGAAGAGTACCTGTATGATTCTGAGGGTGAAGGTGTAGGACATTAGGGCCAAGGTGATGTTCTCATTGATCTTGAGAGGACAAGGCTTGGAAGTAGGGCATGGATCATGTAGGTCAACACTTGATTTTGCACAGCAGTCTTTGTGACAGGGCTTTGACTTTGACAACTGTAGGTGTCTCTCAGAGGATGAGGAACAGCTGGGGAGAAAGAGGGTCCACTTGGCAAAACTGGCCAACATGTTGAGAAATACTTTAAGAATGCTTTAGGAATAATAGAGAAGTGAGATTTTGTCATGAAATAGAAGTCTACAGTGGTGGAAAGAAAAAGGTGCAAGGTGACATGAAAAAATGAGATCTCAGGTGTGATAAAACAGGGCAAAGAAAGCCCCACCCCCTAAGCATATGTATACAAATGCAAACAGTCTGGGAAACAAGTGAGAAGAACTAAATCTCCACATGCAGCCAATGAGCTGCAGTACCTTTAGAACAAGAGATGTGGTTGCACAGTTGGGCTGCTGCAGATCAAAGTGGAGATGGACTTGGGGATTTTATTGAACTGAGATCACAGCAAGCTGAAAATACAACTGGTAGAAAGAATGTCAACAGCATCTTCGGCGGTATTAACAGGAACACACCCAGTAGATCCAGAGAAGTGATTTGTTAAATGACATACAGAATCCAGTTTTGAGCTCCACAAAATGGGAATAACAGGAACAAAGTGCATCAAGTTCAGCAGATGGTCACAAACATGGGGGAGAGAACTGGAGCATATGTGGTATGAGAAGAGGCTAAGGCTTTTTTTTTGCCTGTAGAGGAGACTTCAGAGGGACCTGAAGCTCTACAATGTCAGGCAGGCTTCCAGTTTCCACAAGAAAGTTGTTTATTACACGGAGCCAAGCTTTTCACACTGGTGCACTGTAGGAGAATGAGAGACACTGGGCATAGATTCAGCTGAGAGAAACTTGAATTGGATACAAGGACAAACTTTCTCATTGTGGGGACTTGTCAGGCAGTGAACCAGGCTGCCCAGAAGAGGCTGTGCAACCTTCCTACTCGGAGGTTTTCAAGACCAGACTAAGCAAAGCTCTGAGCAACTTGGTCTGACCTCGCAGAACCAAAAACTTCCTGAAGTACTATCCTACTTGAGTTATCCCACAGTCCTGCCCCTGCTGCCTCCCAAAACTCAAATCCAATATTTGGAAATGTTTGGAGCCTTTGTTTGTTTGTTTGTTTGCATATTTGTTTGTTCTCTTCAGTACTGGTTGCTTCTTTCAGTATATTTCATATACAAATGAACCTTTATTTTTAAGATTCAAGTTTTGGCCCGGTACCCAGTAGCAGAAATTCCTTTTCATTAGCCTATATTGTCCTACAGTCAACAGTTGTAGACTACTGTCCTATAACAGCATCTCAATGTGTCCAATTTCAAATCAACATCATAATTTCTTCATACTTTTCATGTCCTGTGAAAATCAGAAAAGTTATATGGAAGCTGCTGGCTTTATTATTAATTTATGGTCACTGTACACCATCACTTCAGTCACACGAACTTTAGAAAGAACATTTGCTACAGTATTCTTATTAGTTTAGCACTTAACCTATTCCCAGCTTCTAAACACTCATGAACGCCCTTCTGAGAGACTGAAAAATTCAAGGTTAATGAATCGGCCTTTTGCAAAAGTAGCAGATGCTTTGCTGAGACCAGGTTTATGCCCTTCTAGCAAAGGGGAGGAGGAGATTTTTTGGGGTATGTGGTGGCGAAACCTCCAATCTGCGTAAGAACAGCCTGGGTGCAGAGGGGATGTGCACCCACAGCCAGAGGATGACCATGGTAAACCAACCTTGGTTTAGCAACAAGATGAGTTTTGAGACAGATAAGGGAAAAGGCCAGTAAGAAGGCAGATTCTGTGAGGTGGGATAATGCTTTTTATCATGCCTTCCAATAAAGCTCAGGTATAAAACTCTCCCCAGAGGGATGTATCGGGACATTCACATGTAGGCCTGAGGGTTTTCGTCCTTTCTGATGGGGAATAACTGCCTCAACTACAGTGGTGTGAGAGGCAGCTGTCATGTCTTAGAAGGGGCCATAAACCATCAAGGACCCCCAAGGCACCCCCAGACTCATTTCTGAGGCCTTCCACCAGAGGACTGTGCATGCACGCACAGTGTTATATCAGACAGTGTAAAACTCCCGCCAGGGGAGGTACCTGGTCATTCTCACCTGAACCTAAACATGTGGTTTCATGGGCCCCCAGCCCCAATGGATCAAGACTGTGACCATCACCTTTACCAACAGGCATCGAAATTTGTCCACAGGTGGTGATATCTTCCCTCTCTACTATCTAATCTTATCCTTTCTTTCTCTTATATTTTCTTAAGTGATATTTTTATACTTTTATATTGCTGTATTTCTATAGATAATAACCAAAATGGCTACATAACTCCTTTCCATGGCAACTAAATTGTTTCAAAATAGACCTGCCATATATATATATATATATATATATATATATATACACAGTGGTCATTCAGTGTCTCTTCACCCTAATCCACCCCAAGGCATCTATTAGCAAGAACCTCAGTTACCCACCTCATGGGGTGGGCCATAACAACTTTAAGAACAACCAACCAACCAAATGTGAATAGGAGCTGGGGTAGACTGTATCCTGCAGCTGACTCCTGATCACATACAGCTTTGTGACACTCATGAAAGGATGTCAGTCAACTATTTATACCCAAAGTCATCTCCTCATAACTTTCATGAGTGTTTGTTGATTTTATGATTTCTGCCTAACTTGACTGCAGTTTCATTATTTGCAGTGGTTTCAGCATTTGGTGTTCATCCAAGTTTTCCCATCCAGTGGGAAAACTGACAGAATTACACTCTCTGTCTGAGAGAATATCAAAACTATTTTGGCTGGAGACCAACTACAAGACTCACCTATATCTATAGACTCACAAATAGTTAAAGAATAATTTAAATTGTAAATTCGTTGTGAGAAGTCTGTCATGAGGTCATGAGGTTTGTGTCTGGTCCAACCTTCCCTCTGAAAGCCAGGCAAATAGTGTTGTTCAGAGACTTAAGCAGTTGAATTTTGAATATATTGAGGAAATGAGATCTCCTGACCTTATTGGCAACCTGTTGCAGTGCTTCGCTGCTGCAACTGTAGAAAAAGCATACCTAACATCAAATCAGAATGCCATGTCCTCCAATTTGTGTCCATTACCTTTTTTATTTCTACTGTGCACATTTGAGAAGTATCTGGCTCCATCTTCTCTATACCAACCCACTAGGTAGCTGCAGACAGCAATAATATTTCCCTTTTCGTCTTTAGAAAAGTCTGTCTTTACTCATTACAGTGTTCTGAAACTGCCACCTTCCGTTCCTCTCTATCAGTTGTCAGAGCGGTTGGTATTCACTCTGGTAGAAGCAGTCTCAATCCCTTGACCAGAACACAAGACCTTAATTCCTTCCCCTAGTTTCACATATTTTTTTGTGGTGGAGATGTTTCTAACATCTTCACTGATATAGGAATTCCTGATTCCGTCTGACTTTATGCTTTTTGCACTTGTAATATCTCTTTTTACAACAGATTTTTACCCATCTCATGTTGTTTCAGGGTGTCACTGAGGAATTTCCACCTCATCCAGGAACATGCTCGTTTAGTGCCCACAAGTCCTTTAGAAGATCTAAGTAAGTTCCTCATTTTTTTCTTAGCCTGCAGTTTACTAACACAGATGGCCAGTCTCTGCCATATGCTCTTTCCTCAGGATTTTTCTTACAGTGGGTTGCACTCATAAAGCGCTCTGTGTGAACAAGGGCTTTTAAATAATTGTCCAATAGGACCCCATCAAGATCAATTCTTAAATCTCAAACTGTTTGTTCTTCTCACATACTAACCATTCAAGAAGATATGTCTTCTGCTGGATGTCTGGTAAACAAATTCACCTGATGAAATGCAAGATTTCTTATCCCTATTTGTAACCCAGGGTTTTGTATTCTGGCCTTTATGTAAACTTCTGGCTCCCAGTAAGTCCTGGAACCACATTATTTGAAGGCAGGTTAAAAACTGAGGCACTTTCATTCCAATTCTTTAGACACAATCAATCTTGATGAATGTGGCATCTCAGTAAACTTCAGATACCTGTGGCAGAGATACATAGATCTACACTTGTACTGGCACTTCAGGGATGCAATTCCTATTATCCTGAGCTGCAAGTCAGATAAGTCAGACTATAGACACCTGTTTCTTTCCACCACTTAAGAAGGGGGTCTGGGAGGTCAGCCTTGAGTGGGCTGTATCTAGGACAGATGTCTAAAATTAAACAAGAATCTCCTCACTTTTAAATTCTTCCTTACCTCAAGGGTCCTTGTGTCTAGAAATGCCTAACAATGTCAATTTTTTTGAACAACAAAAGTAACAGTTGATTTCAGCACAAAAACCCATAAACTTAAAATAGTGCAACTGCAGGTCACATTGAAAGAACATTATGTGCCCTTTGGGCATATGAGCTTAAAAAATTAATTAAAGAAGCTGTAGCTGATTATCTTTCTCCTGTGACCTACAACTAAATCTGCGAGCCTAGTGCTGTCCTCATTTATAAAAGTTAGTATTATTACAGAATCTACATAGATTAAATACAGTTGAATGAGGCTCACAGAAAACACCTCTTACTGAACTTATAATATTTCTATTTGTTATCATATTTTTATGTACAACAGATATCCACAGATGTGACAGCGAAACAGAGACAGACAAATGAAATAGAAAACTTCAAATTAAATAATTTATTTCCCCAGAGGAAAAAAAAATACTGCTTCTGAAATACCAGTGGAGAAACATTGTTCTCAAGATGAGAAAAAAACATCAAATAAGAGAAAAGTGTGACCTGTTTAAAAGGTCATCTAATCCTTCTTTTCCTCTAGGCAGGATAAACTAAAGCTACATTGGTTTTTTACAGATGTTTCATTAATCTCTTCTTTAAAGCTTGCAAAGACAGGCATTTGAAAATTTCTTTGGCAATTTATCCTTTGTGCTTAACTATTCTTAGCAGAAAATTCTGTCCCTGTAAATCTCCTTTGCAGCAATTTTAGCACATTGTCCTACTCGAGCAAAATGTTTAATTCTATCTTCTTGGCAGTACATTTTAGGAATTTGAAAACCGTTAAGATATATCTTTCTTCTACTTTCTAGATTAAAACACATCTGTTCTTTAAAAATTTCTTGATGGGTCACAGGTGTTATTTTACCTTTGTCACTCTCATTGCTATTTACTGTGGCTCCTTGAACTGTTCACATTTTTGAAATGAAGTTGCATGAAAAATTTCTGCTGATATCTAGAACATGCAAAATGGAGCAGAAGGATTATTCAGTTTATTTTAACATGTAATCCACTTATTTTTACAACAAAGCAATAAAATAATAGAAATCAAGGAAATCAGAGAATTGTTAGGGTTGGAAGGGACTATCTTGTTCCAATCCCTGACATGGCCAGGGACACCCCAACCTGACCTTCCAGGGGTGGGGCAGCTACAAAAAATGTTGATTCATGTTTAGCAGTGATGTCCTACGATTCCTGATCCTTTTCTGATTAAATTACCCAGTTATTCTACATTTGGGTTTTGTGGAATTATGAAGGGCTTGGCTTTTGCTGAGGTACAGACACAGGTAAAACTGAGATCACAGCAAATGCCCATTTGTTTTGATGCCTTAAGCCCCTAATGGTTTTTTATTTTTTTAATATTTGTAAGACTTGTAAGTTTTATAGGTAGGTTTTAAAAAGCAGCAACCTTCCTCCCCCCCCTTGTCCCTTGTTCCTTTCCCTTGTTTACACATTCCCTAACCCTCTTACCCCATTCTATGCTCCCCATATCAAACCTACCCCTGAATTCAGTGGCAATGTTTTGTCTTTTGTCAAGGCAAGGGCTAGACTGTTTAGAGAACGGCATATCAGGGCCTGAATAACAAAACGGAGTCAAGAATTAGGTAACTATGTACCCTTTGTGCTCTGATGAAGCTGAAGATGATGAAGGGGGGGTCCCAAAAAGCCCCCAGACCCATTTCTCAGGGGGTGGACCCAGGGCGGTCCAAAGGAAAGGTCAAAAGGTGGGCACATTTGGGATTGGATGGATGATATTATAAAATGTAACCACTCAGGCACGGCTGTGCACACGTCGTATACCATCTACTGCCTTGGCAAATAAACCCTTTCTTATCTCACCCCTAATTAACTGCTCCTGGAGATTTTTTCAGCACCAGAATACAGCGGCAACAGTTTAAAGGACTAGAGTTCTGGTGAGGAGCTAGAAAATTTTGAACAAAGTCATTGTTTGACTTCCCAGTTAAGGTATAGTCACTCACGCAACAATAAAACCCCAGTGCTACAACAGAAAATAGATGGAGCTCCAACAGGTACTGCAGGAAGTGTCTTCTTCTCCCCTGTGGTCAACTACCTCCCTGAGTCAGGTTTCTTGAAGTCCAAGTAATTGAATTACAGATACAGCAAAAAAGTTAATGTCCCTGCAAGATGATAGTCATATATTTCCTTGCCCTCAGAATTCCATTTATGTTTGGAGACTCTGCTGATGAATGAGGTATATAAGTGATCTGCTGTTGAAAGTTACATGAGCAATGGGACTTGTAGCAGCAAGAGCAGTTTGGTTCCATGCCTCCAGAGCAGGTATTTCCTTTGTAGGTATTCTGCAAACAAGGCATTTTGACAGGACAAAATGCAAGTGGTCATGACCTCTTTGAGTACTGATGGCACAAGAAAGGGTGGGGGAGGGTTTGGGAAACAGAATTTAAGCCCTTAGATGTAAAACTGAAGATCAGGACACCCTTTCATTAGCTTTATTTATTTTCTGGTTCAGCCCCCAGGATGAGATAAAAAGGTAGAGTAAGGCCTCAGCGTGAACTGGGAAAATGTGATGGGGAGAGGAGCATAGAATGACTAGGAGTGAGAGAATTTTTGGAATATATGGAATTTAGACAATTGACATGAACAATGACCGTGTTTATGTTGGACATGATGATTAATTACGATATATGGCAGAGTGGACAAGGAAACTCAACGATCAGGAGCAGTCAAAAAAGTCAGAAAAATGTCTCAAAAGAGGGAATTTGCATAAGACATGCAAAAGAAGAAAAGAACTGAAAAACCCAGGAAGCATCTGTATGCTTGTCTGTGAATCCAAATTGTTTATCTATTTTGAATGCTGCATGCAGCTGTGGGCTGCCCATCTTAAAACAAAAACAAAAACAAAAAACAAGAAGCAAGCCAAAAATTATAAACAAGGATAATCTGGACTTCTCGCAAAGAAAGAGTGAATAGTTTACGGGGCTCTCCAATTTGGAAAACAGGCAACTGCATGGAATGTATGATGGGCATGAATGATTGGGTTTGAATGATTTGAGTACCATTATTTTGTGTCTCTCACACTAAAAGAAGTAGGAGAATATTACCTGACATCAGCTTTAAAGTAAACGTAAGGCAGTCTTTTTTTATATATGACTAGTTCATTTCCTCAGGGAAATAAGGATTTGAAAGGTTTGTGTGAAAAATTGATAGTTTTTTAAAAAATGCAGAGACAGAGTCTGTTTCAAACTGTGAAGCAGAATGCCAGAACCTGGAAGACTGCTCTATTTTCTAAGCATGTGCTTGAGGATCCTGTTGTGGATGAGATATTGAACTAGATAAGCCCTTATTGGGTTTGCCATTTGCATATCCTGTTAGAACTTCCAAAAAGCATGTCTGAGGAACACTCTGAGCCAGGATCTAACTCTGTTCTCCATTGGTTTTTACTCCTCTCTCTCCCACATATCCCTACTTTCCCATCTCTTTTTTCCTGTAAGTTCCATCAGTTCTAGCACTAGCAGACTATTCTGGTGAGTTACTGCAGGTCCCAAAATTTTGATTTATATTGGGAATCACTGTATTATACAGTGACAGAGTCCCTAGTAGGGCTTTCCCCATACTGTTCTAATGTAAAAAATGACATCTCATATTCCCTAAATCCAGAAGAGTAGAAGTTCCATGGATGAATGTGTGTCAGTGGTAGTACCTTTATTCTATCCATGGCAAGCAGCAGAAATAATTGACATTTGAAACAAAAACTTTTTTTTTCAAGTCAAAACCAGAGAAAATAACTGAACAAAATCAATTTTCCTCCTCTGTCTTTAGCTTTTCCCTAATACCTGAGGCAACAATGGCAAAAAACAGCTCAGGGAAGAAGGTTCGAATGTAAACTGCTGCCCTGGGGATAGGGTTGGCCATAAGCACCTCCCGCTTCTTCCTGCTCACTGTGCGCAAGACTTCCTCTGCTACCTCCACTGGGTGTACACCATATGCCACCTTCCTGAAAAAGACTGTAAATCAGAGAGGAGTGAGAGCTACAGACAGGCAGACAAACAGACAGACACTCTGAGGGAATGGTGGTGAAGATACACAACTAGTGCACCAGTCAAATCAGTTAAATTCCTACATGCTTTTAAGCCCTTATCCACTCTATTCTCTTTCTCAGTATGTCCCTAAGATTTTTTTACAACTTTGAGGTAAAATCTTTACAGTCCCTAAGAGAAGGAACAACCTGAGTGTACTGGAACCTTTGGACCTTCCATGCTTTCCTCCTTCTCTATTCTTGATGCCCTGGTGTATTTCTTTTCTCACATAATGTTGTCTCTTTCCATGTTCCTTCTCTTTTCACCAGGCTCATCTTACCTCTCCAATATCTCTTTTTTTTTGCCATCCATACCACTCATCCTTTCTGTCATTTCCATTATTTTTCCTATGCTCCTATCTTCACCCTGAAAAAGCTTCCATCCTGCTACATAAGCCCCATCTTCATCCATCAAAACTTACATTTCCAAATAGATGCCTCCCAGTTGCCAGGTGCTGGTTGGCGATGGTACGAACAGATGAAAGTTGGATTCACAGTGCTGACAGAAATATCAAATTCTTCCATTTCAGCTCTAAGACAATCAAAAAAACCTACAGCAGCATGCTTGGAGGCAGCATCTAAAAGAAAAAAGCCCACATATGCATGTTTAGAGATATGATTGCATTGATGTAGATGTATGATAGTGCTCCATAAGGCACATAAGGGAAAATGAGCATGGAACAATTAGCCAAAAGGCAAAAGAACAGTGAATTATTTCACCCAGTGAAATTATCATATGACATATTCGAAACAAGCAATAAGAAATTATTTTTATAGGACAACTGTGCATGAGGTATGGAGGCAGTCTCCTGGACATGTCAAAAAGCATTTCCCAGTTGGAAATAGTCTTGGGTTTGGGAATGACCTAGGTTAGAGAATAACACTTCTATTATCTCTACAGTTCAAAAATGTCTTTGATGGATGGAGCTGTCCCTGAGATGAGTCCCCACACCCTCTGTTTCTGCAGTTTGCAACACATCCCTAAAATGCAGTGAAATACATGTGCATTGCTGGAATGCAGGAGTACTAATGTTTTGTACACTAATTGGGACTTTGCCCTGCAGCAGCAATCCGAGCTACTTTTAACATTAATGTGAAAGTAACTGAATGTCAAGACTTTTTTAATCTGCTTTTAGTGTCTTTTTATTGAGGATGGTATTAAAGCAAGATGATAATATGTGAACCTTGACCAAAAAATGGAACTGTGTGTTCAATGCGGCAGAGGTGCAAAGCACTCATTCACCTTTTATTTGACTCAAATTATAGTGAAAATCAACCTGTGTGTAATATAATCTAAACAATGGCACAGGGGCTCTGGGAATGGAGAGATGTTTCTCCATTCATTTATCTTGACATTCTTTCTTCTGGTAGCTTCATTTCATGCCACATAAATATTAGTAGGGGCATCCCTGCTCTTCTGCTTCTCATGGTTTTATACACAAAGAGTGTATCTTGACACAATTATCTGTATCCTAGATGGAAACCATTCCAGATGTCACATCAATGCGTTGTTTCTTTTTTGAGCCTTTTTTGTAGTCCTTATACTTCTTTAGAATGGGACACCAAAATTGCACACATGTTCAAGATGTGGGCATTGCATAGATTTATGCATAAATGTACAAAGACATAAAGATAGGTTTTATTTTATTTTCTCTACTGCTTTCCTTACAGTTTCTGTCACTGTAATTTGCTTCCATGGAACCAAATGTCACAATCCTGAGGTCTTGCAGACCTTTTAATTCAGAGTCCATTGTTCGCTCTGACCTCCTGTCAAGCTAAGAATTTCTATTTACATCCATCCCAAGTTTAAAAAGCCTATTTATATCTATCCTATATTTTCTGTCCACTAACTTTGTATTTCAGTCATGCAAAGACCTTTCATCATAATTCAGGACAGCCTAGTTTCCTTAGAGCTTTGGATGAAAGACCTTCTTGAAAAATTTCTAGAAAGTCAAGCAGAATACAATTACTACATCTCCTTTTAAACTCCCACACATAAATCCATTAGAGGCACGAGGTTTCCTTTGCAATGCAGTAGCTTTGCATATTTTATATTTACACACTATACTTCATTATGGCTTCTACCAATATGCCCAAGTATAGATGTAGATATATATTCTATCTATACAATATATATTTTTACATATATATTATATATAAAAAAAATTGCTGTCACATTTGATATCCTCTAATCCTCAAGTACCTTAGGTAGCATCTTCAAAGGTACTATTTTAACTATTTCTTGCTGAGTTCCACTCCTTCAAAAAAATTTCAGCCAAATACTGTATTAATAGTCTACTGAATTAGGGTGCACTTTTAATAACCTATTATCAGCGTCATGGACTACTCACAATCTATGCATTGGAATGGTTTTGCTATGTATGACTTACAGGCTGCACGAAATGGGATTCCTATTTTCCCTTGAATGCTATTAATTAGAACAATTTGGCCAGTTCTTCTTGAGATCATGTTGGGAAGAATGGCTGCAAAAACAGAAATGCAAGAAAGAACCACATAAGTAAAAGAGTTTCATGTATTTAGTGAAAAGGAATGACGGCTGAATTGTAGATCTCACAACTACCTTTGGTTAATGTTATAGGTCCAAAATAGTTGGCATCCATTATCTTTTTATCAAGTTCCAATGAAATGCTCTGCACTGCTCCTTTCACCTTCATACTTGCATTGTTGATTAGTATATCCACACAGCCATAGCAATTCAGGATTTCCTTAGCTACATCTCGAATGCAGTTTATGTCTGAGATATCCAGAAGTATGAGCTTTGGCGCATATGTCTAATAAAGAAAAGACTCATAGCAATGATAATTGTTATCTAAAAAAATTATTTCTGTTTACTTGTCTTGTAAATTAATTTATCTTGACATTTGAATAAAGTGTTTTTATTATTCTCACATAAACTTCCAGGGGTTTTTTTTAACCTACTCTAGGAAGAAGGTAGTTCAGCAATGACAGCTGGCATTGCTCAGCCTGGAGAAAGCTCTGGGTAGCCCTTCAAGCCGCTTTCAGTGCCTAATGGAGCTCCAAGAGAGATCTGGAGTGGGACTTTGAACAAGGGTCTGGAGTGACAAGACAAGGGGAGATGGCTTCCCACTGACAGAGGGCAGGATTAGGTGGGATACTAGGAAGAAATTCCTCCCTGTGAGGGTGGCGAGGCCCTGGCACAGGTTGCCCAGAGAAGTTGTGGCTGTCCCATCCCTGGAAGTGTTCTAGTTGGGATTTGTTCCAAAGAGGTGGAGAAACTAAAAATTATTTTGATCTTTAGACCCATCTCCCAGTCCTTGAGCACACTAATTACAGGAAAAATGCATGACACTTCCTGTACAAATGAAGCATTTGGATTCCTTTCACTCAGATTATCAGGTTAATTTCTCTGCTGAAGATTTCTAGCTGGGTAGCTTATTCAGAATGCAGGTGCACTCAGATGATTTACAGGAACTGCCTTGGATTAGCTCAAGAGAGCAGGATTTTGACATTGTGGTCTGAACACCTTCAGAGGCATTTCTTTCTCTCTGACAGGGAGTTATTTTTCCTGGACTCTGTTTGGTGTATTACTTGGGAAACCAAAGTCACCATTAACAGTGAATCATGTTTCTTGTACCTTGTTTTACTGGGTCTAAAAGCACATTGTATACCTGAACAAGGTTTTTACCTCAGGCTATGAATACATACCATACTGGGGTCTGTCACGCTAATTAAGGCATCATACAAGGCTTCTAACTTTTCCCATGTCCTGCCACACAACACAAGCCTTGCTCCTCCTGTGTGAAACACACGAGAACATTCTAGGAGAGAAATACATTCAAAAGAAATAATTACAATAATGACAATTTGATTTTGCTTATTTTGCTTGAAACGGGATGCTGTTTTTGCTAATGACATTGAATCCATGCTTTAAAAATAATTAATTTTGAGAGAATATATATGTATTTAAAAAAGCATTGAAATTTAATAGTACGTGAGTAATAAATTCTAATTTAATGCAATGTTATTATGCACAATTAATGGTACAGCACAATGGCACTGTTTAGTAATGGGATTTAATAACAAAGTAATTGAGAAAAGAACAATATATCTGTTAGAGTTAGAAAAATTTTTCTGAATATATTTCACAGACACTTTTCCTATAAATAAAACTGCATACAAAAATAAACACCCAAGGTCGTTACAATACAAACTGCATCTTTTGCAAACCTTCATGTCTGATGCACTATAAAGAAACCAACAAAACTCAGTAAACAGTAACACTAGCTCTGTGTTACCCTCATGAAACTCTTGGCAACACGGAACTCATCTACAACTTTGATAAAGAGCAATATAGATAAACTCACCGCCCACTTGTGCACAGGTGGAGCACCCATGAGAGAGCCCTTTCTCCTATAGACCCTTCCCTCCAGATGTAACCTACCCCAAGAGCTATATCTCCTGAGTACTAAACCTTCCCAATAATCAGCAGAGCCATCAGGGATCAGCTTGTTCAGTTACATTCCCCACAGCCTTCCTGAGAAGAGAACTGCAAAGTTTTCTGGGAATGCTGGGCTGGCACAGTATTTTCTTCATTCAGACACATTCTGAGCTGGGGATTTACCCCAATTTAAGCTAGGTATCTGGGGAAGATTCTTCTCCCTTTTTCATACAAGTGAACTATGACTGTGCTCTTCTGAAACTGGGGACTCACATAGCAAAAGGAACTGGCAGTCAGTGTTACCCATCATCCCCTCTCAGCACAAGACTGCAGCCAACTCAGTGCAGGTCTTCGTGGGTGTGTGTGACTAATTCAAGCCAAATTATAAAATACAAGGCTGGACCACCTTGACAACTTCTGTCTGGTCTATTTTCTTCTCTAGGTCGTGTTGAGAGAGAATATATTCCTCATCATCCTCTCAGTTTGACCAAAGACAGGCATTTAAGAATATGGAGCACAGATACCTCATGGGAATCTTTATGGAATTCACTGTTAGTTGTATCCCTCTGGTAGTTGTAGGCTGCTACAGTGATACAGCTGCACTGAAACAGTCCAGGAACCCGTCAAGGCTGTCCTCCTCACCAGGAAAAGTACACATTTGCCTGCCTTTTATTTCTCAGAATAGACAATGTCCTGCAGATAGGCCTGAGGATACAACTGATGATGTGTCCAAGGTGCTCCAAACCAGAGGTCTGCTTTGCATGCAGCCAGAGAGTTAGTTGACAATGGATTATATGTACTTTTATGATTGAAAATCAAGAGTTATTTTTCCTGATTAAGTCTTCCAAAAAGCTCTCAGCCTTGGAGCTCTCATGTTTGGTTTCTAAATCAAATCTATATGAAAGCTACGTAGTCAGCATTGTAAGAAAATGAATATGGTCTTACAATGCCTTTCAGCCTACTTGTTTTGTCTCAGCTCTTGTGGCCTTTGTTGACAATAGAAGAACGCCAGTGCTATGGTTTGCTGTCCTCCAAGAAGCATTTTCTTCATATTTCAATATCCACAGGAAATCCAGTTATGCTCATCTACCAATTTAAGATTTCTTAAATGCTCATGTTACACTAAATATGGATCAATCTTGTATTTTTGCAAACCTGTGCAGCTGGAGGTTTTTATTTAAGCAATCTTTTTCATTATTTACAACAGTAATTTTACGAATGTCTTTCATTTTTTTCTTTTCTAGTGTAGAAAAAATTTTTATTTAAAGCCCAAAAGATTATTTGCCAGTACAACTATACCATAATTTTCCATATAAACAGCAGTTGGGTCGATCTTATGGAAGAAAATGCAAAAAACAGTACTGGGTCAACAGCAATAACGGTGAAAAAGGGAAACCAATGATGTCCTCCTCTAGAAGCTTCCTGGACTTTTCTGAGTTATAGCACTCAGAAGAAACAGGAACTAAGTTTCAGTAATAACCATAAACCATTGAAAACATCTTCAATCATCATAGTTTTCTTTTTTAACTTTGCTGAATGTTGTCTTTAGTCCAGAAATTCTGGCATGTAGGAAAAAGAATTTGGTTGTTTCTTAAGAGCTCACATACGGAGCTACTGGCCACACAGCCAGTATTTGAAAGCCCTGGACAAATGGCCATCACGTATGCATGAGTGGAGTGCACAGTAAATTTTGCATTATTCATTCAAGCCTGCAAATAACTTCTTGATGTCACCCTATGGGATACTGGTTGTAGATATATTTGGGATAATAAAATAAAAGTGCTGTGAGTTACCTCCTTTTTCATCTCTATGAAAAGGAGGGTGGGGGTACCACACACACAAACAGTTGCTTTTCTAGCCTCAAGAGACAGGCAACAGCTAGTCACAGGGGGAAAATAAAAAAGGAAAAAAAAAGAAGAAAAAAAGGAAAAAAAATTTAAAAAAAGAAAAAAGAAAAAAGAGGAAGGAAGGTTAATACGGAAACTGAAGTTAGGAAAATTGTCACCAAGAATCATGCAGTGCTGGAGCAAGACAGCTGGAGAAATGTTCAATAAATGTTCTTTATTCTTGGAGGGTTCCAAGATTTGGCTTGAAGCTACACCCAAACAGATCCAGCACTGGTGATATTTCTGCTCCAAGGGAGATTTTTATCTAGAAACCCAGACATCCTACAATTCTACAACACACCCAATCTCAGCAGGAGTTCTCTGAATCATGCCTCTCCAATAAAAATATTGAAATATAAATGTCCTGGTTCTAGCCAGGGTGGGGGTAACTTTTGCAGCAGCCAGGAGATGTACAGCAGGACCCCAGGGTTGTTCAATCCCACTCCAGCCCTGCACAGGGCAGTCGCATTTTTCCGGTTTGCTGGGTGAGCAGTCAGGTGGCGTCGGTTCCACATGGTGAGTGATTGGTGTGAATCATTTGCTTACCTTGTACCCTCTGTCATTGGTATTGTTGATGTTCATTTTCTTATCTCATTGCTGTTTCCAGTAAATTGTTCTTATTTCAACCCACGATCTCTGCCTTTTGTGTCTCTAATTCTCCTCTCCATCCCACCACGGGGGGGTGGGGGGAGTCAGCGAACAGCGCGTGGTGTTTCAGTGAACACCAAGTTGGGGAATACCATTCCTAAACCATGACAATAACCAACTTGAGAAAATGCACAGTAATATTATCTTCAACTGAACCTGAAATGTATCAGGTAAAGGGAATGACTGAGTGGGATGAGGAGGCCAGAATTATTTCATACCTTGTCCTAAAAGCCTCTGTTGCAGATCTCTGCTCTGTTCTGCTAAGGATTAATTCTGCAGGAGCATTCCCTTTCCCCATCTGTTCTCTCCTTGGGAGTGCAGAGGTTTTAACAGACAGCAAGTCTTCATTAAAAACACCAAAATATAGCCTCGAGCTATGTTTGCCTTATCAGGCACTTGAATCTACTGCCCCTCTAGTGAAGCCTAGAGCAGGACTGTACATAAGTAACATATGACTCAGCACCTTGTAATCAACAGCACCATGTAGGCAGGAAATAAGGAGTCAATAAGTATATCATAGACCCATATGGGTTGGAAAGGATCTTAAAGACCAACCAGTTCCAATCTCCTGCCATGGGCAGGGACACCTTCCACTAAACCAGGTTGCTCCAAGCCCCGTCCAACCTGGCCTTGGCACTTCCAGTGAGGGGGCAAGCCACAGCTTCTCTGGGCAACATGCGCCAGGGCCTCACCATCCTCATAGGGAGGAATTTCTTCCAAATATCCTATCTAATCCTGCCCTCTGCCCTCTGTCAGTGGAAAGCCATTTCACCTTGTCCGGTCACTCCAGGCCCTTGTCCAAAGTCTTTCTCCAGGTCTCTTGGAGTCCCATTAGGCACTGGAAGGGGCTCCAAGGTCTTGCCACACCTTGTCTCCAGGCCACCCAGGTAATGAGTCATTTAAATAGAAAAACTATCTCATTTCTTTTCCTTCTGTCCTCTGAATTCACCATTACACATAACCAGGCTGCCCAGTTGGAAGTACTGGACGATGTCAAGGGAAGAGGAGTAACATGGGTGATAGAGGGGGCAGAGATACAAACAGCGACAGAGGGATGAGCACTGTCGTTTACAGGGAGCAAGAAATGTTGAAATCTTTAAGGGCTGGAAAGAAACATGCGAAAAGTAAGACGACACCTGTTTATATGATTTGCAACTACCTTGCTGTGACAGCCTATGTAATAAGATCTCATAGCAGCAACATGCTAAAAATAGCACTCAGTGTGCTTATAAAACCTCTCGTCCTATTGAATTAAATAAATACAAAGCTCTGCAGTTCCTAGAAGTTTATCAACAGTTCCTGTGGCTGAGCCTAAAAATATAAATTTAAAAATCATAATATTTTTTCATAAATATATTTCCTAATTTCTCCTTCATCCAGTCAGTTATGAAATATATACAAGGTAATGTATGCACATTTTATCACCCAGGGTGGTTCTCTGGCTATTTCTGTTCTCTGTTCTCTGAGAAGAAATGAGACAACTCACCCTTGCCTAGTCCAGAAATGGCATCCGTAATCACCACCACCTTGTTTTGCACCGCTGACTTGGACAATAGCCACCTGACTGACTGGTAAATATAAATAATTCCACTGATCCCTAAGAGAAGCAATGGTAGAGCAAGTACAGCAAGAATACCCATCTCTGTGGGAAAAAAAGACCATATGAGAGTACAGTAATCATAATACACATTAATTATTTTTCAAATATTCTTATCTAAAACCCCAATGTTTTCATATACAGAAAATCCAGTGATCAGAAAACCAAAGGCTTGAAGCAGTAGGTTGTTTTCCAATCAGTGAGTACTATTATTATTTAATAGACAGGGTAATATTGTTTCTTTTTCTGTTTTTGTCATCTTTGTATGGACTAGGCAAATCTGGATTCCTCTTATTCAAAATTACTATATGTTGGCAAAACCATAATAGAATGTAGATATATATGTATGTATATATGTACATATATGTACATTCTATTAGGCTTTAAGGCAAAACATAGGCTAAAATATAACACTGAACTTTTAATTACAAACTTTTAAATATATTGCAATTATTAGAAAACAGAGAAAAAGCTTTTAATCCAAATTTCAGATAAAACTCACAATAGATGTCTTTGCTATTCTAAAAGATAGAGAAAATATAATCACTTACTATGGCTATGAAGACTCCAGATACAGATAAAGCATTCTACTGTATTTTTGTAAATCTTTGTATTACAGGTTTAATTAAGATCCTTTAGCAATTTCATAGAGCATTGATTTGTTGAGGCTGCTAGCCCTGAATGAGAATGGCTATATACAGCCCCGTGACAGAGGCACTGCCAGAGTAAATATAGCATCCACAGTGTGATCCACATGCCTGACCTATCGAGCCCAACAGCTTGGGCAGTCATATTAAAACTCTTCTTACAGTATCAATTCAACTGAACAAAGAACAACCTCTCCTGCCTTGCTTTTCATTGTTCATAATAATGTTTTAATTTCTTGTGATTGGCATTCAATTAACTTTAGACATCAAAACATTTGTGTAAACTCCATAACAATAGGTCTTCAAAACCATAGAAAAGGTACCATAAAGAAGTTGTCCCTTGCAATAACCATAGTTCAGCAATATGAATGATGTATGAATGTGTCAGGAAAAGGTCTCTGAGCAAGCTGACTTGGGAATCAGTGCATCATACAGAGCTGCTGCAGGCAGATGAATGCTGGAAAGTAGATGAATGCTGGAAAGCAGATGAGGCTGGCATCCTGTGCTGCCAGGGGCTACAGGTTGCTTTCCACTCTTGGGATCTGCTAGACAGATCTGCCTCTTTCCCAGCAGTTTCAGGACCACATCAACTTTAGGTAGGTGATCTAACTCTTGCATTTCCTGCAGAGAGACATTATCTGTTCATAGAATCACAGAATGGTTTGGATTGGAAGGGATCTTAAAGTGCTTCTCTTTCCACTCCCCTGCCATGGGCAAGGACACCTTCCACTAGACCAGGTTGCTCCAAATCCCATCCAAGCCCCATACACGTTCAAGACTCCAAGCCTTGAACAGTTCTAGGGATGGGGCAGCCACAACCTCTCAGGGGCAACCTGAGTAAAGAACTTGCTCCTAACACCTAATCAAATCTCTCCTCTTTTAGTTTAAAACTGAACCCCCTTTCCTATCATTATCTGCACATGTAAAAAGTTGTTCTCCCTCTTTTTTATAAGCCACCTTCACGTACTGGAAGGCTGCAATGCGGTCTCTCCAGAGCCCTCTCTTCTCCAGGCTGAACACCCCAGCTCTCTCAGCCTGTCTTCAGAGCAGAGGTGTTCCAGTCCTCAGAACAACTTTGTGGCCTCCTCTGGACTCCTTCAACAGGGCCACATCCTTCTTGTGCTGAGGATCTCAGACCTGGACACAGTACTCCAGGGAAGGTCACAGAAGGGCAGAGTAGCTGTGATTGTTAACCTGACAATCACACTTACGGGTTGACCTTTGAGGTTCTAGGGAGAAGAAGGTTTTACCATAAATCATCCCTGTTTTGTTTTTTCAAAAAATTGTATCACTGTCTTAAAACTGAAGTTCTGACAACCAGATTCACACTTCTGTTTGTGCTGTGTACCTGGTCATCTAAACTCCAATTTTCATCTCCAGTGAGAGAATGTAATCCTATAAATGATGAGTCACCGATGTCGGAGCGTTCTAACAAAGAACAAAGACTTCATGGTTAGGTCTGCAGGTACCAGGACAGTGGTAGTTTTTGATGAGTGGGAATGGGTAGAAGGTTATTTAAGAGGGTGTAGAAGGGGACTTTTAGACTTAGTTTGTAAACCTAACTTGCTCTAGGAGCTAACGATTTCAGGAAGCAAGATGTGTATCCTTGTCTGTGAAAGATGATGTTGCCTGCCAAAGAACTCATGATTTAAGGTTTAAGATTTCCAAACCACAGAATTGCATAGTGTGCCAATGCTTGAAACATTGCATGCATTTCTTTCTCAAACAACTCCATCATGAATGACAGATATGAATAAATACCTGTTTTCCAATACAAAATGGTCACGGTGTCCTGTAATGTACATCAGTTTCTACAGGAAAATGTAAAAACATTAAGTCAAATGAGCTGAGAAGTTGTGCCAAGCCACCTGCAGCAACAGAGAGGAAATCGGATTTTCCATCATTCTTAAAGCCCCAGCTATCTTCTCTTACTTTTAAAGCATCAGCTTTTAATAAACAAATGTGCAGTTCCCTATCAACAACTGAGTTAGTTTGTTCTTTTAATGGAACATGATGTGTTGTTTGTTTAATTCATTCAGGGTTCTGGAAATATTTATTTCTGGGAAGGTTAAACATTAAAAAAAAAAGCCCACACTAAAGATATTTATATGAGTCCCAAGTAATTTGTTTCCAAATGAACCCGGACAATGGTAAAAGTAATGCAGGAGCAAGACTAGGATAAGGTCAATGGAAAGAACTTGACAGCACACAATGTGTAAGATTGCAAACATAAAATGCTAACATGTCTATTAATAAAAATGAACAATTTTAAAGGAAAACTGCCAAAGTCATCTGGAAATATACAGACATACAGTGACTGCAACAACCAAAACACACAAATCTTCCCAAGCACAGAAATCTCAGTCTGGTGAAGTTCGAGAAATGTATTATGCACTGCCACCTCCAGAGTACCCTTGGGAACACCAGAGGAACAGGAATAACTAAAAACTATTCTAGAGGGCAGTTCCCATTTAAAGGGTAAGTTACCTACAGGGAAACTTGAACAAAAGCGAGGCTTTCTCTCTCCCTCATCTGATTCTGAAAGTCTCTTATATCCTGAGCTCCAGGAACTGTCCCAGATGATGCCAGGGCTGAACAGTGTCCAAATCTGAAGATCTAGAGTTTGTTTTCCTGAAGTGCTCAACCCAGGTCGCTGCCTGAGAGCATCAGCATGCACTTACAAACATCTGCATTACTGACATTTCACATTGTTCAGAAGTGCTTGACAAAGCATTTGGTGGATATTCTTTGATGTTTTGTTGTGGTTTTGTTATTTTTTTTGGAGAAGGAGTTTAACTCATTATAGAGAAAGCAATGATTAGGGGCACTGGTGGTTAGCATTCACCCAGGAATAAGAAACCAAGATTTCAAATCTGTGCCTGTTCCAGAAAGATGATTCCATCTTTACAGTTATCATCGGGGGTTGTGAACTCCCTAAACATGGGCATACTCTTGTCCACAGCAAGGTTTAACCAGTCCAACATCTACAATTTCTTTCTTTGAGTAGAAATGGAAGGACATATGGATTTTCATATACTTTGAGAGGGTATATGTCTCTAACAGTGAAAGTCAGAGACATTTTTAACACGAGCAATAGCCAGGCAAAGTGTTTTAATTCTGTGGTTCTTATGCTCCGGATAAGGGAACATGTAGGTTGTAGTGAGTCCTGTATTTTCCATTTGTCTCAGCCAAATGACACTGCAGGTGAATTTTACCTTTTTTGTCTCCCTTCAGCCCTTTTTTCATTATTCTTACATTCTTATTGATTCTCTTTGTATTTTCTTTTGATAGCTCTGAGATCACTGAGCATATTGACAGGACAGCTTCTACCTAAAGATACTTTTGGGATTTGCTAGAATTCCTGTGTTTATACCTATGTCAGCCATTTTTGAATGATGCTGATGCCTTAAGCCCCTACTGTTTTTTTATTTTTCTAATATTGGTAAGCCCTATAAGTTTTATATAAGATTTTAAAAGCAGCAACCCTCCCTCCTTTGTCCCTTGCCCCTTTCCCTTTCCCTGTAGCACCCTTGTTTACACATTCCTTAGCCCTCCTACCCCATTCTATGCTCCCTATATCACCCCTACTCCCAAATTCAGTAGAAATGTTTAGTCTTTTGTCAAGGCAAGGCCTAGATTGTTGGCAGAACAGCATATCAGGGTCTAAACCACAGAACACGGTCAAGAATTGGGTGACTATGTACCCTTTGTGCTCTGATGAAGATGGGATGAACAGAGGGTCCCAAAACACACCCCAGACCCATTTGCAGGGGGTGGACCCGGGGCGGACCACAGTAAAGGCCACAGGGTGGACACATCTGGGATTGGATGGATGGTATTATAAAATGTAACATCTCAGGCATGGCCTGCACGCGCGTCTTGTAACATCTTAGCCTTGGCATAATAAACCCTTTCTTATCTCACCCCTAATTAACTGCTCCGGAGATTTTTTCAGCACCTAACTCTCACGGCAACATGCTCACCTCAGAGACCTGTTGTTGACTTGCAGGATTAGCCCATCACATAATACTACCATGAATATTTTCAAGCACTGAAAACCATAGAAATTCTTGCTTGAAAAAGCAGTCAGCACCATGTTTGGTCCTGGGAGCAGCAAGAACATAATTTCCATTCTCAACCTAAAAATTTAATATTAAAAATTTTTTATTAAAAACCTGCTCTTTGAAAAGTACTGTAATCACAATGCAAGATCCAGACACTTTACACTCAGAAATACAGTATCAACAGAAGAACATCTAGTTCAAGTCCTCAAGGTAAACACTCCTCAGTCCCTGCAATTACTTATTTGATGTTCTCTTCTCACACACGTAGAGCAGTGGTGTGCCACAGTATGTAGGCATGGTTCCTCCTAAATACTCCAAAAGATAAGCATCTTGACCAAAAGCTACAAGGAAACTTGGTATTCATCTCAGTAATAGAGACATACAAGCACATAGTCAACGAGCCCTCTATTCTCCAGAGGGAGATTCTACTGGGTTGACCAACAGGTTTCCCTCCAGCTTCCTGGTGGGCTTCAATCTGCTGTCAGCTTCATCACAATCCATAGGCATCTGCACTCCTACTGTTGGAAGATCTCATATCTTCTTTGTACCCAGTTTCATTCACTAATTTTTTCTACTTCTGAATAGCTTTTTGTAGACATTTTGTTGCCCTTTTTTTTCCTCAAACTCCTTCCAAAGAAACAATCCACTCGGAATTACTTTTTGTCCACTTTTTGGTCCCAGTCTGGCAACATCCATATGCAAATTATGTGGTTCCAATCTGGTTACCAGGCAATCCCAACCTGATAAAGTGTTATTGATATGATTAGTGAGTGCCCTACCAAGACTCTGCACCTCCAAATTATCCAAGTTATCCCATTTATAACAATTGAGTATCAGTTATCTTATATGCTCCTTGAAAATAGTCATTGCACTTCAGACTTCATTCTTCTGCCTTGCTTACAGACAGCCTGCACATTAGAGCAAGAGAATGTTTTTCACACTGATGAGAGCAGACAGCATCCTTGTCCAGGAACTGGCTCAGACAGTGTAGTGGTTCCCTGTACACACTCTGGCCAGCTATAAGATCTAGTGCCTCATAGTGTTGCTGAAGGATTTTTTGCTCACAGACTCCCTCTTATGGATTTAAGGAAAGAGATCGGTTCTCACTGTGCACAACTTATCATGGCCAGTCAGATTACATTTTTGATCTGCTATCATCACTGGGAAACTTTAAAAATGTTTCATGGTTTTCAAATTCTGGTCTCCCTCATAACTTACAAGAGCCTATGGAAAATCTGTAATTGGCAGTAGAATGTTGTTTCACAGTATAACCAAGTTTCCACTCCTTCAAGGATTCCAGTGCTTGGCGCCTCTCCCTTTATTTTTCCCCTCACTCCCAAATTCTATGTAAAAAAGATCACCTTAGCCTTCTCTTCTTTTCTCTTCCATGCCTTTTAAAACCTCTTCTATCTTTGCTAGAAGACCAGAAGACAGTCTTCCTACTGTGCTCCAGACTGGATATATGTCACCTTGTGTTTTCAACACTACACCTAGGGACTGTTTAATCCAGTTTTACACTATAGCAAATACATGAGCAAATATGTGAGGCTTATCTGCAGTACATGAGCTTGGAAGTCAGTGCTAGTCTGGTTTTTTAACCACCATATGGTTTATTGAAGGATGGCAAGAGGCAGACTATTTACCTTCACAGATGGTCTCATGCTGTAAAAAAGCACCTGCTGGTCTCAGCATACCCTCCCTGAAAAATTTTCTGAAAAGTAAGTTCAGTTTTCAGAACAAGCCACCATTTGTAACTCTTGCTGATGGAGACATTTAAGAAAAATAGCAAGTACTGATATTAGTCAGAAGGTCTCTGATGATGCTTTAGAGATTTCACTGCTCAAAACACTTTTTTATCTTCCCTACTCTCCCTGGTTTTGATAGTGACTGTGAGTCCATCTGATTCATCCCTGGAATGTCACAGGCCCAGAAATCATGACCCTGCAGACAGGGTGGTGCAGATTGAGCTCTAAAGTACTTTCTGACACAAGGTAAATGCACTCCCATTCCACAGGATTCCTACCTGCAGCTCTGGATGGCAAGGCTAGGACACTTCCTTGCCACACCTTGGCAGTTGCTGGGAATGTCTTGTTCCAGCTCAGGGATGCAACAAGCATGCAGAGTAGATGCTCCACTTCCCTCTGAGCCACTTATCGCCCACAAAAAAATTGGATCTCACAGCACCGCCTGTGTGATTTCCTGACCTCTGTTCTTGCCACAGCCCCATGAGATTCTGGACCTGCAAGAACCGCGGATGAGCATCAGTCACGTGAGCTGCCACTGCAACATTCTGCCAGGCTTCAAATGCCACAGTCTGGCGCTGTTGCCCCTGTGCTTGAGTAGGGGGCAACCCTAAGCACCTCAGAGGGCTCCATCTGTGGGAAGCACCCCAGGGTGAGGCTGGGGGCCCCCATGGGGCTGCAGAAGGTGATGCAGGTAAGGACGACACCACTGTGCAACTTGAGGGCCTCAAACCTGTGAGGGGCAGGAACTCCTACACCTGCTCTCCGCTGTCTCTGCAGGGACAGCAGGGACAGAGGGGTCAGTTGGAGATGCACCTGGGAATGTGGCTGCACCTGCCACAGAGGGGGATGAGCACCCGGTTTCAGGGGTCAGAGCACCCAAAGCTGGGGCCTGAGTACCCCTTGTGCCCCGACAGTCCATGGGTTGAGGGCAACACCAAAACATCCACTGGACTTGGAGACACCACCAGAACCCCCACATTGCCCAGTCTGGGGGAATCCCCCCATGCTCTCCTGCATCTGCCCCCTCCCTGTCCTCCCGAACCTTTGCCCTTCCTCACAGCTCTCAGCTAGCTTTGGGGTAATGGTTGCTGGGGAGGTGCTGCGGGGTGGGACAGGTAGGGGCTCTAGGCGCCCCTAGACTATCACCACTGTCTCCCCACTCAGCCCAGGAAGTTGATGGTCCGGATGGGGAGGACATGGTGGTCCCAGGGGACACAACAAACCCAGAGGTCATTGCTGCCCACACCCCAGATGACTACCCTGGTCCCTTATGCCTATACAGCACCCCTCACCCTCTATAGCCCCACCCTTACTCCCATATAAATTCGCAGGGTCCCCAACTCCCCCAGAGCTGGCCTCCTCTGGGAGCATCCCCTTCCCTTCTCCTAGTCTCCACCTTGTGGCCAGGCCATCCATAGGTTTCAGAGTTAATGGAAGTGAAAGGGGTAGTTTCCTTAGGAATGGCCACACCTGTGCCTTATAAATATGAGGGGCCTCTACACCCACCCCTCCCCGGAAAGCCTTTGCCCCATAGATCACTGCAGCCTCTGTGCCCCTATAGCCACCATAACCCTCTCCCCCAGCCCCTACAGGCCGCGGCAGTCCCCATACCCTTTCCTAGAGCTGCTCTCCAGCCTGCCACTCCTCTGCAGCTGCCTGGAGACCATCTCGACCCTCGGCAGCTGCTGGCTCTCACTGCCCATTCCCAGCCCTGTTCGACCCCCTTCCCAGCACCTACAGCTGCCAAAGGTGCTCTTCATCTCCCACAGCTGTCCCCTGGGGAGGGGGACGGTGCCGGGGGACCGGACCCCACCTCAGCCCCATCGGCGGCCTCTCCCCATCCCGCCATCCCCACACCAGTACTCCCAGCCCCATCCCAGGGCTCCATCCCTACCCTGGCAGGCGCAGGGTGGGGCCGGCACCCCCCGATACACAGTCTCCCCCGCTCAGACCGCGTCATGGAGAGGGGCGAGAGGGGCACTCCCGGCGGGGAGGGGCACCGTTCCCCAGCTTCCTCAGCCCTCCCCAGGGGATCCCGTTGCACAGGGACTCTCCCAAAGAAGGCGAGCGGGATGCGCGGGACACAAAGTAGATGCCCGTGGGGCCACGGCGCGAGCGAACAGGCCGAAGGCCGTGGACAGGCCAGGTAGGAGGGGCCTGGCCCCGCCCGTGCGGCAATCGGCGCTCTTCGGCCCCGCCCGCCACCGCCGGGCTGCCAATGGCTGCGAAAGTACGCGCGCTGATTGGTGGCGGGCGGGCGGGCGTGAGGGGCGGGACCCGCCGGAGTGGTCCTGTGGCGCTGCGGAGGGCTCTGCGATCCGGCTGCCGTCGCGGTGACCAGCCACAGCTTCCTGCTTCTCGGTATGTGGCGCGAGGCATGGCGGCGTCCCCCAGAGGGGTGCCCCCGGCGGGATATATCCATTAAGCCTCCTGTTCTCGCGCCCCTCACCATCTTCCGCCCAGAGAGGGCCAGGCACCCGAAAGCTCAGCGCTTGCAGCTGCCTCCCTTATTTAATGCGGCGCTGGCGCATGCGCCGTCCGCCGGCAGAACCCGGCCCGCCATGCCGAATGAAGGCACTTCCGGGTTACCGCCGCGCGGCACACGTGATGCGAAGGCCACGTGGTCCTCTCATCATGTGACCTGCGGCGTTCGCGGGCAGGAGGTGGGAGATTCTCGTGGGATTGCAGGGGGAGGAATGTGGGGGGAGGTGTCCTGGATGTGGAGATTTGGGATCACTAAGTGGGCCGTAGGAGTCTACAGGGGTCTGAGCACGCGGGGAGGAGTGGGGGAGGGACTCCACAGGCCAAGCCCGGAGCGCCCCCCCCTTCCGGTGATGCCCCCCCCCCTGATCCCTCCCCGTGCCCCCTCAGGCCATGGCCCTGCCGCCACCGCCCCCACGGTGGTGCCGGGCGAAGCCTCCGAGAGCGACTCGGAGCAGGAGCTGCTGGTGGGGGCGGCGGGGGGAGCCCCCGGGGCCGGGCTGAAGGTGCCGGGCGAAGCCTCCGAGACCGAAGAGGAGGAGGAGGAGGAGGAGGAGCATAGACCGAAGACATCCCCAGTGCTGGCGGAGGAGCCGGCGACGGTTTGGTGGGGGCGGCGGGGGAGCCCCTCGCTGCTGCCAGCAGCGGCTGCGGGAGGGGCGGAGGCGGCTGCAGGTGGGGCGGTGGCAGCGCCCTGCGGCAGAGCTTACGCCAGCGCCCGCCCGGAGGCCCTGGGAGTCACAGGCTGTGAGGAGGCCCTTATCCGGGCGCAGGTGACCGCCGCGCCGCCGCTCACTGCTGCCGCCTGGCCCGCCGCGACCTGCGCGCTGTGGCCGACACCATCGACATCGTCACGGCCTGTCGCCTCCTGCCCGACATCCGCGTACAGCTCTGACCGGGACTGGGACGAGGCATCACGTTCACCATCCCCGCTGTGGCTGTCACCCGCGGCAGCAACAACGCCTGCCAGACATCCACGAGCAGCTGCTGGCACCACTCCTGTCCTCATGGCATCACCAGTGCCGCATCTGCCGTGGTTGGCTCATGCCTGTCAGCGTCATCGCTGCAGTGTCCTGCCGAATGTGTGGTTGTGGTGGCATCGAGTCATGGCTGCAGCACCTCACACTGACTTTGAAGATCTCCTCACCATGGTGGCATCCCCAGTGTGGTCACAGTGACACCAAACAGTGGCTTTGGCACAGAGACCACCACCCTGCCACCCCAGGACCTCTACACTCTGGTGACATGATCACTGCTAACCCCCTGGCCAGCTGCCACCATTCCTGAACTGCAGCCTCACGCTGGCTCCAGTCACTGCTGACCCCACCGTTTTGTGTGACACAGAACTGAATAAAGCCATGGTGGTGTCAGAGCCACAATGGGGAGCTTGGCCAGTGCCATGGGGACCAGTAGCGTTGCAGGAGGGGGGACAGGGACACACAGGGGACAGGGTGCAGGGGCAGGGTAGGGCAACATGGGTCCTGCTGTCATATTGCAGTGGCGTTTTGAGTTCACTGATAGCCCAGAGGACAGGATTGGTGACCTGGGGCATGTATCCCCCATGTCGCCTATCACCCTCTGGTGACGTCCCGGTGCCCACCCCCCGACACACATATTGTGTCCTTCCTGCCATGTCCCCAGCAGCGGGATATTGAGGGGACAGTAAGTGAGGACAAGAGGACCGCAAGAGGGGGGACAGAAGCTCCACCCTACCCCAAGAAGAACATGCCCTAGGGCCAGACAGGGGTTTATTTGGGGGAACACTTGCCCCACACCACCGTCACCCCCTGACACAGGGAGGGGGGAGGGTTCCCAGAGGGGCTGGGAGTCCCTAGGGGGGAGTCACATGCAGGTGTCCAGGCTGTCCATGTACTCTTGCAGCGCCCACAGCCGGGCATCAATCTCAGCCAGCTCAGCTGAGGGCTCCTCAGAGTGGTTCTCTGGGGAGGTCAGTGCAGGGAAAATGGGTTAACAAAGGCCTGAATTGGGTTGGGGGGCACCCTGAATATACAGGGACTTGGATGGGGCCTCACCTTTACCAGGGCGCTTGCCAGCAGCACTGCGTATGGGCACCTTGTGACTGGCAGCCAGGCGAGGTGCCTGTGGGAGAGATTGGTGGTCACTGGTGTGTGTCCCCCCCACTCCTTGTGCTCACCCCACTTTAGCATGTAGATGGGGGGACCCAAATGGGTGGGGGAACCCCAAAGGGGCTGCCACTCACCATACAGGGGCCATTGCAGGACGAGGTGCTCAGGGGTCTCTGGGTATGGGTCACCCTCCTGTCCCTGCCCAAGATAGGGGGGTTTAAGAGGTGCCAGGAAGGATGCCCAAGCATCCTGCCCCACACCAGCGTTACCTGTGGGGCATGGCCTCGGGGCACTCACTGCCTTTGCTGCCAGAGCTCACTGCCGAGCACCAGCTCCGGAAGCTTGTGGCTGCAGGGAGAAATGGGGGTAAGGGAGGAAGTTGAGGAAGGAGCACCAGCACCCAGTGGGTGCCCCTTGGCCCTCTTCATGCTCCCCACTCACCCGACGAGCTGCGCCCATGGCTCCTCACCGGACTGGAGCTGCCAAAAGCTGCCCTGTGCCGCTGGCTGCACCCAAGGGAGATGGTGAGTGGGAGCAGGGGATCCCCCAAGTGCTGGGGAGGAATGGGACAGTGGGATGGTGACAAGTTCACTGTCACCGCTTACTTTCTGAGCTCAGCCTCCTTCTGCCGTCGCTGCCGGGCCCTGACGAAGGCAGTGGGGTCGAAGCGTGGGAGGCGGGAGCCTGGTGAAGGGGTGAGAAAGAGAGGGTCAGGATGAGGAGCGGGTGAGCCATGTCCTGTCCCCACCCCATGTGTGTCCCCCCAAGCAACCCACACCTGCAGGTGATGGGGATCGCAGAGAGGGGCAGCCCCGGCTGCTCCTGTGGCTCTCCAGGGATGCCGAGCGTCGTTCCTGGGGGCAGGGGGCTGTACTGGCAGATGTCCGGCGGCTGCCAAGAGGACCAGTGCCATGAGGGGGGGACATCCCATGGTCATGAGGGTCCCCCTGTACAGCCCACCCCAACCTCACCCCCTCCTGCAGGAGGCCAGTTCGGCTGTCAGGCTCTTCACCCGCAGCTGCAGCCTCTGCTCTGATGCCTTTGCCTCGGCCAGCTGCAAGGTGGGGGAAAAGGTTCACTGTGCATCCGGCAGCCCCCCTTCCCGCTGCCAGCAGGTTGGGACCTGCAGGCCCCTCCCATCCCCTCCCAGCCCACCTGGGCAGCCAGTTGACGGTGCTCACGCTGATGCCGGGCCTCTGCCGCCTGCTTCTCCTCCAGTGCCTGTCGCAGCCTGAGGGGGATGGCAGGGTGTAATCTGGGGGCTCCTTCCTCACCTTGAACCCCCCAAACCCTTCTGAGTGCTGCAGGCCCCACTCACGCGTCCCGCAGGTGCTGGATCTCCTCCAGGCGTCGGGCCCGGAGCCGTGCCAGCTCCTCCCGCAACTCCCGCACCAGTGTGGCAAGGTCCGGCCGCCCGACGTAAGGCAGCGGCAGCGGGTAGTGGATCCTGGGGAGGAGCACGTGGAGGGGGTGAGGCTGGTGTCACTCCTCCATGACCCCTGCCCAGTGTTCCCTGTCACCTATCAAACTCCACAGAATAGACGAGGATAAGGTAGCGCTTGGTGCTGAGGGGGGAAGAGGAGGAAGGGGGAGGCCGGGCGATTGCCCCCACTTTCCGGCTACGCAGGGTCTCCAGGTCGGCGTAGGTGAGGAGCTCCAGGCTGACGGACTCGCTGCTCTGCAGGGTGTTTGAAAAGTGGGGGAGGCTCAGTGGGACACACACCCCACCACATTTGCCCCCAAAATGCCATGTAGGGGAGTGGCGCAGCCACACCTGCATCAGTGCTGACTCCAGCATGCTGCAGAAAATGCCAAACTGCTTGAAATTCCCCGTTTTGCGGGTCAGGTCCTCGATGACTGCGAGGAGGGGGGTACTTCAGTGAGTGGCAGTGGGGGGGGGGTTCCCTCGGTCCTCCCCCAGGTCCCCCCCGGCACTCACAAGCGGCATCGAACTCGCCCCTCCACAGGTCGGCGGTACCGTGAGCCTCCACCTCCACCTGCAGCGCAGTGCGAGCCAGAGTCACCC